>NC_134837.1:74331879-74678863 GCF_004210375.1 Tachypleus tridentatus | reverse complement strand
TATTGTTATACAAACTTGTCACTATAGAGAAGTTATTACTGTTGGTATTGTTATACAAAACTTGTCACTATATAGGGAACAATTATTACTGTTGGTATTGTTATACAAAACTTGTCATTATAGAGGAGACAGTTATTACTGTTTGTATTGTTATACAAAAGTTGTCATTATAGAGGAGACAGTTATTACTGTTTGTATTGTTATACAAAAACTTGTCACTATAGAGAAGACAGTTATTACTGTTAGTATTGTTATACAAAAGTTGTCACTATAGAGAAAACAGTTATTACTGTTAGTATTGTTATACAGTTAAAATTGTTGTCACTTGTCATAGAGAAGACAGTTATTACTGTTTGTATTGTTATACAAAATTTGTCACTACTAGAGAAAGCAGTTATTACTGTTAGTATTGTTATACAAAAAAGTTGTACAAAACTTATACTAGAAGACAGTTATTACTGTTTGTATTGTTATACAAAACTTGTCACTATAGAGAAAACAGTTATTACTGTTAGTATTGTTATACAAAACTTGTCACTATAGAGAAGACAGTTATTATTGTATTGTTATCACTATAGGGGAAGACAGTTAGTACTGTTAGTATTGTTATACAAAACTTGTCACTACAGAGAAAACAGTTATTACTGTTAGTATTGTTATACAAAACTTGTCACTATAGAGAAGACAGTTATTACTGTTAGTATTGTTATACAAAAGTTGTCACTATAGAGAAGACAGTTATTACTGTTAGTATTGTTATACAAAAGTTGTCACTATAGAGAAGACAGTTATTACTGTTTGTATTGTTATACAAAACTTGTCACTGTAGAGAAGACAGTTATTACTGTTTGTATTGTTATACAAAACTTGTCACTATAGAGGAGACAGTTATTACTGTTTGTATTGTTATACAAAAGTTGTCACTATAGAGAAGACAGTTATTACTGTTTGTATTGTTATACAAAACTTGTCACTATAGAGAAGACAGTTATTACTGTTAGTATTGTTATACAAAAGTTGTCACTATAGAGAAGACAGTTATTACTGTTAGTATTGTTATACAAAAGTTGTCACTATAGAGAAGACAGTTATTACTGTTTGTATTGTTATACAAAACTTGTCACTATAGAGAAGACAGTTATTACTGTTAGTATTGTTATACAAAACTTGTCACTATAGAGAGAGACAGTTATTACTGTTTGTATTGTTATACAAAACTTGTCACTATAGAGAAGACAGTTATTACTGTTTGTATTGTTATACAAAACTTGTCACTATAGAGAAGACAGTTATTACTGTTAGTATTGTTATACAAAAGTTGTCATTATAGAGAGACAGTTATTACTGTTTGTATTGTTATACAAAAGTTGTCATTATAGAGGAGACAGTTATTACTGTTTGTATTGTTATACAAAACTTGTCACTATAGAGGAGACAGTTATTACTGTTAGTATTGTTATACAAAACTTGTCACTATAGAGAAGACAGTTATTACTGTTAGTATTGTTATACAAAAGTTGTCACTATAGAGAGAAGACAGTTACTTGTCACTAGAGAAGACAGTTATTACTGTTAGTATTGTTATACAAAAAACTTGTCACTATAGAGAAGACAGTTATTACTGTTTGTATTGTTATACAAAACTTGTCACTATAGAGAAGACAGTTATTACTGTTAGTATTGTTATACAAAACTTGTCACTATAGAGAAGACAGTTATTACTGTTTGTATTGTGATACAAAACTTGTCACTATAGAGAAGACAGTTATTACTGTTAGTATTGTTATACAAAACTTGTCACTATAGAGAAGACAGTTATTACTGTTTGTATTGTCATACAAAACTTGTCACTATAGAGAAGACAGTTATTACTGTTAGTATTGTTATACAAAACTTGTCACTATAGAGAAGACAGTTATTACTGTTAGTATTGTTATACGAAAGTTGTCACTATAGAGAGAAGACAGTTATTACTGTTAGTATTGTTATACAAAACTTGTCACTATAGAGAGAGACAGTTATTACTGTTTGTATTGTTATACAAAACTTGTCACTATAGAGAGAGACAGTTATTACTGTTAGTATTGTTATACAAAACTTGTCACTATAGAGAAGACAGTTATTACTGTTAGTATTGTTATACAAAACTTGTCACTATAGTACTGTTAGTATTGTTATACAAAAGTTGTCACTATAAGAAAACAGTTATTACTGTTAGTATTGTTATACAAAACTTGTTGTCACTATAGAGAAGACAGTTATTACTGTTAGTATTGTTATACAAAACTTGTCACTATAGAGAGAAGACAGTTATTACTGTTAGTATTGTTATACAAAAGTTGTCACTATAGAGAAGACAGTTATTACTGTTAGTATTGTTATACAAAACTTGTCACTATAGAGAAGACAGTTATTACTGTTAGTATTGTTATACAAAACTTGTCACTATAGAGAAGACAGTTATTACTGTTAGTATTGTTATACAAAACTTGTCACTATAGAGAAGACAGTTATTACTGTTTGTATTGTGATACAAAACTTGTCACTATAGAAGACAGTTATTACTGTTAGTATTGTTATACAAAACTTGTCACTAGAGAAAGACAGTTATTACTGTTTGTATTGTTATACAAAAGTTGTCATTATAGAGGAGACAGTTATTACTGTTTGTATTGTTATACAAAACTTGTCACTATAGAGAAGACAGTTATTACTGTTAGTATTGTTATACAAAACTTGTCACTATAGAGGAGACAGTTATTACTGTTTGTATTGTTATACAAAACTTGTCACTATAGAGGAGACAGTTATTACTGTTAGTATTGTTATACAAAACTTGTCACTATAGAGAAGACAGTTATTACTGTTAGTATTGTTATACAAAACTTGTCACTTGTATACAAAATTTGTACTATAGAGAAGAGAGAAGACAGTTATTACTGTTAGTATTGTTATACAAAACTTGTCACTATAGAGAAGACAGTTATTACTGTTTGTATTGTTATACAAAACTTGTCACTATAGAGAAGACAGTTATTACTGTTAGTATTGTTATACAAAACTTGTCACTATAGAGAAGACAGTTATTACTGTTAGTATTGTTATACAAAAGTTGTCACTATAGAGAAGACAGTTATTACTGTTAGTATTGTTATACAAAACTTGTCACTATAGAGAAGACAGTTATTACTGTTAGTATTGTTATACAAAACTTGTCACTATAGAGAAGACAGTTATTACTGTTAGTATTGTTATACAAAACTTGTCACTATAGAGAAGACAGTTATTACTGTTTGTATTGTTATACAAAACTTGTCACTATAGAGAAGACAGTTATTACTGTTAGTATTGTTATACAAAACTTGTCACTATAGAGAAGACAGTTATTACTGTTAGAGAAGACAGTTATTATTGTTATACAAAAGTTGTCACTATAGAGAAGACAGTTATTACTGTTAGTATTGTTATACAAAACTTGTCACTATAGAGAAGACAGTTATTACTGTTTGTATTGTTATACAAAACTTGTCACTATAGAGAAGACAGTTATTACTGTTAGTATTGTTATACAAAACTTGTATTACAGTTAGTATTGTTATACAAAAGTTGTCACTATAGAGAAGACAGTTATTACTGTTTGTATTGTTATACAAAACTTGTCACTATAGAGAAGACAGTTATTACTGTTTGTATTGTTATACAAAACTTGTCACTGTAGAGAAGACAGTTATTACTGTTAGTATTGTTATACAAAACTTGTCACTATAGAGAAGACAGTTATTACTGTTAGTATTGTTATACAAAACTTGTCACTATAGAGAAGACAGTTATTACTGTTATTGTTATACAAAATATAGAGAAGACAGTTAGTTATACAAAAACTTGTCACTATACAGTTAACTGTTTGTATTGTTATACAAAACTTGTCACTATAGAGAAGACAGTTATTACTGTTAGTATTGTTATACAAAACTTGTCACTATAGAGAAGACAGTTATTATTGCTATACAAAACTTGTCACTGTGGAGGAGACGGTTATTACTGTTTGTATTGTTATACAAAACTATAGAGGAGACAGTTATTACTGTTTGTATTGTTATGTCACTATAGAGAAGACAGTTATTACTGTTTGTATTGTTATACAAAAGTCACTATAGAGACAGTTATTACTGTTTGTATTGTTATACAAAACTTGTACTATGGAGGAAGACAGTTATTACTGTTTGTATTGTTATACAAAACTTGTCACTATAGAGAAGACAGTTATTAGTATTGTTATACAAAACTTGTCACTATAAAGAAGACAGTTATTACTGTTAGTATTGTTATACAAAACTTGTCACTATAGAGAAGACAGTTATTACTGTTTGTATTGTGATACAAAACTTGTCACTACAGAGAAAACAGTTATTACTGTTAGTATTGTTATACAAAATTGTCACTATAGAGAAGACAGTTATTACTGTTTGTATTGTTGTCACTATAGAAGACAGTTATTACTGTTTGTATTGTTATACAAAAGTTGTCACTATAGAGAAGACAGTTATTACTGTTTGTATTGTTATACAAAACTTGTCACTATAGGAGAGACAGTTATTACTGTTAGTATTGTTATACAAAACTTGTCACTATAGAGAAGACAGTTATTACTGTTAGTATTGTTATACAAAAGTTGTCACTATAGAGAAGACAGTTATTACTGTTAGTATTGTTATACAAAACTTGTCACTATAGAGAAGACAGTTATTACTGTTAGTATTGTTATACAAAACTTGTCACTATAGAGAAGACAGACAGTTATTACTGTTAGTATTGTTATACAAAACTTGTCACTATAGAGAAGACAGTTATTACTGTTTGTATTGTTATACAAAACTTGTCACTATAGAAAGACAGTTATTATCGTTAGTATTGTTATACAAAAGTTGTCACTATAGAGAAGACAGTTATTACTGTTTGTATTGTTATACAAAACTTGTCACTGTAGAGAAGACAGTTATTACTGTTTGTATTGTTATACAAAACTTGTCACTGTAGAGAAGACAGTTATTACTGTTTGTATTGTTATACAAAACTTGTCACTATAGAGAAGACAGTTATTACTGTTAGTATTGTTATACAAAAGTTGTCACTATAGAGAAGACAGTTATTACTGTTAGTATTGTTATACAAAACTTGTCACTATAGAGAAGACAGTTATTACTGTTTGTATTGTTATACAAAACTTGTCACTATAGAGAAGACAGTTATTACTGTTTGTATTGTTATACAAAACTTGTCACTATAGAGAAGACAGTTATTACTGTTGGTATTGTTATACAAAAGTTGTCACTATAGAGAAGACAGTTATTACTGTTTGTATTGTTATACAAAACTTGTCACTATAGAGAAGACAGTTATTACTGTTAGTATTGTTATACAAAACTTGTCACTATAGAGAAGACAGTTATTACTGTTTGTATTGTGATACAAAACTTGTCACTATAGAGAAGACAGTTATTACTGTTAGTATTGTTATACAAAAGTTGTCACTATAGAGAAGACAGTTATTACTGTTAGTATTGTTATACAAAACTTGTCACTATAGAGAAGACAGTTATTACTGTTAGTATTGTTATACAAAACTTGTCACTAGAGAAGACAGTTATTACTGTTAGTATTGTTATACAAAACTTGTCACTGTGGAGAAGACGGTTATTACTGTTTGTATTGTTATACAAAACTTGTCACTGTGGAGAAGACGGTTATTACTGTTTGTATTGTTATACAAAACTTGTCACTCACTAGAGAAGACAGTTATTACTGTTAGTATTGTTATACAAAACTTGTCACTATAGAGGAGACAGTATATTACTGTTAGTATTGTTATACAAAACTTGTCACTATAGAGAAGACAGTTATTACTGTTTTATTACTGTTAGTATTGTTATACAAAACTTGTCACTATAGAGAAGACAGTTATTACTGTTAGTATTGTTATACAAAACTTGTCACTATAGAGAAGACAGTTATTACTGTTAGTATTGTTATACAAAAGTTGTCACTATAGAGAAGACAGTTATTACTGTTAGTATTGTTATACAAAACTTGTCACTATAGAAGACAGTTATTACTGTTAGTATTGTTATACAAAACTTGTCACTATAGAGAAGACAGTTATTACTGTTAGTATTGTTATACAAAACTTGTCACTATAGAGAAGACAGTTATTACTGTTTGTTATTTATTGTTATACAAAACTTGTCACTATAGAGAAGACAGTTATTATCGTTAGTATTGTTATACAAAAGTTGTCACTATAGAGAAGACAGTTATTACTGTTTGTATTGTTATACAAAACTTGTCACTATAGAGAAAACAGTTATTACTGTTAGTATTGTTATACAAAAGTTGTCACTATAGAGAAGACAGTTATTACTGTTAGTATTGTTATACAAAACTTGTCACTATAGAGAAGACAGTTATTACTGTTAGTATTGTTATACAAAACTTGTCACTATAGAGAAGACAGTTATTACTGTTTGTATTGTTATACAAAACTTGTCACTATAGAGAAGACAGTTATTACTGTTAGTATTGTTATACAAAACTTGTCACTATAGAGAAGACAGTTATTACTGTTAGTATTGTTATACAAAAGTTGTCACTATAGAGGAGACAGTTATTACTGTTAGTATTGTTATACAAAACTTGTCACTATAGAGTCACTAAGACAGTTATTACTGTTTGTATTGTTATACAAAACTTGTCACTATAGAGGAGACAGTTATTACTGTTTGTATTGTTATACAAAACTTGTCACTATAGAGAAGACAGTTATTACTGTTAGTATTGTTATACAAAAGTTGTCATTATAGAGGAGACAGTTATTACTGTTAGTATTGTTATACAAAACTTGTCACTATAGAGAAGACAGTTATTACTGTTTGTATTGTTATACAAAACTTGTCACTATAGAGAAGACAGTTATTACTGTTAGTATTGTTATACAAAAGTTGTCACTATAGAGAAGACAGTTATTACTGTTTGTATTGTTATACAAAACTTGTCACTATAGAGAAGACAGTTATTACTGTTAGTATTGTTATACAAAACTTGTCACTATAGAGAAGACAGTTATTACTGTTAGTATTGTTATACAAAACTTGTCACTATAGAGAAGACAGTTATTACTGTTAGTATTGTTATACAAAAGTTGTCACTATAGAGAAGACAGTTATTACTGTTTGTATTGTTATACAAAACTTGTCACTACAGAGAAAACAGTTATTACTGTTAGTATTGTTATACAAAAGTTGTCACTATAGAGAAGACAGTTATTACTGTTTGTATTGTTATACAAAAGTTGTCACTATAGAGAAGACAGTTATTACTGTTAGTATTGTTATACAAAAGTTGTCACTATAGAGAAGACAGTTATTACTGTTTGTATTGTTATACAAAACTTGTCACTATAGAGAAGACAGTTATTACTGTTAGTATTGTTATACAAAACTTGTCACTATAGAGAAGACAGTTATTACTGTTAGTATTGTTATACAAAACTTGTCACAAGACAGTTATTACTGTTAGTATTGTCAAAAGTTGTTATAGAGGAGACAGTTATTACTATTAGTATTGTTATACAAAACTTGCCCCTATATAGGAGACAGTTATTACTGTTGGTATTGTTATACAAAACTTGCCACTATATAGGAGACAGTTATTACTGTTTGTATTGTTATACAAAACTTGTCACTATAGAGGAGACAGTTATTACTGTTGGTATTGTTATACAAAAGTTGTCACTATAGAGAAGACAGTTATTACTGTTTGTATTGTGATACAAAACTTGTCACTATAGAGAAGACAGTTATTACTGTTAGTATTGTTATACAAAACTTGTCACTATAGAGAAGACAGTTATTACTGTTAGTATTGTTATACAAAAGTTGTCACTATAGAGAAGACAGTTATTACTGTTTGTATTGTTATACAAAACTTGTCACTATAGAGAAGACAGTTATTACTGTTAGTATTGTTATACAAAAGTTGTCATTATAGAGGAGACAGTTATTACTGTTTGTATTGTTATACAAAAGTTGTCACTATAGAGGAGACAGTTATTACTGTTTGTATTGTTATACAAAACTTGTCACTATAGAGAAGACAGTTATTACTGTTAGTATTGTTATACAAAAGTTGTCACTATAGAGAAGACAGTTATTACTGTTAGTATTGTTATACAAAACTTGTCACTATAGAGAAGACAGTTATTACTGTTTGTATTGTTATACAAAACTTGTCACTACAGAGAAAACAGTTATTACTGTTAGTATTGTTATACAAAAGTTGTCACTATAGAGAAGACAGTTATTACTGTTTGTATTGTTATACAAAACTTGTCACTACAGAGAAAACAGTTATTACTGTTAGTATTGTTATACAAAAGTTGTCACTATAGAGAAGACAGTTATTACTGTTAGTATTGTTATACAAAACTTGTCACTATAGAGAAGACAGTTATTACTGTTTGTATTGTTATACAAAACTTGTCACTATAGAGAAGACAGTTATTACTGTTAGTATTGTTATACAAAAGTTGTCACTATAGAGAAGACAGTTATTACTGTTAGTATTGTTATACAAAACTTGTCACTATAGAGAAGACAGTTATTACTGTTTGTATTGTTATACAAAACTTGTCACTGTAGAGGAGACAGTTATTACTGTTTGTATTGTTATACAAAACTTGTCACTGTGGAGGAGACGGTTATTACTGTTTGTATTGTTATACAAAACTTGTCACTGTGGAGGAGACAGTTATTACTGTTTCTATTGTTATACAAAACTTGTCACTATAGAGAAGACAGTTATTATTGTTAGTATTGTTATACAAAAGTTGAAGTTGTCATCATAGAGGAGACAGGTATTACTATTAGTGTTGTTATACAAAACTTGTCCCTATATAGGAGACAGTTATTACTGTTTGTATTGTTATACAAAACTTGTCACTGTAGAGGAGACAGTTATTACTGTTGGTATTGTTATACAAAACTTGCCACCATATAGGAGACAATTATTACTGTTGGTATTGTTATACAAAAGTTGTCACTATAGAGAAGACAGTTATTACTGTTAGTATTGTTATACAAAAGTTGTCACTATAGAGAAGACAGTTATTACTGTTTGTATTGTTATACAAAACTTGTCACTATAGAGAAGACAGTTATATACAAAGTTGTCATTATAGAGGAGACAGGTATTACTATTAGTGTTGTTATACAAAAGTTGTCACTATAGAGAAGACAGTTATTACTGTTTGTATTGTTATACAAAACTTGTCACTACAGAGAAAACAGTTATTACTGTTAGTATTGTTATACAAAAGTTGTCACTATAGAGAAGACAGTTATTACTGTTTGTATTGTGATACAAAATTTGTCACAACAGTGAAAGCAGTTATTACTGTTAGTATTGTTATACAAAAGTTGTCACTATAGAGAAGACAGTTATTACTGTTTGTATTGTTATACAAAACTTGTCACTACAGAGAAAACAGTTATTACTGTTAGTATTGTTATACAAAACTTGTCACTATAGAAAAGACAGTTATTATTGTTATACAAAAGTTGTCATTATAGAGGAGACAGGTATTACTATTAGTGTTGTTATACAAATGTTGTCACTATAGAGAAGACAGTTATTACTGTTTGTATTGTCATACAAAACTTGTCACTACAGAGAAAACAGTTACTACTGTTAGTATTGTTATACAAAAGTTGTCACTATAGAGAAAACAGTTAGTACTGTTAGTATTGTTATACAAAAGTTGTCACTATAGAGAAGACAGTTATTACTGTTTGTATTGTGATACAAAACTTGTCAGTATATAGTAGACAATTATTACTGTTGGTATTGTTATACAAAACTTGTCACTGTGGAGGAGACAGTTATTACTGTTTGTATTGTTATACAAAACTTGTCACTGTATAGGAGACAGTTATTACTGTTTGTATTGTTATACAAAACTTGTCACTATAGAGAAGACAGTTATTATTGTTAGTATTGTTATACAAAAGTTGTCATTATAGAGGAGACAGGTATTACTATTAGTGTTGTTATACAAAACTTGTCACTATATGGGAGACAGTTATTACTGTTTGTATTGTTATACAAAACTTGTCACTGTGGAGGAGACGGTTATTACTGTTTGTATTGTTATACAAAACTTGTCACTATAGAGAAGACAGTTATTACTGTTAGTATTGTTATACAAAAGTTGTCATTATAGAGGAGACAGGTATTACTATTAGTGTTGCTATACAAAACTTGTCACTGTGGAGGAGACGGTTATTACTGTTTGTATTGTTATACAAAACTTGTCACTGTGGAGGAGACGGTTATTACTGTTTGTATTGTTATACAAAACTTGTCACTATAGAGAAGACAGTTATTATTGTTAGTATTGTTATACAAAAGTTGTCATTATAGAGGAGACAGGTGTTACTATTAGTGTTGTTATACAAAACTTGCCCCTATATAGGAGACAGTTATTACTGTTGGTATTGTTATACAAAACTTGCCACTATATAGGAGACAATTATTACTGTTGGTATTGTTATACAAAAGTTGTCACTATAGAGAAGACAGTTATTACTGTTTGTATTGTTATACAAAACTTGTCACTATAAAGAAGACAGTTATTACTGTTAGTATTGTTATACAAAACTTGTCACTATAGAGAAGACAGTTATTATTGTTATACAAAAGTTGTCATTATAGAGGAGACAGGTATTACTATTAGTGTTGTTATACAAAAGTTGTCACTATAGAGAAGACAGTTATTACTGTTTGTATTGTTATACAAAACTTGTCACTACAGAGAAAACAGTTATTACTGTTAGTATTGTTATACAAAAGTTGTCACTATAGAGAAGACAGTTATTATTGTTTGTATTGTGATACAAAATTTGTCACTACAGTGAAAGCAGTTATTACTGTTAGTATTGTTATACAAAAGTTGTCACTATAGAGAAGACAGTTATTACTGTTTGTATTGTGATACAAAACTTGTCACTACAGAGAAAACAGTTATTACTGTTAGTATTGTTATACAAAACTTGTCACTATAGAAAAGACAGTTATTATTGTTATACAAAAGTTGTCATTATAGAGGAGACAGGTATTACTATTAGTGTTGTTATACAAAACTTGTCACTATAGGAGACAGTTATTACTGTTGGTATTGTTATACAAAACTTGCCACTATATAGGAGACAATTATTACTGTTGGTATTGTTATACAAAACTTGCCACTATATAGGAGACAATTATTACTGTTGGTATTGTTATACAAAAGTTGTCACTATGGAGAAGACAGTTATTACTGTTTGTTTTGTGATACAAAACTTGTCACTGTAGAGAAGACAGTTATTACTGTTAGTATTGTTATACAAAACTTGTCACTATAGAGAAGACAGTTATTACTGTTAGTATTGTTATACAAAAGTTGTCACTATAGAGAAGACAGTTATTACTGTTTGTATTGTTATACAAAACTTGTCACTATAGAGAAGACAGTTATTATTGTTATACAAAAGTTGTCATTATAGAGGAGACAGTTATTACTGTTTGTATTGTTATACAAAAGTTGTCACTATAGAGAAGACAGTTATTACTGTTTGTATTGTGATACAAAACTTGTCACTACAGAGAAAACAGTTACTACTGTTAGTATTGTTATACAAAAGTTGTCACTATAGAGAAAACAGTTATTACTGTTAGTATTGTTATACAAAACTTGTCACTATAGAGAAGACAGTTATTACTGTTTGTATTGTGATACAAAACTTGTCACTACAGAGAAAACAGTTATTACTGTTAGTATTGTTATACAAAAGTTGTCACTATAGAGAAGACAGTTATTACTGTTTGTATTGTTATACAAAACTTGTCACTATAGAGAAAACAGTTATTACTGTTAGTATTGTTATACAAAAGTTGTCACTATAGAGAAAACAGTTATTACTGTTAGTATTGTTATACAAAACTTGTCACTATAGAGAAGACAGTTATTACTGTTTGTATTGTTATACAAAACTTGTCACTATAGAGAAAACAGTTATTACTGTTAGTATTGTTATACAAAAGTTGTCACTACAGAGAAAACAGTTATTACTGTTAGTATTGTTATACAAGAATTGTCACTATAGAGAAGACAGTTATTACTGTTTGTATTGTTATACAAAACTTGTCAGTATATAGGAGACAATTATTACTGTTGGTATTGTTATACAAAACTTGTCACTGTGGAGGAGACAGTTATTACTGTTTGTATTGTTATACAAAACTTGCCATTATATAGGAGACAATTATTACTGTTTCTATTGTTATACAAAACTTGTCACTATAGAGAAGACAGTTATTATTGTTAGTATTGTTATACAAAAGTTGAAGTTGTCATCATAGAGGAGACAGGTATTACTATTAGTGTTGTTATACAAAACTTGTCCCTATATAGGAGACAGTTATTACTGTTTGTATTGTTATACAAAACTTGTCACTGTGGAGGAGACAATTATTACTGTTGGTATTGTTATACAAAACTTGCCACCATATAGGAGACAATTATTACTGTTGGTATTGTTATACAAAAGTTGTCACTATAGAGAAGACAGTTATTACTGTTAGTATTGTTATACAAAAGTTGTCACTATAGAGAAGACAGTTATTACTGTTTGTATTGTTATACAAAACTTGTCACTATAGAGAAGACAGTTATTATTGTTATACAAAAGTTGTCATTATAGAGGAGAGAGGTATTACTATTAGTGTTGTTATACAAAAGTTGTCACTATAGAGAAGACAGTTATTACTGTTTGTATTGTGATACAAAACTTGTCACTACAGAGAAAACAGTTACTACTGTTAGTATTGTTATACAAAAGTTGTCACTATAGAGAAAACAGTTATTACTGTTAGTATTGTTATACAAAACTTGTCACTATAGAGAAGACAGTTATTACTGTTTGTATTGTGATACAAAACTTGTCACTACAGAGAAAACAGTTATTACTGTTAGTATTGTTATACAAAAGTTGTCACTATAGAGAAGACAGTTATTACTGTTTGTATTGTGATACAAAACTTGTCACTACAGAGAAAACAGTTATTACTGTTAGTATTGTTATACAAAAGTTGTCACTATAGAGAAAACAGTTATTACTGTTAGTATTGTTATACAAAACTTGTCACTATAGAGAAGACAGTTATTACTGTTTGTATTGTGATACAAAATTTGTCACTACAGAGAAAACAGTTATTACTGTTAGTATTGTTATACAAAAGTTGTCACTACAGAGAAAACAGTTATTACTGTTAGTATTGTTATACAAAACTTGTCACTATAGAGAAGACAGTTATTACTGTTGGTATTGTTATACAAAACTTGTCACTATAGAGAAGACAGTTATTATTGTTAGTATTGTTATACAAAAGTTGAAGTTGTCATCATAGAGGAGACAGGTATTACTATTAGTGTTGTTATACAAAACTTGTCACTATGGAGGAGACAATTATTACTGTTGGTATTGTTATACAAAACTTGCCACCATATAGGAGACAATTATTACTGTTGGTATTGTTATACAAAAGTTGTCACTATAGAGAAGACAGTTATTACTGTTTGTATTGTTATACAAAACTTGTCACTGTAGAGAAGACAGTTATTATTGTTAGTATTGTTATACAAAACTTGTCACTATAGAGAAGACAGTTATTACTGTTAGTATTGTTATACAAAAGTTGTCACTATAGAGAAAACAGTTATTACTGTTTGTATTGTTATACAAAACTTGTCACTATAGAAAAGACAGTTATTATTGTTATACAAAAGTTGTCATTATAGAGGAGACAGGTATTACTATTAGTGTTGTTATACAAATGTTGTCACTATAGAGAAGACAGTTATTACTGTTTGTATTGTCATACAAAACTTGTCACTACAGAGAAAACAGTTACTACTGTTAGTATTGTTATACAAAAGTTGTCACTATAGAGAAAACAGTTAGTACTGTTAGTATTGTTATACAAAAGTTGTCACTATAGAGGAGACAGGTATTACTATAAGTGTTGTTATACAAAAGTTGTCACTATAGAGAAGACAGTTATTACTGTTTGTATTGTGATACAAAACTTGTCAGTATATAGTAGACAATTATTACTGTTGGTATTGTTATACAAAACTTGTCACTGTGGAGGAGACAGTTATTACTGTTTGTATTGTTATACAAAACTTGCCACTGTATAGGAGACAATTATTACTGTTTGTATTGTTATACAAAACTTGTCACTATAGAGAAGACAGTTATTATTGTTAGTATTGTTATACAAAAGTTGTCATTATAGAGGAGACAGGTATTACTATTAGTGTTGTTATACAAAACTTGTCACTATATGGGAGACAGTTATTACTGTTTGTATTGTTATACAAAACTTGTTACTGTGGAGGAGACGGTTATTACTGTTTGTATTGTTATACAAAACTTGTCACTATAGAGAAGACAGTATTATTGTTAGTATTGTTATACAAAAGTTGTCATTATAGAGGAGACAGGTATTACTATTAGTGTTGTTATACAAAACTTGCCCCTATATAGGAGACAGTTATTACTGTTGGTATTGTTATACAAAACTTGCCACTATATAGGAGACAATTATTACTGTTGGTATTGTTATACAAAAGTTGTCATTATAGAGGAGACAGTTATTACTGTTTGTATTGTTAAAAAAACTTGCCACCATATAGGAGACAATTATTACTGTTGGTATTGTTATACAAAAGTTGTCACTATAGAGAAGACAGTTATTACTGTTTGTTTTTTGATACAAAACTTGTCACTGTAGAGAAGACAGTTATTATTGTTATACAAAAGTTGTCATTATAGAGGAGACAGGTATTACTATTAGTGTTGTTATACAAAAGTTGTCACTATAGAGAAGACAGTTATTACTGTTTGTATTGTGATACAAAACTTGTCACTACAGAGAAAACAGTTATTACTGTTAGTATTGTTATACAAGAGTTGTCACTATAGAGAAGACAGTTATTACTGTTTGTATTGTTATACAAAACTTGTCAGTATATAGGAGACAATTATTACTGTTGGTATTGTTATACAAAACTTGTCACTGTGGAGGAGACAGTTATTACTGTTTGTATTGTTATACAAAATTTGTCACTATAGAGAAGACAGTTATTACTGTTAGTATTGTTATACAAAACTTGTCACTATAGAGAAAAGAGTTATTAGTGTTGGTATTGTTATACAAAACTCTTCACTATAGAGGAAACAGTTATTACTTTTAGTGTTGTCATAGAAATATTGTCACCATATTGGAGGCAGTCCTAGCTTTTGGTGTTGTCATACAAATATTGTCACCATATTGGAGACAGTCCTAGGTTTTGGTGTTGTCATACAAATATTGTCACCATATTGGAGACAGTCCTAGCTTTTGGTGTTGTCATACAAATATTGTCACCATATTGGAGACAGTCCTAGCTTTTGGTGTTGTCATACAAATATTGTCACCATATTGGAGACAGTCCTAGCTTTTGGTGTTGTCATACAAATATTGTCACCATATTGGAAACAATCTTTTACATCTGGCTTGTATATAATAATATTGGTAATTTATTATGTAAAAACCTGTCAAATAGCACATATTATTTTGATTCGTGTATGTGTAACCGCGGAAGGCTACATATTTTAGTAACAGTCTTAACAAGAACTGTTCGTTGACATAAATATTCAGTATGGAAATGGTTAAGTATTACAGAAGTGAATTATATTAATTCACATTAAGTTTCTTGCTGTCGGTTCGGTTATTTGTAGATACTATTTGATGAGGGAATTCCCTTTTCACTGATGTTTGTATTAAGACTCGAAAACAAAGAATGCAGAAGATTTACTTGTTAAATATTACATGAAAATTGTACTTCGTGTCATCTTCATTTTTCACTTATGTAAAGCAATAAGACTATTCCGTCTTCTGCACGTAATTGCCTCTACGTACGATTACAGATACTTTGTCGATTAGAGTAACTCGCCTTATGCATATAGATAGATGGAGAGAGAGAGAGGGGGTACTTTATATAGATAATTCAGTTGTTCCTTCTTCAATTTATAATTGGTTCTCGTCACTATATATCATTAGTCAGCTATAATCATTGTAAATAACTTTACTGAATTATATCTTCCTTCTCTGGTACCACTTCCCACTCCTTTTATATTGTAACTCTACTGACGGCAAGAAATTCTAGAAAAACGTCACTATTCTCCTGGAGTTTTTCTTCCAGTAGTGGTGTGAAAATTATGATAAACTGGAGAGAAATCATGAATCCAGAATTCTAGATTTTGTTTAAGTTTATAATTTGTTATTTTCTTATAATACTTTTACAACACATAGACATAACTATTTCATGAAAAGACGATTACAATTTTCCATACTCGTTTTCAAAGCCAGATTTTAGAAAAAATGTTACGAAAACACTGTCAACATGGTTTGGTTTGAATTTCGCGTAAAGCTACACGAGGGCTATCTGCACTAGCCGTCCCTAATTTTGTAGTGTAAGACTAGAGGGAAAGCAACTAGTCATCACTACCTGCCGCCGACACTTGGGCTATTCTTTTACCAACGAATAGTGGGATTGACCGTGACATTATAACGCCCCCACGGCTGAAAGGCATGTTTGGTATGACGGGGATTCGAACCCGCGACCCTCAGATTATGAGTCGAGTGCTTTAACCACTTCGATTCCCTGTAAACATGGACTGTCAATAATTTTCTCAAAATCTGGTTTTTGTATGTTTGTTGTTAAGCGCATAGATGCAAAATATAACGTGATCTGTAGGTATCGAAACCTAGATTCTTAGCATTTTAAGCTGTAAGACTTGCTGTTGAGCCACCTGGGAGGTGGGGAAATAAGAATAACATAAGACTCAATTCATTTTGTTTAAGTACAAAGCTACAATAGGCTACTCTGATTTTAGCATTGTAAGTCCATTAACTAACTGGACTGCTGACTAACTGGAGGACCACACTTGAAATATCATGTTAAAATATTCTAATCCTGGAGACGTGACACGCTGTGGTGGGGTCTTGAGATGGAAGTAGGCTCGGCATTGAAAACAGTTTGGAAACCATTATTCTGGACTGTCAATGAATCAGTCGTGAGACGTCAGATAAAGGTATTTCAGATCCTTACAGTAACACTTTCACCTGTCCTGAAACTCCCAAGCTGAGGTCCTTTTCTGCCAGAAGAAAAACAACAATAACATTACGTGAAGAATGGAGCCGTATTGCTCTGATAACAAAAATCAGCATTAGAATCAGGACCAGAAGGAGTTTTGTTTTTACTACTTTCGCTACGAAATGGAAAACAAAAAGTAAGGATCACATTTATACAACAACAGTAGTAGTCAGATACCACGTTTAATTGTACATGATTATAACATTTCTCCTGAAAGATCACCCTTCCCGACTGGTTTAGTTGAGAACCAGAGGTCTTTGTAACACTAGTTCAGTTATATTTTAATATCTTATTCTGTGGCCTTGCGCTTGAAAACAGACAAACGGATTTAATAGGTCAGTGTTTCGTAAAGATACCATTTAGGATCTGTAACGCTGTTGTAAAAAAATAAAATCTGTCATGAACTAATTAAGTCGAACCGGGCGTAGCCTAGGGGCTTGCGTAGTCGGACTATGAACTTGAATATTTATGACATGAAATCTGCACTTTAACTGTAGATGCTTTATAAGAATGACAGTCAAAGCCAACTATTCGATCATACAAAGATAGCCCAAGAGTTGGTGCTGTTAAGTGTTTGTTTTCCCTTTAGTTTATCAGTTGGAGATTAGTGATGACCACAAGCAGATAGCCATTGGAAAGACTTTGAGTCAAAACAAAAATTCGATAGAAACAAAAAAACTAGAGCAAACAAGGATGATTGGAAGGAATGAGGTAAAAATATTTTGCGTCAAACATAATTTTCTGCACTTTCGACAAACCGAGAAACAACAAACTGTCGTCACTTTGACAGCTTGTTCACCAAAACAATAACTAAAGCAAGTTTACCGTGAAGATTTGGCCTAAAAATTAATAACTCAGGTAATACAGCATTGTTAATACACCGATTTACCTTGGAGTATGCAATACCATAAACTTAATGATTAGAATACATTAATTCATCTGAGTTGCATACCCTCGTTGTCACTCGTGTTCTCGGCCTTCTTGAAATTGTGTTTTATAGTAGTACCGCTTCACAGTTTTACTAAAATGTGTAAAAGATGCACTATAAAATTAATTAATCAGTTTTCATTTCATAAGTTTAGCGTTTAAATAATGGTTCTGTAATATTATGTTTTTTGAGTCCCTCAGCCTTTTGGTCCACTTAAAACACAGAAGATATTTCAAGAAAGTTGTCCAAAATTCAGATTTAATATGATCTTTTATTGATAAAAAATGTAAATAACGAATAGAAGATGAATATGAAACATAAACATGGATTTAAACAAGAATAATTTCGTATTCAATAGAATAAAGAATAGAAGATGAATATGAAACATAAACATGGATTTAAACAGGAATAATTTCGTATTTAATAGAATAAAGAATAGAAGATGAATATGAAACATAAACATGGATCATGGATTTAAACAGGAATAATTTCGTATTTAATAGAATAAAGAATGGAAGATGAATATGAAACATAAAGATGGATTTAAACAGGAATAATTTCGTACTTAATAGAATAAAGAATAGAAGATGAAAATGGAACATAACTATGGATTTAAACAGGAATAATTTCGTATTTAATAGAATAAAGAATAAAGATGAATATGAAACATAAACATGGATTTAAACAGGAATAATTTCGTATTTAATAGAATAAAGAATAGAAGATGAATACGAAACATAACCATCGATTTAAACAAGAATAATTTCGTATTTAATATAATAAAGAATAAAGATGAATATGAAACATAAACATGGATTTAAACAGGAATAATTTCGTATTTAATAGAATAAAGAATAGAAGATGAATATGAAACATAACCATGGATTTAAACAGGAATAATTTCGTATTTAATAGAATAAAGAATAGAAGATGAATATGAAACATAAAGATGGATTTAAACAGGAATAATTTCGTACTTAATAGAATAAAGAATAGAAGATGAATATGAAACATAACCATGGATTTAAACAAGAATAATTTCGTATTTAATAGAATAAGGAATAAAGATGAATAAGAAACATAAACATGGATTTAAACAGGAATAATTTCGTATTTAATAGAATAAAGAATAGAAGATGAATACGAAACATAACCATGGATTTAAACAAGAATAATTTCGTATTTAATAGAATAAAGAATAGAAGATGAATATGAAACATAAACATGGATTGAAACAAGAATAATTTCGTATTTAATAGAATAAAGAATAGAAGATGAATATGAAACATTAACATGGATTTAAACAGGAATAATTTCGTATTTAATAGAATAAAGAATAGAAGATGAATATGAAACATAACCATGGATTGAAACAAGAATAATTTCGTATTTAATAGAATAAAGAATAGAAGATGAATATGAAACATAAAGATGGATTTAAACAAGAATAATTTCGTATTTAATAGAACAAAGAATAGAAGATGAATATGAAACATAAACATGGATTTAAACAGGAATAATTTCGTATTTAATAGAATAAAGAACAGGAGATGAATATGAAACATAAACATGGATTGAAACAAGAATAATTTCGTATTTAATAGAATAAAGAATAGAAGATGAATATGAAACATAACCATGGATTTTAACAAGAATAATTTCGTATTTAATAGAAAAAAGAATAAAGATGAATATGAAACATAAACATGGATTTAAACAGGAATAATTTCGTATTTAATAGAATAAAGAATAGAAGATGAATACGAAACATAACCATGGATTTAAACAAGAATAATTTCGTATTTAATAGAATAAAGAATAGAAGATGAATATGAAACATAAACATGGATTGAAACAAGAATAATTTCGTATTTAATAGAATAAAGAATAGAAGATGAATATGAAACATTAACATGGATTTAAACAGGAATAATTTCGTATTTAATAGAATAAAGAATAGAAGATGAATATGAAACATAACCATGGATTGAAACAAGAATAATTTCGTATTTAATAGAATAAAGAATAGAAGATGAATATGAAACATAAACATGGATTGAAACAAGAATAATTTCGTATTTAATAGAATAAAGAATAGAAGGTGAATATGAAACATAAACATGGATTTAAACAGGAATGATTTCGTATTTCATATAATAAAGAATAGAAGATGAATATGAAACATAAACATGGATTGAAACAAGAATAATTTCGTATTTAATAGAATAAAGAATAGAAGATGAATATGAAACATAAACATGGATTTAAACAGGAATAATTTCGTATTTAATAGAATAAAGAATAGAAGATGAATATGAAACATAACCATGGATTGAAACAAGAATAATTTCGTATTTAATAGAATAAAGAATAGAAGATGAATATGAAACATAAACATGGATTGAAATAAGAATAATTTCGTAATTAATAGAATAAAGAATGAAAGGTGAATATGAAACATAAACATGGATTTAAACAGGAATAATTTCGTATTTAATATAATAAAGAATAGAAGATGAATATAAATGATAAAAATGGATTTAAACAAGAATAATTTCGTATTTAATAGAATAAAGAATAGAAGATGAATATAAAAGATAAAAATGGAATTAAAAAAGAATAATTTCGTATTTAATAGAATAAAGAATAGAAGATGAATATGAAACATAACCATGGATTTAAACAGGAATAATTTCGTATTTAATAGAATAAAGAATAGAAGATGAATATGAAACATAAACATGGATTGAAACAAGAATAATTTCGTATTTAATAGAATAAAGAATAGAAGATGAATATGAAACATAAACATGGATTTAAACAAGAATAATTTCGTATTTAATAGAATAAAGAATAGAAGATGAATATGAAACATTAACATGGATTTAAACAGGAATAATTTCGTATTTAATAGAATAAAGAATAGAAGATGAATATGAAACATAACCATGGATTGAAACAAGAATAATTTCGTATTTAATAGAATAAAGAATAGAAGATGAATATGAAACATAAACATGGATTGAAACAAGAATAATTTCGTATTTAATAGAATAAAGAATAGAAGATGAATATGAAACATAAACATGGATTTAAACAGGAATAATTTCGTATTTAATAGAATAAAGAATAGAAGATGAATATGAAACATAAACATGGATTGAAAGAAAAATAATTTCGTATTTAATAGAATAAAGAATAGAAGATGAATATGAAACATAAACATGGATTTAAACAGGAATAATTTCGTATTTAATAGAATAAAGAATAGAAGATGAATATGAAACATAACCATGGATTGAAACAAGAATAATTTCGTATTTAATAGAATAAAGAATAGAAGATGAATATGAAACATAAACATGGATTGAAACAAGAATAATTTCGTATTTAATAGAATAAAGAATAGAAGATTAATATGAAACATAAACATGGATTTAAACAGGAATAATTTCGTATTTAATAGAATAAAGAATAGAAGATGAATATGAAACATAACCATGGATTGAAACAAGAATAATTTCGTATTTAATAGAATAAAGAATAGAAGATGAATATGAAACATAAACATGGATTGAAACAAGAATAATTTCGTATTTAATAGAATAAAGAATGAAGATGAATATGAAACATAAACATGGATTTAAACAGGAATAATTTCGTATTTAATATAATAAAGAATAGAAGATGAATATAAATGATAAAAATGGATTTAAACAAGAATAATTTCGTATTTAATAGAATAAAGAATAGAAGATGAATATAAAAGATAAAAATGGATTTAAAAAAGAATAATTTCGTATTTAATAGAATAAAGAATAGAAGATGAATATGAAACATAACCATGGATTTAAACAGGAATAATTTCGTATTTAATAGAATAAAGAATAGAAGATGAATATGAAACATAAACATGGATTGAAACAAGAATAATTTCGTATTTAATATAATAAAGAATAGAAGATGAATATGAAACATAAACATGGATTGAAACAAGAATAATTTCGTATTTAATAGAATAAAGAATAGAAGATGAATATGAAACATTAACATGGATTTAAACAGGAATAATTTCGTATTTAATAGAATAAAGAATAGAAGATGAATATGAAACATAACCATGGATTGAAACAAGAATAATTTCGTATTTAATAGAATAAAGAATAGAAGATGAATATGAAACATAAACATGGATTGAAACAAGAATAATTTCGTATTTAATAGAATAAAGAATAGAAGATGAATATGAAACATAAACATGGATTTAAACAGGAATAATTTCGTATTTAATAGAATAAAGAATAGAAGATGAATATGAAACATAAACATGGATTGAAACAAGAATAATTTCGTATTTAATAGAATAAAGAATAGAAGATGAATATGAAACATAAACATGGATTTAAACAGGAATAATTTCGTATTTAATAGAATAAAGAATAGAAGATGAATATGAAACATAACCATGGATTGAAACAAGAATAATTTCGTATTTAATAGAATAAAGAATAGAAGATGAATATGAAACATAAACATGGATTGAAACAAGAATAATTTCGTATTTAATAGAATAAAGAATAGAAGGTGAATATGAAACATAAACATGGATTTAAACAGGAATAATTTCGTATTTAATATAATAAAGAATAGAAGATGAATATAAATGATAAAAATGGATTTAAACAAGAATAATTTCGTATTTAATAGAACAAAGAATAGAAGATGAATATGAAACATAAACATGGATTTAAACAGGAATAATTTCGTATTTAATAGAATAAAGAATAGAAGATGAATATGAAACATAAACATGGATTGAAACAAGAATAATTTCGTATTTAATAGAATAAAGAATAGAAGATGAATATGAAACATAAACATGGATTGAAACAAGAATAATTTCGTATTTAATAGAATAAAGAATAGAAGATGAATATGAAACATAAACATGGATTTAAACAGGAATAATTTCGTATTTAATAGAATAAAGAATAGAAGATGAATATGAAACATAAACATGGATTGAAACAAGAATAATTTCGTATTTAATAGAATAAAGAATAGAAGATGAATATGAAACATAAACATGGATTTAAACAGGAATAATTTCGTATTTAATAGAATAAAGAATAGAAGATGAATATGAAACATAACCATGGATTGAAACAAGAATAATTTCGTATTTAATAGAATAAAGAATAGAAGATGAATATGAAACATAAACATGGATTGAAATAAGAATAATTTCGTAATTAATAGAATAAAGAATGAAAGGTGAATATGAAACATAAACATGGATTTAAACAGGAATAATTTCGTATTTAATATAATAAAGAATAGAAGATGAATATAAATGATAAAAATGGATTTAAACAAGAATAATTTCGTATTTAATAGAATAAAGAATAGAAAATGAATATAAAAGATAAAAATGGATTTAAAAAAGAATAATTTCGTATTTAATAGAATAAAGAATAGAAGATGAATATGAAACATAACCATGGATTTAAACAGGAATAATTTCGTATTTAATAGAATAAAGAACAGAAGATGAATATGAAACATAAACATGGATTGAAACAAGAATAATTTCGTATTTAATATAATAAAGAATAGAAGATGAATATGAAACATAAACATGGATTGAAACAAGAATAATTTCGTATTTAATAGAATAAAGAATAGAAGATGAATATGAAACATTAACATGGATTTAAACAGGAATAATTTCGTATTTAATAGAATAAAGAATAGAAGATGAATATGAAACATAACCATGGATTGAAACAAGAATAATTTCGTATTTAATAGAATAAAGAATAGAAGATGAATATGAAACATAAACATGGATTGAAACAAGAATAATTTCGTATTTAATAGAATAAAGAATAGAAGGTGAATATGAAACATAAACATGGATTTAAACAGGAATAATTTCGTATTTAATAGAATAAAGAATAGAAGATGAATATGAAACATAAACATGGATTGAAAGAAGAATAATTTCGTATTTAATAGAATAAAGAATAGAAGATGAATATGAAACATAAACATGGATTTAAACAGGAATAATTTCGTATTTAATAGAATAAAGAATAGAAGATGAATATGAAACATAACCATGGATTGAAACAAGAATAATTTCGTATTTAATAGAATAAAGAATAGAAGATGAATATGAAACATAAACATGGATTGAAACAAGAATAATTTCGTATTTAATAGAATAAAGAATAGAAGATGAATATGAAACATAAACATGGATTTAAACAGGAATAATTTCGTATTTAATAGAATAAAGAATAGAAGATGAATATGAAACATAACCATGGATTGAAACAAGAATAATTTCGTATTTAATAGAATAAAGAATAGAAGATGAATATGAAACATAAACATGGATTGAAACAAGAATAATTTCGTATTTAATAGAATAAAGAATGAAAGGTGAATATGAAACATAAACATGGATTTAAACAGGAATAATTTCGTATTTAATATAATAAAGAATAGAAGATGAATATAAATGATAAAAATGGATTTAAACAAGAATAATTTCGTATTTAATAGAATAAAGAATAGAAGATGAATATAAAAGATAAAAATGGATTTAAAAAAGAATAATTTCGTATTTAATAGAATAAAGAATAGAAGATGAATATGAAACATGACCATGGATTTAAACAGGAATAATTTCGTATTTAATAGAATAAAGAACAGAAGATGAATATGAAACATAAACATGGATTGAAACAAGAATAATTTCGTATTTAATATAATAAAGAATAGAAGATGAATATGAAACATAAACATGGATTGAAACAAGAATAATTTCGTATTTAATAGAATAAAGAATAGAAGATGAATATGAAACATTAACATGGATTTAAACAGGAATAATTTCGTATTTAATAGAATAAAGAATAGAAGATGAATATGAAACATAACCATGGATTGAAACAAGAATAATTTCGTATTTAATAGAATAAAGAATAGAAGATGAATATGAAACATAAACATGGATTGAAACAAGAATAATTTCGTATTTAATAGAATAAAGAATAGAAGGTGAATATGAAACATAAACATGGATTTAAACAGGAATAATTTCGTATTTAATAGAATAAAGAATAGAAGATGAATATGAAACATAAACATGGATTGAAACAAGAATAATTTCGTATTTAATAGAATAAAGAATAGAAGATGAATATGAAACATAAACATGGATTTAAACAGGAATAATTTCGTATTTAATAGAATAAAGAATAGAAGATGAATATGAAACATAACCATGGATTGAAACAAGAATAATTTCGTATTTAATAGAATAAAGAATAGAAGATGAATATGAAACATAAACATGGATTGAAACAAGAATAATTTCGTATTTAATAGAATAAAGAATGAAAGGTGAATATGAAACATAAACATGGATTTAAACAGGAATAATTTCGTATTTAATATAATAAAGAATAGAAGATGAATATAAATGATAAAAATGGATTTAAACAAGAATAATTTCGTATTTAATAGAACAAAGAATAGAAGATGAATATGAAACATAAACATGGATTTAAACAGGAATAATTTCGTATTTAATAGAATAAAGAATAGAAGATGAATATGAAACATAACCATGGATTGAAACAAGAATAATTTCGTATTTAATAGAATAAAGAATAGAAGATGAATATAAAAGATAAAAATGGATTTAAACAAGAATAATTTCGTATTTAATATAATAAAGAATAGAAGATGAATATGAAACATAAACATGGATTGAAACAAGAATAATTTCGTATTTAATAGAATAAAGAATAGAAGATGAATATGAAACATTAACATGGATTTAAACAGGAATAATTTCGTATTTAATAGAATAAAGAATAGAAGATGAATATGAAACATAACCATGGATTGAAACAAGAATAATTTCGTATTTAATAGAATAAAGAATAGAAGATGAATATGAAACATAAACATGGATTGAAACAAGAATAATTTCGTATTTAATAGAATAAAGAATGAAAGGTGAATATGAAACATAAACATGGATTTAAACAGGAATAATTTCGTATTTAATATAATAAAGAATAGAAGATGAATATAAATGATAAAAATGGATTTAAACAAGAATAATTTCGTATTTAATAGAACAAAGAATAGAAGATGAATATGAAACATAAACATGGATTTAAACAGGAATAATTTCGTATTTAATAGAATAAAGAATAGAAGATGAATATGAAACATAACCATGGATTTAAACAGGAATAATTTCGTATTTAATAGAATAAAGAATAGAAGATGAATATAAAAGATAAAAATGGATTTAAACAAGAATAATTTCGTATTTAATAGAATAAAGAATAGAAGATGAATATGAAACAAAACCATGGATTTAAACAGGAATAATTTTGTATTTAATAGAATAAAGAACAGAAGATGAATATGAAACATAAACATGGATTGAAACAAGAATAATTTCGTATTTAATAGAATAAAGAATAGAAGATGAATATGAAACATAACCATGGATTTTAACAAGAATAATTTCGTATTTAATAGAAAAAAGAATAAAGATGAATATGAAACATAAACATGGATTTAAACAGGAATAATTTCGTATTTAATAGAATAAAGAGTAGAAAATGAATATGAAACATAAACATGGATTTAAACAAGAATAATTTCGTATTTAATAGAATAAAGAATAGAAGATGAATATGAAACATAAACGTGGATTTCAGCAGGAATAATTTGGTGTTTAAAAGTATGGTTTATATGTTTTTGGAGAAGAAAGTAATATTTAAGTTTTTTTTTCTAAACCACACTGTTCGAGTGTTTCCTGTTTTTGGTACTTTATTTACGTTTTGTTTTTTTTTCTGGGCCGGACATGACTTGGTTTGGGTATCGGAAAGTATTTGTTTCGGCCCGGCATGGCCAGGTGGTTAGGGTGCTTCATTCGTAATCTGAGGGTCGCGGGTTCAAATCTCCGTCACACCAAACATGCTCGCCCTTTCATCCGTGAGGACGTTCTAATGTCTTAGTCAATCCCACTATTCGTTGGTGAAAGAGTAGTTCTTCCCTCTTGTCTTATACTGCTAAATTAGGGACGGCTAGCGCAGATAGTCTTCGTGTAGCTTAGCGCGAAATTCGAAATAAACAAACAAGTATTGGTTTCGTCCCTAAATACATTTAGAATTTCCAGCTGTGAGTGCATGAAAAGAATTACTATCAATTCCGCTATTCAGGTTAAAGACGGACAAAGCACTCTTAATGGCG
Source organism: Tachypleus tridentatus (assembly GCF_004210375.1). Lineage (NCBI taxonomy): Eukaryota > Metazoa > Arthropoda > Merostomata > Xiphosura > Limulidae > Tachypleus > Tachypleus tridentatus. The sequence goes on along the minus strand of NC_134837.1, from coordinate 74,651,354 downwards.
GATGGTCCTAACTGGCTCCTATCCCTTTTATTAGTAATTTTAAATTATGATCGATCATACTCGAACCCTAGACTGTTTAGTTAATGTGTCATGCAAGGTGCTACTTGGGTTGACGAGTACAGTACAGGTGGTCCTCGTGTAGTTTTTCGCCTAACAACAAACACACTTGTATGTGTTACACTTTTTTATTTCCCATTCAGTTGAAAATAAGTGATTTTAAGTAAGAGATGACAAAAAAATTAGTTTATTCTGTTTGTTTTGAATTTCGCAGAAAGCTACTCGAGGGTTATCTGTGCTAGCCATCCTAATTTAGCGGTGTAAGACTAGAGGGAAAGCAGCTAGTCATCACCACCCACCGCCAACTCTTGGGCTACTCCTTTACCAACGAATAATGGGGTTGGCCGTCACATTATAACCCCCCCTCACGGCTGAAAGGTCGAGCGTATTTGGTGAGACGGGGATTCGAACCCGCGACCCTCGGATTGCGAGTTGAACGCCTTAACCCACCTGGTCATGCCTGGCCCCATGCAAAAGGAATTGTAATTACTCTTCCGTTAGTACAGCGGTAAGTCTACGGATTTACAACGCTAAAATCAGGACTTCGATTACCCTCGGTGAACTCAGCTGATAGCCCGATGTGGCTGTGCTGTAAGAAAACACACACACACAACTCTAATTAAATAGTTTTGCTGGTTCCCTCAACAAATATGTTTATTTCATTTCCACATCATTACACAAACAAATTGCTTTAACAGCTTTAACATACAACAAACATAAAACTAGCTATAACTACTTCAATACTCCTTTAAACATACAATCGGCTGCAACAGCATTCACATGCAACAAAAGATACGAGCGATTTTACTAACTTCAAAACACAACAAAACGTCCAACCGGTTAAAACAATGTCTTTATAATCGGCTGTACCAACTTCAATATACAACAAAACATGAAACCGACTGTAATAACTTCAGTATACAAGAAAACATACAACTGGCTATACAGCTTCAACAAATAACAAAAAATACAACTGGTTTTAATAACTTCACCGTGCAACAAGACATACAAAAAAAACTGTAATAACTTTTATATACAACAAAAACAACATACATCAAACTATAACAAATTTACCATACAATAAAATATACATCTGGCTGCAGTAACTTGAATCAGTACAGAAGAAAACATACTACTGCCTATAGCAACTTCCACACACAATAAAACATACAACCGGTAAAATATGGTGATATCTAATTTCATTTATTAATTAGTGATAGCGCTACTATTGTCCAAATAAAGAACTAATAGTTATCGCTGAGACAACGGTTAGCGAGATGCATTTCGGTCTTCATTTTTGCAACTAAGGAAACTGATTAGCTCAAGTTTGTTTGAAGGGTGGAGGTTCGTATGTACTGCGCGTGCGTAGAAAAATTGTCTTTTCATTGTGTTCGCATCTCCTTCATTTTTCTCTTTCACATTTTTACTTTCGCTTAGCGTTTAGTTTAACTAGATCTGTTTCTGGTAGTTTATCAGACATTTCTACATGCGTTCAGATTCAAATAAAATATATTTTTCAAGGAATTGGCATCTGACTGCTGACGGTTTGATTCACAAAATAAATATTATTCTAGCTTTGCTAAATGAAACAAAATGAAAGTAAAACCACAACAAACAAACTAAATGAAAATGCTTTTAGAATAATTAAGTTCCAAGCTCATTATTTATGCCCAGCAGGTGGCGAGGTAGTAGCCTAAAAACTATATATTTATTAATTGGGATGAATAACCAATTAATGGAGCTATATATGTTTACAACCAAAATATTTCTTAGACGTTATAAAACGCATTAAAACCAACCCTAATTTAGTCAAGAACTCAAATAAGTTTAAATTAATCACTAATTGTTTAAAATACATCATCAAGACATTACGTTTTTAATTGAATAAGATTTTTGTATTATAAATTATATTACGTAGCTTTATAAGATATACTATTAAAATTCATGTGCTGAAAATTAAGTTTGAAAAATGGACGTGAACAGAAGCCTAATTTTATAACTGTTTTCATTTTATGGTTCGTTTTAAATGTTTCGAGAATGAGAATAAACACTTTTTACAATCAGTGTCATGGTTAATAATATATACGATCACCTAAGTCTAATTATGAATTAGTTATAATATTTATATACTTTCACGTTTAATTTATACCCTACATTTAAGATAATAGTCTGCTGCAGTCATCAGGTAATGATGACATTGGCCAGAATTCAATTCTAAAACTTCTTTACCTATGCGCCCCCCAGTGGCTCAGCGGGAAGTCACTGAGTTTACAACGCTAAACATCAGGTTTCCATACTCGCGATATGCAGAACACAGATGACTCATTGTGCAGCTTTGTGTTCAACAATAAATAAGCAAAAGGTTTTTAATTTTATTTTTATTTTGCTCTTTTCGTTTCTTATTATTATAGTGGCGTTCCGCTTTATTGTATGATTTTATAATCTGGTATAATATTATATTGCAGAGAGAACGGAATAACAAAGCCTCGTATGTCTACTGTGCTCCTGAATTCTAACTATTTTGTGGAATTTATGTTTCTAGGATGAAAAGGAGTCTACATTCCCACATCAACAATGGATGTTGTAAATGATAGCTTTTTGTGATGACAAGAAATCCACTTTAAGTAAAAATGTATCTCAGGGCGACTGGTGTGTGCATTAAAACTTTTGCCTTCAGGTTAACCCCAAGATGACCAAAGAAGGTCGAAACGTTGTTCTCTGTTTTATTTTAGTAAAAGTGTTAATACCCATATCGGCCGTCCTGAGATATAAATGGTAGTTTTGCTCTCCAGTTTACATGAGTCCATATTCACAAAAGATGTTGTAAATGGTGGTTTTGCTCTCCAGTTTATAGGAGTCCACATTCACAAAAGATATTGTAAATGGTGGTGTTGGTCTCAAGTTGATAGGAGTCCACATTCACAAAAGATATTGTAAATGGTGGTTTTACTCTCAAGTTTATAGGAGTCCACAGTCCCAAGGGCTGCTGTAAATGATGGTTTTGCTCTACACTGGGTCTTTAGATGGTTTGAGGCGTATAATGAAAAACATCAAGTTTATTTATTTAAAGTAGTTTTAATACATAGAAAAAAATTTGCTACAAGGTCCAAAAATAAAAATAAAAACTTATGTGGTGAAACTTTTGGCTAATAGACTTTCATGAGAATTTAGTGAAATTCGATTATTCGGAACGTCAACCACCCAATTTTTTTTTCCCTTACAGAAATTTGAATCACTTCTTTCTATTGCAATTTTATTAAGGTTACTGTACCCCCATGAGAGTCAACTGCTTTGTGTTAACATTTCTTAGACTTATATAATATACATCTCCAACCCAATTAATTTTGTTTGTTTGTTGTTAAGCAAAAAATAACACAATGGGTTGGTTATGTTGTGTCCATCACAAGTGTCGAAACCTGGTTTTTTAGCAATTCGAGCTGTCAGACTTACGTTTGAGCCATTGGAAAGGGGTATTTTTTGTTACTGTTGAATGTATAACAGTGAATTGACAATAATACGAGAATATTATTTAGATAACTGAAAATAGTTACTCAAATATTATTTTAAAGAATCAGCAAAAATCATCGAATAATACAAGACGATTTTAGATTTGGACATCACACTTATTGAAAAACTTGTGCAATTATTTGTTAAGATAAAAGGATTAAGCAACTTTGTGGGTTTTATACGAGGAAGATTTTTTTTCTTACAAGTATTAAGAAAATGGTTTTCTAATATCGTAGGTGCTTAACGTTAACAGTATACAAAGCAGTTCAGTATCAATACGTCAATAATTGTGAGGCTTCAAACACCGAATTTTCTGTCGAATTTATTGCATGTTTGGTTATTAAAGACGTTTCTTCTTGGTTTGTTTTGTTTAGTTTGACAGTTCTCACTAGATGTTCGTACGTAGTAGGAAGGGTGAAAAGTACACATCAAAATGTGTAGGCGGCGCCGCGGAACGTGGAGAAAACTCTGTAACGGTCTGGAGCTACTGTTTGTTTGTTTGTTTTTGAAATTCGCACAAAGCTACTCGAGGGCTATCTGCGCTAGCCGTCCCTAATTCAGCAGTGTACAACTAGAGGGAAGGCAACTAGTCATCACTACCCACCGCCAACTCTTGGGCTACTCCTTTACCAACGAATAATGGGGTTGGCTGTAACATTATAACCCCCCCTCACAGCTGAAAGGTCGAGCGTATTTGGTGAGACGGGGATTCGAACCCGCGACCCTCGGATTGCGAGTCGAACGCCTTAACCCACCTGGTCATGCCGGGCCCCATGCAAAAGGAATTGTAATTACTCTTCCGTTAGTACAGCGGTAAGTCTACGGATTTACAACGCTAAAATCAGGACTTCGATTACCCTCGGTGAACTCAGCTGATAGCCCGATGTGGCTGTGCTGTAAGAAAACACACACACACAACTCTAATTAAATAGTTTTGCTGGTTCCCTCAACAAATATGTTTATTTCATTTCCACATCATTACACAAACAAATTGCTTTAACAGCTTTAACATACAACAAACATAAAACTAGCTATAACTACTTCAATACTCCTTTAAACATACAATCGGCTGCAACAGCATTCACATGCAACAAAAGATACGAGCGATTTTACTAACTTCAAAACACAACAAAACGTCCAACCGGTTAAAAAAATGTCATTATAATCGGCTGTACCAACTTCAATATACAACAAAACATGAAACCGACTGTAATAACTTCAGTATACAAGAAAACATACAACTGGCTATACAGCTTCAACAAATAACAAAAAATACAACTGGTTTTAATAACTTCACCGTGCAACAAGACATACAAAAAAAACTGTAATAACTTTTATATACAACAAAAACAACATACATCAGACTATAACAAATTTACCATACAATAAAATATACATCTGGCTGCAGTAACTTGAATCAGTACAGAAGAAAACATTCTACTGCCTATAGCAACTTCAACACACAATAAAACATACAACCGGTAAAATATGGTGATATCTAATTTCATTTATTAATTAATGATAGCGCTACTATTGTCCAAATAAAGAACTAATAGTTATCGCTGAGACAACGGTTAGCGAGATGCATTTCGGTCTTCATTTTTGCAACTAAGGGAACTGATTAGCTCAAGTTTGTTTGAAGGGTGGAGGTTCGTATGTACTGCGCGTGCGTAGAAAAATTGTCTTTTCATTGTGTTCGCATCTCCTTCATTTTTCTCTTTCACATTTTTACTTTCGCTTAGCGTTTAGTTTAACTAGTTCTGTTTCTGGTAGTTTATCAGACATTTCTACATGCGTTCAGATTCAAATAAAATATATTTTTCAAGGAATTGGCATCTGACTGCTGACGGTTTGATTCACAAAATAAATATTATTCTAGCTTTGCTAAATGAAACAAAATGAAAGTAAAACCACAACAAACAAACTAAATGAAAATGCTTTTAGAATAATTAAGTTCCAAGCTCATTATTTATGCCCAGCAGGTGGCGAGGTAGTAGCCTAAAAAACTATATATTTATTAATTGGGATGAATAACCAATTAATGGAGCTATATATGTTTACAACCAAAATATTTCTTAGACGTTATAAAACGCATTAAAACCAACCCTAATTTAGTCAAGAACTCAAATAAGTTTAAATTAATCACTAATTGTTTAAAATACATCATCAAGACATTACGTTTTTAATTGAATAAGATTTTTGTATTATAAATTATATTACGTAGCTTTATAAGATATACTATTAAAATTCATGTGCTGAAAATTAAGTTTGAAAAATGGACGTGAACAGAAGCCTAATTTTATAACTGTTTTCATTTTATGGTTCGTTTTAAATATTTCGAGAATGAGAATAAACACTTTTTACAATCAGTGTCATGGTTAATAATATATACGATCACCTAAGTCTAATTATGAATTAGTTATAATATTTATATACTTTCACGTTTAATTTATACCCTACATTTAAGATAATAGTCTGCTGCAGTCATCAGGTAATGATGACATTGGCCAGAATTCAATTCTAAAACTTCTTTACCTATGCGCCCCCCAGTGGCTCAGCGGGAAGTCACTGAGTTTACAACGCTAAACATCAGGTTTCCATACTCGCGATATGCAGAACACAGATGACTCATTGTGCAGCTTTGTGTTCAACAATAAATAAGCAAAAGGTTTTTAATTTTATTTTTATTTTGCTCTTTTCGTTTCTTATTATTATAGTGGCGTTCCGCTTTATTGTATGATTTTATAATCTGGTATAATATTATATTGCAGAGAGAACGGAATAACAAAGCCTCGTATGTCTACTGTGCTCCTGAATTCTAACTATTTTGTGGAATTTATGCTTCTAGGATGTATAGGAGTCTACATTCCCACATCAACAATGAATGTTGTAAATGATAGCTTTTTGTGATGACAAGAAATCCACTTTTAGTAAAAATGTATCTCAGGGCGACTGGTGTGTGCATTAAAACTTTTGCCTTCAGGTTAACCCCAAGATGACCAAAGAAGGTCGAAACGTTGTTCTCTGTTTTATATTAGTAAAAGTGTTAATACCCATATCGGCCGTCCTGAGATATAAATGGTAGTTTTGCTCTCCAGTTTACAGGAGTCCATATTCACAAAAGATGTTGTAAATGGTGGTTTTGCTCTCCAGTTTATAGGAGTCCACATTCACAAAAGATATTGTAAATGGTGGTGTTGGTCTCAAGTTGATAGGAGTCCACATTCACAAAAGATGTTGTAAATGGTGGTTTTGCTCTCCAGTTTATAGGAGTCCACATTCACAAAAGATATTGTAAATGGTGGTGTTGGTCTCAAGTTGATAGGAATCCACATTCACAAAAGATATTGTAAATGGTGGTTTTACTCTCAAGTTTATAGGAGTCCACAGTCCCAAGGGCTGCTGTAAATGATGGTTTTGCTCTACACTGGGTCTTTAGATGGTTTGAGGCGTATAATGAAAACATCAAGTTTATTTATTTAAAGTAGTTTTAATACATAGAAAAAATTTGCTACAAGGTCCAAAAATAAAAATAAAAACTTATGTGGTGAAACTTTTGGCTAATAGACTTTCATGAGAATTTAATGAAATTCGATTATTCGGAACGTCAACCACCCAATTTTTTTTTCCCTTACAGAAATTTGAATCACTTCTTTCTATTGCAATTTTATTAAGGTTACTGTACCCCCATGAGAGTCAACTGCTTTGTGTTAACATTTCTTAGACTTATATAATATACATCTCCAACCCAATTAATTTTGTTTGTTTGTTGTTAAGCAAAAAATAACACAATGGGTTGGTTATGTTGTGTCCATCACAAGTGTCGAAACCTGGTTTTTAGCAATTCGAGCTGTCAGACTTACGTTTGAGCCATTGGAAAGGGTATTTTTTGTTACTGTTGAATGTATAACAGTGAATTGACAATAATACGAGAATATTATTTAGATAACTGAAAATAGTTACTCAAATATTATTTTAAAGAATCAGCAAAAATCATCGAATAATACAAGACGATTTTAGATTTGGACATCACACTTATTGAAAAACTTGTGCAATTATTTGTTAAGATAAAAGGATTAAGCAACTTTGTGGGTTTTATACGAGGAAGATTTTTTTTCTTACAAGTATTAAGAAAATGGTTTTCTAATATCGTAGGTGCTTAACGTTAACAGTATACAAAGCAGTTCAGTATCAATACGTCAATAATTGTGAGGCTTCAAACACCGAATTTTCTGTCGAATTTATTGCATGTTTGGTTATTAAAGACGTTTCTTCTTGGTTTGTTTTGTTTAGTTTGACAGTTCTCACTAGATGTTCGTACGTAGTAGGAAGGGTGAGAAGTACACATCAAAATGTGTAGGCGGCGCCGCGGAACGTGGAGAAAACTCTGTAACGGTCTGGAGCTACTGTTTGTTTGTTTGTTTGTTTTTGAAATTCGCACAAAGCTACTCGAGGGCTATCTGCGCTAGCCGTCCCTAATTCAGCAGTGTACAACTAGAGGGAAGGCAACTAGTCATCACTACCCACCGCCAACTCTTGGGTTACTCTTTTACCAACGAATAGTGAGATTTACCGTCACATTATAATGTCTCCACGGCTGAAAGGGCGAGCATGTCTGATGCTACAGGGATTCGAACCCTCGACTCTCGGATTATGAGTCGAGTGTCTTAATCACTCGGACATTTACTTATTGACGAGACAGTTTAAATAGATGAGTATTAACCACGTATATTGCGTTTTGCTTGAAAAGTCGCTAGGAAACTTTTTATTACACTTGTGTGTTTAATATCCACCTTTATGTGTTTAATATCCACCTTTATGTGTGCCAAACAGAAAACTGTAGACAAAGTTTAAATCGGCATACAGAGAGAAGTAAGTGTCACCCTAGGTCTAGTCATTTTTTATGACTACTTAACAAGTAGGTATGGTAATTCGATGTTTGTGTATATGAACTAGAAAACAGGTTCTTAATGTGAAAGCAACATTTCCATTGTCTACCACGTTAATTATTGCAAAATACACTTTATTAGCAATATGTTCATGATACATTCATAGGAATAATAAACAATTTTTATATAATGCTTGTCTGTTCCCTATTATTACTTGTAATCATCTCACTACTCCCTCTTGTGGCCATTTCCCAACTGCATTCCACTGCGGGCGCAGTCGCCTTCCCATAGAAATCTTAGAGCAGTGTACACAGTAAAACTGTGGTCATTGGCTGAACACATGTACAGCAAACAGTTCTAGTGACATAAATAAATAAACATAAGAAATGTGATTAAATACTCATTAGTCTGTGATCACCACGTTTTCTGCAGTTTGAAAGTGAATCATTGAATTAGACTCCTACCAGAACTGGTTTTCGAAGGAGCGCAACAAATGTTTTACTGCGAATTTCATAACTCTGTGCAGCCACCTTTGCAACAATGCGAATTCACCAATACGGTGTTTAACAACGACACCGTTTCGTCTGTTTTTGGAAGCATTGAGTAATTGTCTTAAATACGCATAGCTTAGATTGAAAGTAAAACCGGAGACAACAAATTATCCAACTGCTTTAAGGCAAGTTTGACTTGTGCTGGTGCCGTTTTGATGTAATAAAAACAAACCTGAATATATGATGTAGGAGCTTGTGTAAATTACACTTTTTTCATTGCAAATCCATTAGAGTTTATCTAACACTTATAGAACTGGGTGACCGTAATTACAAATACATTACCTTTTCGTTGCGATGACGAATAAACAAAATCAGTTTCAGTCAATCAGCTCCGAATGAAGTCAGAACCTTTTATTAGGCTGCCGACTTAAATTCCTTCAACAAAAATTAAAAAAAATTATAACAAATAAATATAAAGCATAAATTATACTTATTAATTAGCAATATTGGCTCAATTGAAGGAAGCGAGAACTTCATATCAAACACGCCGTCTTGTTTATTTGTTTGTTTTGAATTTCGCGCAAAGCTACACGAGGGATATCTGCTCTAGCCGTCCCTAATTTAGGAGAGTAAGACTAGAGAGAAGGCAGCTAGTCATCACCACCCACCGCCAACTCTTAGGTTACTCTTTTACCAACGAATTGTGGGTTTGACCGTCACGTTTTAACTCCCCATGGCTGAAATGGCTAGCATGTTCGGTGTGACGGGGATTCGAAACCCCGACCCTCAGATTATGAGTAGAGCGTCTTAACCACCTGTCCATGCCGGAGCCCGTCGTTTTTAAGCATCATTAATCCTGTATGGTTGTGGTCATCTTCTGGATCTTCTGCTAGAGAGCTTGTGGTTATTTCAGCTACACCAACATTTGTAGTCAGTTAAAAAAGTGGTAATTATAAGCATGGCCGAAACACTTTGGTATAGAAATAGTGGTGAAAAACACTAAACCACCAAAACTCATTCTCCATCACAACAAATGGTGGCTTTCCCTGTACAACTCTTTACTACTGAACGCAACATATTAATAACAATAACAGTGAATTTGAACTTTGACCCCAAAAACACTAATCAACCTAAATCGCTCTCAGTCACAGCAAATGGCTGCTCTCACTGTAACAGCACTTTACTACTGAAAGCAGTATAATAACAGTAATAGTGAACTTGAACTTTGACCCCCAAAACACTAATCCACTAAAATCGCTCTTCATCACAACGAATGGTAACTGTAACATCACTGTAACAGAACTTTACTACTAAAAGTAACAGAATGATTCAAACCTTCCAAAATTTATCAGTTTTAAGTTTGTGTTTTTCTCATAGCAAAGCCACATCGGGTTATCTGTTGTGTTCACCGAGGGGAATCGATCCCATGATTTTAGCGTTTTAAATCCTAAAACTTACCGTTATCCCAAAAACTGTAATAACGATTCTAGTCTTTAGTTATATACTTTCTTACCACATCGCCCGAATGAACTTATTATATCCTATCTTTAGAGAAGCTCAAAGATAGCATGTACTGCCTTTTGGATTTATTATTTATTTAAAATTACCTCAAAGCATGCTGTATCCCACCCTCTCTCTATAGGTTCTACTTACGCAGGTATCGTATCCATTAAGACATCTCTCTAGGTTCTACTTATGCAGATATCGTATCCACTAAGACATCTCTCTAGATTCTATTTAAGCAGATATCGTATCCACTAAATCATCTCTCTAGGTTCTACTTACGCAGATATCGTATCTACTGAGACATCTCTTTACGTTCTACTTACGCAAATATCGTATCCACTAAGACATCTCTATAAGTTCTACTTACGCAGATATCATATCCATTAAGACATCTGTATAGGTTCTACTTACGCAGATATCGTATCCACTAAGACATCTGTATAGGTTCTACTTACGCAGATATCGTATCCACTAAGATATCTCTATAACTTCTACTTACACAGATATCGTATCCATTAAGACATCTGTATAGGTTCTACTTACGCAGATATCGTATCCACTAAGACATCTGTATAGGTTCTACTTACGCAGATATCGTATCCACTAATATATCTCTGTAGGTTCTACTTGCACAGATATCGTATCCACTGAGACATCTCTATCGGTTCTACTTACACAGATATCATATCCATTAAGACATATTCATTCTATATAGAATAGTCGTTTGATTGAAAGTTCAATTCATTAAAAGTATGAAGCGGGTGTTAAATTATGTTTCTGACGTATTCTTCGTGTTATGCGCCTAAAAATGTAACATCGTTTAGGGAAATATAAAATCAAGAAACTCAAATTTACCCTCTAATTTAAAATATTCAAGAAACACGATAGATTTTTTAAATATGAACACTTATGTGGGTGTGCCAAGAAACGTATTAATATGAATATAATGTATCAGTTGATGTGCTTTAATATTCTCTTTGACTATGTGAGTTGCAGTTATGTCTACTTTCCATAAAATACAAGATCTTTGATGGAAATTAGATTTCCACGGTTAAAAATATTACTATGTTTCAGATTTACTGTGCAAATTAACTATGTTAACCTTTTTTTTATATTCCCTCTCATCAATAAGACTTTTATTTCGATACCCGTAGTGGGCTGAGTACAGATAGCCCATTGTGTAGCTTTGTGATCAATTCCACAAACGATAATGACGTCATTACCCTAAGTCACACACTACTTATGAATATGGATAAAAAATATATAGAATAATTTTGGTTTTAACGTTTTATTCCTTCACGTGTAACAGTTTTCTTCCAGTGTTGTGTTCATATTTCGTGTTTGTGACAAAGCTACAAAGATATTTTTTTGTTTTCCGTGATTTTAAACCAGAGCGAAGACAGCCAATAAGAAGTACTGTAATATTAAAACGTTAAGGGATTTATTTGTAAGGTACCCGCAGCTTAAAGTAGGAGGGAATATTTTATGGTATCGCAAGGATTCAAACCCTGCTCGCTATCTACAAAATCCAGAACTGTACCACGTACTGCGTCCATTTCTTTCTGTTCTGTTGCATCCTTCCTCTGGTTATAGAACACAAGATAAATACTTTTGTATCACATGAAAATCGATCGTTATTCTTTCACTAAAATATAACAAAGAAACACCATGCATAAACAGTGCTTTAAGCTAACTTCGTCTTATATATTCTCTTTAAAGAGTTTCAGTGGCAGTCGTTAGAGAGTGTGAGATGTTTTATCGCTTTTTATTAAGTGGAACTGGATGCTACGTTTTAATATTTTAATTCAAGTGTTTTGTATTGTTTACCAAAGGGGGTTTTGACATAGCAAAGTGAGGACGAGCGACACCTAAATATTTTCCAATTGTCTAGTCTAGACGTGACGTCATGCATTTTCGTGAGAATTGGGGAACTGTTGTATAAAAAAATACCAGAATGACTGAGATAATAGGTCAAACAATGTGAACTTATTAGTCAGTCAACGAACTAGATGCTGAGTATGTTAAAGCACTATTGTTCGATCATTTTGTTGGTCAATCTGTTTCGAGTTTGTGATGTCGATTCAAGAGGAAACTTCAATAAAAGAATGTTTAGTTTTATTTCTGAGTTAGGCCCAAAACTTGGTTTCATTAGTTCGTGAAACCGTGCAAGTTGTAAAACTTACACTTGAAAAAATAAAATGCTTTTATTTTCGTTTAGTGCACTGAACTTTGCATTATTCTTACCGAATGAGTAAAGAAAGCTAACCAACGATAGAATCCATTACAAGACATGTGTCTGAAATGTCAAGATAGCAGCAGTCTGTTCAAATTGAAGTCATAAATGGAGATGATGAAACAATGGAAAGTAGAAGAAGAAAAATTAGCTGGAAATGAAAGTAAGAGTAACAAAGTAAGGGTAACAAATTAAGAGTGACGAAGTAAGATTGATCAAAGCAAGAGTGACAGCAAGAGAGACAAAGAAAAGCAAAGAGACAAAGAGTAACAAAGCAAGAGTGAAGAACAAAAGTAACAAAAGAGTAACAAAGTAAGAGTAACAAAGTAAGAGTGACAAAGTGAGAGTAAGAGTGACAAAGAGTGACAAAGTAAGAGTAAGAGCAACTAAGATAAAGCAAAAGTAAAAGTGACAAACTAAGAGTAACAAAGTAAGTGACAAACTAAGAGTAACAAAGTAAGAGTGACACAAGTAAGAGCAAGAACAATGTAAAGTGACTAAGAGTAAACAAAGCTAAAGAGTAACAAAGCAAAAGAGTGACAAAGTAAAGAGCAACAAGCAAGAGACAAAAGTAAGAGACAAACAAGATAAACAAGAGCAACAACAAAGTAAGAGACAATGTAAGAGTGACAAAGTAAGAGCACAAAGTAAAGAGTGATCAAACAAAGACAAAGTAAGAGTGAACAGTTGAGATTAAAAAGAGCAACAAAGCAAGAGATCTAGTAAGAGCAATAAAGCAAGAGCAAGAGCAAGATGAAAGTAAGAGTAACAAAGTCAGATGAAGCAAGAGAGAGCAACCGTTAGAAGAGTGACAAAGAGAGTAATAAAGTAACAAATAAGTAAGAGTAAGAGTGAAAGTAAAGAGTAACAAGCAAACAAAGCAAGAGTGACAAAGTAAGAGTAACAAAGTGAGAGTAACAAAGTAAGAGTGACAAAGTAAGAGTAACAAAGTCAGAGTAACAAAGTAAGATTGACAAAATAAGAGTTACAAAGTAAGAGTGACGAAGTGAGAGTAACAAAGTAAGAGTGACAAAGTAAGAGTAACAAAGTAAGAGTGACAGAGTAAGAGTAACAAAGTCAGAGTGACAAAGTGAGAGTAACAAAGTAAGAGTGACAAAGTAAGAGTTACAACGTAAGAGTGACGAAGTAAGAGTAACAAAGTAAAAGCAAGAAAAATATGTATAATATCAGATCAAGACAGGAATTGGAAGTAGGGTTTTAAAGAAAGAGACTTCTGACGTATCCGAAATTTAAGAATAAAAATTAATTTAATTCAATGCATAATCGGAGAAGCTGTTGAATATGTGGATTACAACAACCAAAATCATTTGGCATAGAAAGCTGTTGGATATGTGGTTATAACAACGAAAAGCAGTTGGCATAGAAAGCTGTTGGATATGTGGATTATAACAACCAAAATCAGTTGGCATAGAAAGCTGTTGGATATGTGGATTATAACAACCAAAACCAGTTGGCATAGAAAGCTGTTGGATATGTGGATTATAACAACCAAAATCAGTTGGTATAGAAAGCTTTTGGATATGTGGATTATAACAACCAAAAGCTGTTGGATATGTGGATTATAACAACCAAAATCAGTTGGCATAGAAAGCTGTTGGATATGTGGATTATAACAACCAAAACCAGTTGGCATAGAAAGCTGTTGGATATGTGGATTATAACAGTCAAAACCAGTTGGCATAGAAAGCTATTTATGAAGTGAGAATAGACTGCAGTGACCCAATCTACGAAGCAAAAAAATTGCATTAGTGAAGTACAGAAGAACTTCAATCAATCCAAAAACAAAGTACTAAAATTCAATGATGAAATGCGGAAAGATTAAAATAGAGGAATCATCGAGGTAATAAAGGATATAAATGGCAGAATAAAATATCAGGAAAATGAATTTTTAAAAGCAAGAAACAAACTAGACAGCATATCTTTCTGCAGCTATTCCAAAAACCCCAAATTAACAATGAAGTATGAAATAGAAAAACCCCATGTGTAACGACCATGACTGAAAAACGTTCCTGGACTACGCCATCTATTATCTATATCATTACTTCATTAAGTTACAAGTTTAAACATGCTGGTTCATCAATATTTGTGAAATCAAGAGGTCTACAGACCAAAACGGAAAATTATCATGAGAACCATATCACGTTAAGTTCGAAATAATACCTAAAGGGAAAGGATGGAATAATAAGCAATAATTTGTTCCATTTTCAAAGGACCACTTTCATGAACATTTAAGTTAGCAAACAATATTCCAGTTGAAAACAGTGGCAACTATAAATCATTGACGGTTGCCTTACCAAATAGGTTTGGAGACAGAACACAACATTTCACAAAGCAAAGTTTTGAAACACAATAATGAGGAAGGACGTGTCCTTAGTCAAGCTTATGGAAAACGTGAAAAGTTCTGAACGACCTTTAATCAGAATGTTTCACGTGGAATGATGGATTTTGTTAGCATGTAACTAATTCGTGCAAGTCATACTGGGGGTGAGGACATGCGAATTATGTTCATATTAACAGAGGCAACATTTGGTGAAATGGTTTTCACCATCAAAATGTATTTATTTTAAAATTATGCCAGATTAAGGTTTTTGAAATTAAAAAGTAATGAAAAATTTTAAACAAAATAATACAAAATTACATATGTTTAAAATAAAAAAGTGTTAAAGGCATTAAACATTACATCAATAAAATGACCTCTTACCAGTTCTTCATCTTCCTTCTGCTTTATATAAACATCATACAGTCTCCCAGTGGCACAGCGGTATGTCTGCTGTGTCTGCGGACTTACAATGCTAGAAAGCAGGTTTTGATACCCGTGGTGAGCAGAGGACAAGTAGTCCGTTGTATAATTTTCTGCTGAACTACAAACGAAGACAGCCTTATTCAACAGTAACTGTACACCTTTTCCCCTTTCGATCCTCTGATTCTAATCCTATATTAATGAACGCACACTAAACGACTAAATTTCAAGTTATTATTCAACTTCTGTAAGCTTTCAGGTACTGTACCGCCCGCCATCGTCAGCGTTAGTCACAGTCAATTTAGCCTGATGACAGAGTTGGCACAATAGTTGAGAGAATGCAAAAATTGGTTTGGTTTATTTTGAATTTCGCGCAAAGCTATACGAGAACTATCTGCGCTAGCCGTCCCTAATTTTGCAGTGTAAGACTAGAGGGAAGGCAGCTAGTCATCACCACCCACCGCCAATTCTTGGGCTTCTCTTTTACCAACGAATAGTGGGAATAACCGTTACATTATAACGCCCCCACAGTTGAAAGGGCGAGCATGTTTGGTACGACGGGGATTCGAACCCGCGACCCTCAGATTACGAGTCGAACGCTTTAACCTACCCGGCCATGACGGGCCGTAACTTAAAGTGAACTGTTGGATAGTACATAAATATTCTACAACGTTGTTATGCATTTTTTAGTAATTATTTTTTAGTAAAAATGTTATAGTAGTTTTCATTATTTTGCGTCGATAAACTAATTTTCGTAAAGACAAAAGTGAAGGCGTACCAAATGTAGATAACTTTCAAAAAGTTCGAATATCTCATCCAGAATATTCCTACAAGACTAAATACATGACTCGTAATAGATGCTTATATTTGTAATAAATGTACTTTGAAACAAAACACAGTTTGCTCTAGCATACACAAACATAACCTTCTTGGAATGGTGTCTGAAGCTAATACCTGTGTTGCTACTGCTAATGTCTTGCAGGTATATCAGATTATCGACGTCAACGGATAAATATCAGGTCGTTTGGATTCTTTTCTTTTTTTCAGGTTTAGTAGAATCTAGTCTGTAGATAAGACCTCTCTAACCAAAATCTACACGAGAACTTACGTAGTTATATTTTGAATGTTAATTTTAGGGTAGTGTGGGAAACTGGTTGAAATATTGAGACCTGTGAATTGTTGATCAGAAACCATCGATCATCGATGGTTAGCGTTATTTTCCTCGTTTTTTTCAATATGTTGAAATAAGCAACTTTCAAATTTGTAGTGTTTTTTTTTTGTAACGTTCTACTATCTCTGTGTATTTTACTTTCATGATTTGTTTGTAGCAAAATACTCGCAATAGATACATGGCTTAAACTTTTTACTTAACGATCTTATTAACATCAGCGGCATTTATTTCATATAGTAAACTTGTCTTGCTTTTATTTCAGACATATTCAATTCCAAGAACTGTTTTAGGCCTTTCTTTGTCGAACAAAATCTCAGCTTGTCTGAGTTTGGTGACTTTTAACCAATGGGAATACCCATCTAAATTATACCTACTAGATATAGATGAAGAGCCGATTTTATGAGAGGAGGAAGAAAAAACAAGGACATAAAAAATATAAAACGACATACCGACGAAAAATAATATTGTAATCGACTCTGATCATTATGAAAGATCGTAATCTTCTATTATTCAGCTTAATCTTCAGATCAGTATTTTTGGGCTTTTCAAGGATATGGTGAGCTGTACAGACGCTATCAGAACACTAGTACAGAAACCAGGATGACAAAGGAAGGCAACCTTGTTTCTACACCTGAGCTACACAGAAGTAGACTGAAAGCGTTGGTGTTGATGTGCCCAACAAGACTATGAAAAGGCTGAATGCAGAAGGTATAGTGTGGAAAGATGGAACTAAAGAGATTTTCAAGCAGAAGGTATAGTGTGGAAAGACGGAACCAAAGAGATTTTCAAGCAGAAGGTGTAGTGTGGAAAGATGGAACCAAAGAGATTTTCAAGCAGAAGGTGTAGTGTGGATAGATGGAACCAAAGAGATTTTTCAGCTGCAGAAACATTAAGAAGAAACTCTAGTTTGCTAAGGAGCATCATTATATTGGAAGAAGGTCATATCCTCTGGTAAAACCAAAAGTATTTGACAGTTCTCACTAGATGTTCGTACGTAGTAGGAAGGGTGAGAAGTACACATCAAAATGTGTAGGCGGCGCCGCGGAACGTGGAGAAAACTCTGTAACGGTCTGGAGCTACTGTTTGTGTGTTTGTTTTTGAATTTCGCACAAAGCTACTCGAGGGCTATCTGTGCTAGCCGTCCCTAATTTAGCAGTGTAAGACTAGAGGGAAGGCAGCTAGTCATCACCACCCACCGCCAGCTCTTGGGCTACTCTTTTACCAATGAATAGTGGGATTGACCGTAACATTATAACGCCCCCACGGCTGAAAGGGCAAGCATGTTTGGCGCGACGGGGATGCGAACCCGCGACCCTCGGATTACGAGTCGCACGCCTTAACACGCTTGGCCATGCTGGAGCTACTTCTCTGCTACGCATGTTGGAAACATCGTAAACATAATTGGAACCATAAAAACAGAAAGAATACTATTTCGTTTCTTATTGAGCATGTCAAGTAATTGATAGACTGTTTACTTTCTAGCAAAACAATAACTCAAAGAACAACACAGAAGCTAAGAAGTAACGGAAGTGACAAAAAATGAACCCCGTGGGGTATCCATGAAGTAACTGTGGAGGGGGGTAGGGGAGAACTTAATCGGTACATTGGCACCGATATGAATCATGAGGGGACATCTGAACTTAGCATTATATCTGCATATGGTGTTGTCTTGGGAGTCTAGGCTTTCGTGCTCATTAATATTAATGTACTATATATCTATAGAGCAACGAGTTGCAGATACCATTATTAACCAACCAACTCGTGTTGTGACCATCATAAATTAACATACAAAATACACAGCACAGAATCATATTTTAAGTGTTTTCCTCTCAATTATATATATATGTTTAGAATAACAAGCAAAACACATTTAACGAGTCCTTTAGCAACGAATCTTATTTCGTGTTTGTTTGTTCTTTTGATAAGATAATTTATAGACCGGAATGACCGGATGTGAAGGTAAACAGCACTAATGTATTGAAGAAATTTTATTTATATCCTACCGGCGACTTTGTAAACGCTTAATACTGTAACAGGGACGTCATGGTCCTTAGACCGCTTTATTCTCGGAAGATAAGGCCGTCTGTACTTTTCCCTTAAACAACTTTATGTTTAACAGTTGGCTGTTTTTATTCTTAAAATTACTTATTCAACTTTCCGCTTTGCGTGTCTGTTGATGTGCTTACTAAGGAAGCTAAAAACGCGACTATAATTCTGTAATTACACCAACATTTGGAGACTTGGCTAATCTCGGCCCACTTCTACAGCCAAATATAGCGAGTCAAGGAACGCGCGGACTCTAGCGGAAACAATTTGCGCTTACATTGAAATCTACACATTTTAGGTAACATCGTTAACCACGGGTAGCGCGTGGTTAGAGTCACGAGCTCATTTATTCCCCCCTCCAACCCCCATAAAAAAGTTCAGTTTTATATAAATAAAGTTGTTTTCAAGAACGTCGTTTAGAGGTACAACTTATTGTGAAATCTTTCAGTTTCATGGAACTCTATCAAACCGAACCACATTTTTTATATGGATTTGTAATCGAGAAAGTCCATCACCCTTTCAGCCGTGGGGGCGTTGTAATGTTACGATCAATCCCACGTTGATAAAAGAGTAACCCACTATTTTGCAGTGGATAGTGATGATCTGTTGCCTTACATTTGCTAAATTAGGGACGGCTAGCGCAGACAGCCTACGTGTAACTTTGCACGAAATTCAAAACAAACAAAACTTTCGCTAGTAGGCCTAACTCACGAATAAATCTAAACGTTTGAAAATACGAATACTATATTTTGTCTCGCTCGTTTCGGGCCTTCGTTACTTTTTTATTCAGATCTTCCAAAGTAAAGCTGTGTACTGTTGCACTAGGCTAAGCTTCATTTTAATATCTACGTAGATAGGTAAGTAAATAGGCTGATGGATAGATATGTCGGAAGATAGACAGAGGTAGATGTTTCATATTTAGCAAGATTGGTCGAGAATTTCCATATTTACTTTCATTAGAGGTTCTTATTTCTTATTATCTCAAAAAATAAATGATTTCGTTACAAAATTTACTACATAACACAAATAGATACAATGCAAATTTAAGTTTATACATTATTCATTTTAATTCTACGTTGATGTACTTTTTTAAAGCGGATTATTACACTGTGGAGTGTCACAGTGACAAATATTGTTGGGGCGTACGTTTTTAAACGGATTATTACATGATCGAGTGTCGCAGTGATAAATAATACATAGTCGTCTCCTCGGTGGCTCAGTGTTAAGTGCGTGGACTTATACGCCAAAAATCAGGTTTCGATACCTGAGGTGGACAGATCAAAGACGGCTCATTTAGTAGCTCTGTGCTTAACGGAAAACAAAAAGCTGTAATGACGTATTTTTCAAACGAATTACTACTACACGATCGTGGAACAGTGACAAATATTGTGGAAGCGTATTTCTTTTTAAACTGATTACTTCGTGATAGTGCTAATGAAACTGATTGGAAATAATGGTGTACGAATCTCCTTTTATACTTTAATTCAAAGACTTCATATAACCGTGTTCCGTTTCGATAAAAATTATTTTAGAAGCTACTCTTTAAAAGTGATAGTCCAGTATTCCATCACTGTTTAATGATAAGAAAGAAAACTTCCATTAATAATGTAGCTTTCCACTGAAGTAAAGTGGCCTCAAATCTCATTAATCACTGACTCAAATCACCTACCTGACCTTGGAATTTCACGGGTAATTATACACGAGACTCAACAGAAACGTGTGTACCTCTTTCCCCTGTTCTCCACCCTTGCCTTCCCCCACTTTCTTTTACCTCCCGGCTTCTACTCCATCATTGTGCGACAGCAGTGCCATCATCCTTCACCTCATTTTGACCTCAAATTTCAGAGATCATCTATCAATAAAACCTTTGTTTGGTACTGAAGCACTTCTCTCAAAGTCACTGTACGATCACATAACAATAACTTGACAATACTTTTCAAGCCTTAATATCAGCATCTGCCCACTAAAGTAAAATTAACTCAGTTATACCCAAAGTTAGACTCAACCGTAGTTACTACACGGTCTTAAAATTGACAAAAAAAATAGTCTATCTGGAGCAATGATGTAGCTTTATTAAAGGTATTGGTGGAAAGTTAGAACACAATGGTGTTACTCTGGGAAATCGAACCCCCGATTTTAGCCTTGGAACTCTATAGACGTACCGCCGTCCCACTGGGGAATATGAAAAATTTACGAGTCCAAAGATCCTAAAGGTTAGGAAGTCGCTAACCTTATAAAGTACTCTGTAAACAGATTAAAATCAGCGAGAAAAGTTTCCGATGGACATGACATTTTGAGTGATATAATGTTAGTAAATTAAAGTTCAATTACCCATTTGAAACTATGTGTGGTTATGTTTATTTGTTTGTTTTAAATTTCGCGCAATGCTATACGAGGGCTATCTGCGCTAGTCGTCCCTAATTTAGGAGTGTAAGACTAGAGGGAAGGCAGCTAGTTATCACCACCCACCGCCAACTCTTAGGTTACTCTTTTACCAACGAAGAGTGGGATTGACCGTCACATTTTAACTCCCCATGGCTGAAATGGCTAGTATGTTCGGTGCGACGGGTATTCGAACCCACGACCCTCAGATTACGATTTGAGCGCATTAACCACCTGACCATGACGAGCCGTGTGGTTATGTGTGACGTTAAGAATCTGAAACAAGGGCCACGTGATTCATTTAATCATGACAGACGGTTATATGTTAAACTATAATTGATTTTAAAAATTAACCCGCCTTTGTTTGATTGTTAATCTGTTACATTATATTAGAGTTGAAGATTGATTTAACGTTTAACCTGGTCTATGTTGAGTCGCTATGCAGTCTCTGAATGTTGACCTCCATAAAATATGATGATCTGATATAACATGGATAATCAGTTTCCAAACAGCAATCACCTCAGGATCTGTATGTCTGGTATAAGTTGACCTCGTCACTTGCGAAACAGCAACTATCTGAAATTCTCAACGTATGATCTATAATTTTACATAATCATTACCAATAGTAATATCTTCAGTACGTGGTTATCTGACGTAAATTGATGTAGTCGGTTTTCAAATGGTAACCATCTAAACATGTGATTGCTTGATGTAAGTCGATCTCGTTTCCACAATATTAACCATCTCAAAATCTGAATAATCGGAAATACGTTGATGTACTTGAATCTCCAACTCAATACCTGTAACTTAACATATTTTTGTCAACATCCAGAAAGTACTCTTGAATCTTGTAGAATGTCACATCGGTTGACTGAGTCAAGCTCCAGAGGATCCCTGTGATCTGAGTTATGTTGATGTAGTAGGTGTTCTGATAATTACCCCAGATTTTGGATGTTTTATCCCTGATGATACGTAACTGCGTAATCTACGTCACATGGTAAATTGAAGGGTTGAGAAGCTTTGTCTGTTCTATTGAAAAACAAATATATGTGTCCATATTAAACAAAATTTTATCATGTAATATTTATTATATATCATGTAATATTTATTTTACGTATTTTTTGTCTTAGTTGACTATGTACCTGTTGTTTTCTGCTGCGAGTTATTTGTATTTCTCTGTGAAACTGAAGTTGATTTCATGTTTTTATTAGTTGTTTTTTGCCTCAATCACTTGCTGTTGTATTGTTGTAGCTTATTGTTTTACGTATATTGTATATACATTTATATATGTGTATATATATATATATATAAATACCGAGATTTCATAAAGTCCTTACTCTACATACATTAAAAAGGTTGTCCCTACTTCTCATTCTATACAGGAATATACCACGTGAAGCATAATGTATGTGTGGCATTGTGAACTAGAAACACACCTTATTCCACACGTGGGCTAAACATACAGGTCATACACCCTAAGGCTCAGGAATAGCCATCAATAATTTAGACCTGCTGACCAAAACAATCACAATGAAAACTGGAACATGTTCAGCAGTGAAAAGCGGTTCGAACCTTGGACTTTTCGATACACGCTCCGATACGCGAACTACCATATCACGACTGAGCCAGTTATGTTAAAAAAACAGTAAACTATTATCAACTATTCTTCCAGCAGTTGATAATGAATTATAATTTATCGACTCGACGTTCAAATAATTGTTATTTCACATTAGTTATGGCTTTTAACGTTAACTCTTTGTTTTAAATACAACTCAAGAACTGTAAGATTCCCTCAACTGAGTATGACAAAGATGTTTTATTCATTAAGAAGCTACGTACTTGCTCCAATGTAGTTCAATGCCTATATTCCAGCTTATCGAGGAGAAAGAGTTTTTTACATTTCCTTGACATGTATAAAAGTTTCGTCACTAACTTAAAATCTTTTTCGCTATTGTGTGTTATTTTGAAACTTTTGTTCGTAAGAAAAACCTTAATTTTGCTACGTTGGATACCAAAGAACGTCCCTTTTAAAGGTGTGAATGTATGTTTTGCTTCAGACCTGCTGTTTATTCAACCTACACAACCAAGAAAACAAGTTTTGTTGCTACGTGACACATTTATCACGTTCGTTTTGTTGTCACATTTCTACAAGAATATCAGCCACATCGAACAAAGTCTATCAATGCACCACCTACACTCCCATTCTTTTGCGAAATTATTCATGGAAATATTAGAATTCTCACAGGTTTCTGAAATACCTCAAACACGGAGTCTGGTTATGTGCTGTATTCTGTATTCCGTCAACATATGGTTTTACTGTTAATGTATATACAAAAAACACAGTATAAACAACATGAACAAACATTGTCTCTTTGGAAGCTGTACCAGACATTTATTCAACTTTTTTTTAAAGCCCCAAGATTATCATATTTAGTGTAATTAACGCATTCACTATAACGTGCAAAACTTCTTAAGTTTCTATAAACATGTAAAAGGTTTTAAAAATAAGAACAAAATGTAAAGTTTTGTTGACTGATTTAGTTTGATTTTTGTTACCCGCAAAGCCAGAGAACGGATCATCTGTGCTCTACCAACTGCAGATAACTAAACCTGGATTTTAACATCGTAAGTCTGTAGGCTTGCTGATGAGCTACTGTAGGGGCGACTTTCCGACACACTGTCGCATATAATATATGTATATATTTGTGTATATATATATATGAATGGCTGACAATAGTATGGAGTGTCATAGCAACGAGAAAGGTATGAAACTTCATCAAAACTGAAAAGATGAAACGACATAGCAATTGTGGTTAGGGCTCTCGGCTCGTAATCTGAGAGTCGTGGGTTCGAATCCCCGTCACAGCAAACATGCTCGCCCTTTAGCCGTGTGGACGTTATAATATTACGGTCAATCCGATTATTCGTTGGTAAAAGAATATCCCCAGAGTGGTGATGAGGACTAGCTGCCCTCCCTCTAGTCTTACACTACTAAATTAGGGACTGCTAGCGCAGGTAGCCCTCGTGTAGCTTTGCTCGAAATTTAAAACAAAACAAACTGAGACGTTAGGAAATTAACGAAACTTTAGACATCATTCTAAGCACCTTTACTTACGTAAACTAAGCCAATAACATTAAATCAAGCATCACGAAACACGGAACAAAGCGTGTTAAAGAAACCGTAACCTGATGTTTTGAATAATTACCAAACCTTTTTTACCTTGATTACCACCTGCCATGATTCGGTAACGTGACATACAATTATAGTTTCTAGTGTAGCAAGCAGTTTACAGAGGGAGGTGTGTAATCTTGCGGATACACGAAAGTAAGTAGTGATAGATCGCGAAATGACGTCATATACATTGGAAATTAGGTCTTAACACATCATCATAAAGTTTTATATCAAAACAGCATATGTCATTCTTAAAGTGTGACAAGTGTCTGGAATACCACTCCCTAACAAGACCTCATGTTTAAGTACAAGAACTTTCTTATAAGATATTTTGTTTTTACCTTAATTGATTTGTTTAATTTTACTGCAAGACAAATGACCAGATCCTTAGCAGGACACGTTAAGCGGAAAGTCATATTTTCCCTGAAAGGAGTCAAAAGCCGCCTGGATGGGCAACCTGTTTTACCCTTTCGCACCAATATGCACTATCATATTGTCTGTCAGTCAGTCGGTAAACACTAAAACGACGTTACCTAAGAGGTGCTGGACGTTGCAATTTGTAGTGTTACTATATTAGTAAGACATGCTCACGCCATTAATCACGAGAAGAATAATACATTCTGTAAGCTATAGCATGACATGAACTTCAAAAGCAAGAAATAAAAACATTTGTTACTCTTAATTTTGATTTTATTTACCCTTTAAACAGAACATTTTAGAACTCTCAAAGGTACATCTAATATTACGAAAAAAAAAAAAATAATTGGTTCAGAATTTTCTCGCAAAGCCACAAAGGGAGCTTTTATCCCTACTTTTCATCTAATAGACTAGAAGGAAAAGAGATAGTCAAAAGTATCCACTGTTAATTCTTGACCTACTCTTGTTTAACTGAATAACGGACTTGGAAGTCGTTCTTATGATGTTCCTAGAGTGAAGACTGCATTTTCACGGTAGCAGGCTACGAACCATAAACCTTCGGATTCAGAGTTCAGTACGCTAACCACTATAGTCCAGTCCACAAATATACATTTTCTTCAACCCTTCTTATTGCTATGATGCTTCGTATGTTTTGTTGCTATGAAGTTTCATGTGACGTTTCACACTCTTCTTAATTTAAGATGTAGAAAAGCATTAACATAGCGTAAATGCCTTTGAATAAAAGAGCTGAACTATTTAAAGAAACATTACACAATAACTGAGAATTAAATTGAAAAGTAAAAGTGGTTAGTGCAGGCTGGTTGTCTCCCTATGATTGGTGGTTCAGAATTAAGAACACCATTTTACTTGGACTGAGGGGCGATGAACGTGCTGCAACGAAACTGTACAATTAGGTGGAGAGTAATATATATTACATGTGTAAATAAATGAATAAGCGAAGTATTTTGTGGGAGAGTTAGCTGAAAATTGTTTTACGCTTTAAAATTATAACAGAACGTTATTTGTGAAAGAAAAAGTCAAGTGAGAATAGAGCCCTGAATTTCGGGAACATTTTAAGTTATGTGTGCGTTATGAGAGTAAGAGTCAGTCTATTTTCGTGGATGGTAGACGGTCATAAGTAAATTCTATTCGTTTGAAATTACTTTCCTGTAGGCCTAGCATAGCTCAACTCTCGGGTTCGAATCCTCTTCCCATTGGAGGCGTTATAATGCGATGGTCAATCCCATTGTTCGTTGGTAAAAGAGTAATTGAAGAGTTGGCGATTGGTGGTGATAACTACCTGCCTTCTCTCTATTTCCTACTGCTAAATTAGAAAGGGCTAGCGCAGATATCCCTCGTGTAACTTTGTGCGAAATTCATAAACAACTTTCCCCATGCTTACTAGTTGTTATTTGGCAGTGAGTGATCTTTAGTGTCTTATAATGTGCACTGTTACAAAACAGTTAAAGAAAATCAGAATTTAAAATATAATAAGAGAAAACTATTGTAATAAAATAACTTCAGTAACTTATATATATATATATATATACATATAGTAGTTTTACAGAATATTGTATCATTCTTCATTTTAAAGTGTTCATAATTGTTTATGAAAAAGAATAGATATTAAGGAAGAGAGCTGGATGTTTCTCTTTTCCGAAAATCCACGATACAATTGAAACTGATAAGTCACAGCTGATTGTTGAAAGTTGACCTCAAAAACATTTAGAATGTAGGTCTGCTTCCAAACCAATGACACATTTGCTCAAAAGTCTGACAAGATAGACTGACTGTCCACGACAAAAGTAGACAACCGTTATTTGTGGTTTTTCTTTTCTCCCAACAATCAGAGGTACCTGCTTTCAAACTAAGTCAAATGTACGCAGCCGCAACTGGATGTTAGTGTTCAAAAAGAGATTTCAGGAGGCTAGTCTGTGCGCCTGACACTCAGTGAGGTATATGTCACAACAAGGCTCAAAACAGCTCAACTACTATGGGACTAAAATCACATTCATAGCACAAAAATAAAGGGAGAACTATATGTTTTGTCTCTTTTTTTAATTCTACATCCATGCCGTGCTGAATTATGCAATCAGATTACAAACACAAAATTGTTTATAGAAAATCTGAAACATGATCATACCCCATCATAATGTAGTAAAATGACGTATATAGCTATAGTAAAACTATATGACATAGGCTTAGAAAGTTCATACCAAGCACTGGTGGAAGTACCTATCATTACATCCTGTAGAAATGGCAACATTTTTGCAACATGTTATAGGACATACATCCTACTACATCTTTGATTACCATTTATCGAAAAAATTAGCGTTGGCTTTAGACAGATAGACGAGATTCACTCCCACCGTGCTAAAACGGGCGACATATTTTTCGTTGAAAATTGTTTTGTAATTTTCCCGGGGAGGTATCACAAAGGGACATCTGTACGTACTTGTCCTTAATATTGAGTTTGGTAGGCTATGGGGAAGCTAATTAAGAGTATTTATTTACAACTCTTTATTAGTTTTCTCTGAGGTTAGACCGTCATTCTTTAAAGCACACTCACAATCTTGGGTAGGTAGCACATTTTTCCAACAAATGGATATGAACCATTATTTCTAGGATTCACAGTCCAGGCACGCTACTCATTAGGTCACTCCCATTTGCTTTCCTTGAAGAAGAAGGGTTGAGTGAATAGTAGTGGATTTCACACATACCGGACGCCAGTTCTATTCAGAATGTACGGAGTAGCTCTTTAGAGACGTGTTATATTCCATCAAGTTACTTTAAAAACAACATTTTCAGGGTAGTTTCAGGATAACGTTCTAGAAATTCCCGAGACCTTCTCGATATCATTTTGAAGTGAAATGCCACGAACTGTAAGAGATTTTTAGTCATTCTTAGCAAATATACGTTTATAAATGAGCGGCTGTTTACTGTTTCCAACAGTAAACACAAAACCATAACCACCTGAGTGTTAAATAAGATATTATCATATTTTACGACTAGTAAAACCCACTTTTTTCTTGAAAAATCCCCATGCGTCTTCCAAGACAAATTATGGGTTAAGGCAAGAGGTTAGCTTAAGGTTTACTCAAAACGACCTTTCATACAGACCGTAATCTCATTACTTACCAATTACAAGTATTTTCAATAGCATAAAACATTCAGTTTAACTAATACTGTGCATACTGTGAAGAATATGGTGTATCTGACTGTATTTATTCAGTAAGTTGAAAAAAAAGTCAAGGCTGCATCGCGGTGTTGGTTGTTGGCAAAATCTTTTTTTTATTTGAATTGTCTTTACAAAATTAGGGTGTGTCTTACAGGACGTAAAATACGATATGTACTACGCTAAAGATTTGTAAGGGCGATATTAAGACTCGAAGTGGAGGGTGGATGGATGAAACCTGTGAGTAAGATTGAGCGTACTACAGACTCACTCGAAATTAATCAGTAAATGTATATATAGCTAGTGAGTAAGCATCGAAACTTAACTCGACAGAAGCTGATCTAGTATTCAAACTAGGGAGATTAGGTTTAACAAGTAGACTCTCTTTGATCAGAAGTTCCTATTCTGTGGCCCGTTGCTAAAACCTTAACGTAAGTTGAGGAGATATTTCGGTCAGTAATTTAAGTGTGTGGATAGAAGAGGAGAAACAGTTTATAAAGGTTGGCCATCTTTATAGGAAACTTTCATGGGTTTATGGACATGTGCAATTAAATTGCGTTTGGAAGCTACCATACTTATATGAGTAAATGAGCCATGAACGAAGTGGACTCCAAGTGCAGTCTTTCACAATGAAAAAAAAAATGTTCCACCTGATATGTTGATTTAAAGACAATTCTTCATTGAATATTTCTAGTACTTAACAGCTTAGTGAGTTGATCTTCAAAAAATAAACTCTGTTTATCTAAGTGAGAAAGGCATGAAAGCAAAGTCATCCATGGATTGAGTTTCCTATTCAAAAATCACGAGTGATGGTTTCAAGAATAGACCTAAACTACCCAACTTTCTGAAGAGGAAGATGTGGAAAATTTATTTCTTTGTGTGGAGAGAGATAAGAAGAACAAATTTTAGAAGCTCTAGTAGGTAAACAAGTGATCAGGTTACGTTTGTAGTTATAGGGAGAGAAACTGTCGAAACAGGTATAGAGGTCATTGAAGGTTTTTCTGTTGTAAATAGACGTAAAACAACTTTTAGCATCATAGTTTATAAGGAGGTTTAAGCAAGACAGGCCATGATTGGTTTCAGCTTAGAAAAATGGGTGCACGACCTTTACCACAAAATATAACAGGGGTGTCGTCTACATACCTTCTATAATGGATCGATTTAAATACAACCGGACACTTGTTAAAATTCAAGACTACTCATAAATACATAGAAAGGCGTTAACTAAGGTCGGAGTGAGAGGTTACCCCATAACAACGCCATCTATCCAGGCAAAAAGGCAATAATTGAATAAGTGAATATTTGTGATAGTTCAAGGAGCTGTTTAAGTTATTGGGATTTGAAATAATTTACCAACTGCAAGTCATTTTTGAAAATATTAGGAAGGTATATTGTTATAGGATTGTTAGTAAAAAGTGAAGTTATATCAAAGCTGGACATAAAGTAATTTTTCTGGATATGATGTGAAATAACCTCATGAACTGAGAGTAAATTAGTTGGTAGTAAGGGACTGGAGTAATGGGACTAGATATTTAGCTAGGTGTTAGGAATGTTTGCGGACAGAAGTAAGTATAAGCCCAATACGTAGATTTAACTGGTGTACTGTAGAAAAGCCATGTAACATACTAGGGGGAGCCACAGTGGTGAATGTTTCGAAAGCTGTTTGTATGATAGTATTTGACTTTTTTAAATGTCTAGGAATGTGTTGAATTTTTTTCTCCTTGAAGTGTAAGGCTAAGAACATCTGTGTTAATCGGTGTGAATTTGGTGAAATTAAATTACGTATGGTTTATGTAATATTTTAAATCAGTATGGGCAACTTCATTACCTTTCTCAGGATGGGGAAACAGTAATGCCAACATTATTTCCATGTTTGTTTACAGCAAATGGTTCGTCGGTGGAAAAATCACTTGCAGGTTTATAAGAGTTCTAGAAAGTGAAAATGGTTGAAATTTATAGTTTTGTGAATTAGATTATTAAGGACTTTAGGCTTAAGAGTGGAATGACTGTAGGCTTAAGGTTGGAATGACTGGAGGCTAAAGATTGGAAGGATTGTAGGTTCAAGGTTTAAAAAACTGGAGGCTCAAAGTTAGAAGGATTGTAAGCTCATGGTTGGAAGAATTGTAGGCTAACGGTTGGAACAACTGTAGGCTCAAGTTTGGAAAGACTGTAGGTTCAGAGCTAAAAGAACTGGAGGCTAAAGGCCAGAAGGACTGGAGTCTCAAATGTTGTAGATGAGAAACTTCTTAAGTCACCAGTTGTGTCTACAGAAGGGATCCGAACCCTATATTTTAACGTTGTAAGTCCAACGGGGGCTATAATATGTGTGATGAGAGAAGACTTGTTTGTTTGTTTTTGAATTTTGCTGAAAGATACACGAGTACTATCCGTATAGCCGTTCCTAATCTAGCAGTGTAAGACTAGAGGAAAGACAGCTAGTCATCACCATTCACCACCAATTCTTGGGCTACTCTTTTACCAACTAATAGTTGGATTGACGGAAATATTATAACGCCCCCACGGCTGAAAGAGGGAGTATGTTTGTTGTGACGGGGATTCGAACCCTCGACCCTCAGATTACGAGCCGAGAGCCCTAACCATCTGGCCATTTCGGTCCTTTATTTTCACGATGTTATCATTGATAGTGGTACTGAATGTATGGTGACTGTGGTGCATGGTGATTAACATATCACGTGTTATGTAAATGCTTGTAAATTAAATATATAGCTACTACATTCCTACCCTTTAGCTGTATGGAGAGTCTATAAACTGGGGATTAGAGGAACAACTGAACTATACTGGAATAGTGCGTGGACTAGATTTTGTTACCGCTTAAGTTTTATTCATGCATGCATGTGCAATGCACGTTGGCTTGTAGTTATATTTATAAATATATATGCAGACTTTATAGTTTTTTAAGTTGTAAAGCTGTATATATATATAGGTAACCATATGAATGTTTCAAGTTGTATAGATGCGTGCAGTACAGCGTGTCATAATATAATGGTATATATATATAAATAAACACTATTATATTTCTCATATTTCATTCTTACTCCTCTGTTGTTCACAGTAAGGCTGGTCGTGATTTTGCTGCAGGTGGTCAGATTTCCTCTTAAGAGTGACATTTCTATATACTGTACAAGGTCAAAATGTGTTAATTAACAGTTTTTAATTCCTTATAGCAATATACCTCTCCCGTCAATTTCTGATAGAGGTTGAGTCATGACACCTCTGCGACCCTCTTCCACTATGACTGTTCCAACCTCTGGGGCCGTCGCTGCAGGATACTTTATCTGAAACCAATTATTTTTTAAATAAAATATATAGTTACAGATTTCTGCCCTACTTTTGTATAGAATTGCCATAATTTACTGTTTACCTAATTATTGCCGCTCCTACGGTATCTATAAAATTCACAATTGCGCAATGTTAGCCATAATTCGACAATTGCCATCACCGTGATTGCCGATCCGATGCTCGAAACTCAGCTTGGTGCTATCTTTTAAAATATTACAAAGATGTCTGTTTTGGGAGACAGCCTAGATATTTGTGCAACGTTTTATACGTTTGTGTAATATGGCCGAAGTCGATCACAAAGTGGTAAAAAAAGAAAATATCCTCTTAGGAGAGTCGTTTCTTAAAGGACATGAACCATATACATAAACAAATGATACGCAACATCAGTAGGGTTTTACCTTTAAGTTTATAATCGCTATGGTGCATGCGTCATGCCTGGCTTATAAACATTAAATTACATTCACGGTCTGCATGTAGTTATATACGTTTATTAGATTATGAGACTCCAAATAAACCACAGACTACATTAAAACAATTAGGCGTCAACACTTATACAGTTGCTTTTATTTGTTAAGTAACCAAACTTGCAAACCTCCCTACACAATAGTGCGTTTAGTAATATTGCCTAAGTTTTATTACAATAATCATAGCTATTTTTGCTGTAGGCAGAACAATATTAAATAATAATAGATAAGAACAAATTGGTGATCCTTATTATGAATCACTATCTTGGTTCACGGAGACAGTGACTTTATCTTAAGGGCCTGGCATGGCCAAGCATGTTAAGGCGT
Source organism: Tachypleus tridentatus (assembly GCF_004210375.1). Classification (NCBI taxonomy): domain Eukaryota; kingdom Metazoa; phylum Arthropoda; class Merostomata; order Xiphosura; family Limulidae; genus Tachypleus; species Tachypleus tridentatus. The sequence continues at coordinate 74,619,456 of NC_134837.1, read as the reverse complement.
GCGACTCGTAATCTGAGGGTTGCGGGTTCGCATCCCTGTCGCGCCAAACATGCTCGTTCTCCCAGCCGTGGGGGCGTTATAATGTGACGGTCAATCCCACTATTCGTTGGTAAAGAGTAGCCCAAGAGTTGGCGGTGGGTGGTGATGACTAGCTGCCTTCCCTCTAGTCTTACACTGCTAAATTAGGGACGGCTAGCACAGATAGCCCTCGAGTAGCTTTGTGCGAAATTCAAAAACAAACAAAAACAAAACAAGACTTTATCTTAAATTCTAACTGTTTTCTATCAGTACACTTTTGTTAAAGCTGACAAATCATAATTCCCTTACAGGCTTATATGTTAAGACAGTTAAAAACAATGTGATTAATAAGCACAAAAACAATGTGATTAATAAACACCTGACATACCAAAGCTTGCTACAAAGTCATCCTACTGTATCTAATCAGAACAACCACAAGTAACATTCAATGGGCAAGATTAGGTGAAATAAGTGGAGACGTTACTTATTGATTCATGAATCAGATTTTTTTGTTATGCCCACCAACATATCGGAGTGTGAATCCTTGATTGAATGTATCTGACTTGTTAATGATTTTAAAGTTCATGACAGAAATCAGCATTCACGAAATGAGTGTTTATACGTTACTAATAATATAATTCTTATGTTCTTTGTGTTCACTAGTCTCTCTCTGGATATCATGTTCTGACAGAAATACTGATTGTTGGGAATACCACAGAACCATAAATTCAATTTGGGCTATGTCTGATAAAATATATTTCCCGTTTTTGATTTTCCTACGCTGCCTAACTCACACATAGAGTATTTGTCTGGGTAATTATCACTTCAGCTGGGATTATAGTCAGCTGCTTTTTTTCCTTGACTTATTACTAGACTGTTTCGATTGTTTTGATCTATACAGAATTTCTTCCTATTCCTGTTCTATATCTAATGGACACAACGTGGCACATCTTAATGGCTGGTTAACAGTTTTGTTTTATCTACCTACCATACATATCCTGGACTTGCTCTGTTTTAACCTACGGGATCTGTTACCAGTTTCTACTTAACAACACATTGCACGTTTTCTGGGGTTTATTATTACGCCAGTACACTGAATATCTTCCTTCAGTTGTGACATCGATTCCTCTCGGTGGACTCAGTGGAGAGCCTGATATGGCTTTGCTATAAGAAAACACACAAACACATAATTGTAACAAGTAGTTCTCCGACCATGTATTCCTGGCCTTACCACAAGTCCTGATCTAACTACTCACTATACGTGTTTCTGGGCTTATAACTAGACTCGTAAACATACTAAATCCTTTCAACTGTAATGAGCATTTCTTATTCAAAGTACAGAAATGTTTTTTTCTGATATTATCGACAATTTTGTTGTAGTAACCACAGTGCTTATTGACAGGCGTGCTTTAACTAAACACTGCACATCTTCCTGTATTTATAGGTAGGTATACTTCAACCACACACATATGAAGAAAACATTCAAAATTACACCAGAATAGCCGTTGTTATTATACGAGAGACGAAGTTACCAGTATCGTAGAAGGATATATATATTAATTAATAAGTTTAATGAAGAATTTTCTCATTGTTTCTTACGTTCTATTACGATAGTTTTTCCCCATACAAGATGATTTCTGAAGAAAATTATTTCGTTTTGTTTTTCGTGACTTTCTTTTTAAAAAACCGCTGACTCAACTATTGTAAATCCGTTTGTCTCACAGACGTTCCAAGCAGAGCTCGAAGAGCGTAAAAGTAGTACTGTTTATATGCCTTTTGGTAAGTAAGAAGAATGTTTGCTAGGATTGGAAAGAAAAATATTTTGGTGGAATGCAGGAGCGGTAATCAGATTAAAACAGAGGTCTGTATGGATTTGTTATTACCGACTAACTTCTAAGATTGTGTACATAAACGTGCTTATGACAAGGCTTAACTTTCAGGTATGTGACATGAACTCATGAGGTCACGTACTTTCACGTGTAAGACGAGAACATGGAAATTGACTAAGGGCAGCAGCAAATAAGAAAAAGACGTACATTTTTTTAGATAGTTTAACTCTATAATTTTTTCTAAAGTATCTAAACGTTGGAGCTTAAATGATTACTGCACATTTCGTATAATGTTTCCATACGTCTTGCACAACATGAGGGTTAAAATAACATGTTTGATGCATTAATTTGTTTGGTTTGGTGTGTTTTGAATTTCGCGCAAAGCTACACGAGTACTATCTGCGCTAGCTGTTTCTAATTTTGCAATGTAAGACTAGAGGGAAGGCAGCTAGTCATCACCACCCACCGCCAACTCTTGGGCTACTCTTTTACCAACGAATAGTACGATTGACCGTCACATTATAATGCTCCCACGGCTGAAAGGGCCAACATGTTTAGTGTGACGGGGATTCGAACCCGCGACCCTCGCATTGCGAGTCCAGTACCTTAACCACCTGGCCATGCCGGGGCCAAGATGTATTAATAGTAAAATGATGGAGCATTGTTGGAACAGTTAAATAGTTGTTCCGTTCTGTTGAATATTATTATATTTCCTTTACTTTCTTCTGTATACGGTTGGTTGCTCATTACCTTGAACATTCTTAATCACATGTTTTTTTACCTTGTTTTTCATGTCTTTCTTATATATAAAAGACCCAAAATTTTTTGAGCGCTTTCTAAAACTCTCGGGTTTTGGGTGTCTCTCGTAATTCATCTTCTGTATGTGAACCTGAGGGCTAACTTTTTATTACGAAGCACAAAGGTACACAATGGGCTATGTTGCTGTGCTATTCACTGGAATCTAAATTCGATTTTATTGTTCTAAGCCCTCAAACTTACTGCTCAACTACAGAGAGCGTATGATTATGCGTTTATTACTCTCTGCTTTATTCGACTGCATGCTTCTCAATATGTTTTGTGTGCCTTTCTTATATTCGTATCGTCAAAATTCTAGTGATTATCAACAGTTGGACATGTCTTCGCCAGGGATAAAAGCAGAATACGTATAATTAATTGTGTACTCTTTTACCTGGTATTTATTAAATATTAAACAATGTTTGGTTTGGTTTGAATTTCGTGCAAAGCCATACGAGGGCTATCTGCGCTAGCCGTCCCTAATTTAGCACTGTAAAGCTAGAGGAAAGGCAACTTGTCATCACCACCAACCGCCAACTCTTGGGCAACTCTTTTTTACTATATGATTTTAAGTGATATGTTTCTAGCTGCTTTACTATATGATTTTTAAGTGATATGTTTCTAGCTTCTTTACTGTATGATTTTTATATCTGTGCTTTAACCCCGCATTTCCTACCTTCTATTATTCGTTGCTTTTAACTTTGCATTGTACAGATAACACTGTAGTATAATCCTTCATGTTTATAATTTTTACACGATCGTGTTACTTTATTATCTGCCTTATATTTCTAGTTTCCGTCTGAACATTCATGCCACATTTTACTTTGCTCAGTCTAATGTTCTATACCAGTTGGTGTTCAACGTTTACGTCTTTGTTTGTTGAATTTCAGGAGTCGTCTGCGCTGGCCGTCCCTAATTTTGAAATGACTGTTTGTTTGTTTTAGAGCAAAGACCACACTGGGCTGTCTTCAGTGTTCACCTGGTAATCCAGCCCCTGATTATTGTATCTTAATTTGTTAAATAAATTCATCGCTCTTCTACTTGGGATACGAAGTGGTAAACTAGAGGAAAAGCAGCTAGTTCACACCTCCCACTAGTTCACATCACCTACTTCCATCTCTTGACCTACCATTTAGAGCCGAATAGTGTAACTGACTGTCACATTACAGCGTCACGATAATGAACCGCTTACAGCATTGTATTAGCAGTGTCGTGTAGTTTTATCTGTCTGACTATCACCATTGGTTCTGTTCCTTTTAAATGAAAACTTCTCGGACTGCGCTTCTATATTTTGGAGAATGTCCAATCAGGTCATCCAACCAATTGATAAAAAGTAGATGACGAGTGTTTTTGCCTCACTGAACAATCATGTGGTTCACCTGAACAAAACGAGGTCATTGATTCCACGATTAGTATAACATACCTTTCAAATTCCAGATGTTACCTGGATTCGATTATCTCAAAACGACGGAGTTATTTTATGACCTGTCAATGAACTTTTGTTAATGTCTAATTCTTAGAAAGTTATGTTTGTTTGTTTTTCACACTCGATCTTTAAAACATACTAATTATAAACACACACGTGCTATGTTAAACAGGTTTCTTTTTAAACAAGATAACGTTTTATGAGTGTCAAATACTTACAGCCAATAATATCGTCCCGACGCATGTAATTAATGCCAACCTTGTGTTAGCAGAAGTTTAAGTTGAATTTTGCTATATAAAAACTGTTATACTGCATGTAATAAATATAAATCGCAGAAGTAAACCAAGTGCTGTTCTAAAGTTAAATAGAATCAGGTCAGTAGACACTTATTATATCAGGCCAGAACAGCAGAGACGTGTTAAAATAAACTATGATATGTACACATACAATATAGATTTAGTTTGTCAGTAAAGATTAGCAGATACTTCTTAAACTACGTTGGAAAAGCCGCAGTTTATCGCTAGAGGTTAATAAAAACGTCACGAAACAAATTATTTTAGCATGCATGTAGTTTGTCAGTGCTGCTTAATAGAGACGATATACAATAAATAATGTCGACAAAGACGTAGTTTGTCCGTACAGGACGGTAAAAGAATAGTTTACATGATTAAGATAGTACAGACTTTATAAGATATGATTGTACAGACTTAGCAAAGAGCATCAGATAGTAAAGACTTAGTAATGCACATCACAGACCCAATAAAACATATGAGGTAGTGGAAACTTAATAAAGAACGTAAAGGTTTATGTGGCTCAGCAAAATACACCACTGTAGAAGATACGCAGTAAAATATGCGAAAGTAGTAGAAACGAAGTCTACTAATACAGGATAGCAGAGACGTAGTTTACCGGTATAGGATAGCAGAGACGTATTATACTAATACAATATTGTAGAGACATAGTCTACTAATACAGAATAGCAGAGTTGTATTCTACCAATACAGGATGGTGGAGAAATAGTTTACTAATACGGAACAGTTGAGACGTATTCTACCAATGCAGGATTATAGAGGCATAGTCTATTAATACAGAACATTAGAGACGTATTCTACCAATACAGGATTGTAGAGACATAGTCTACTAATACAGAATAGTAGAGACGTTGTCTATGAACGGAGGAGGATCGGTGCATAACGAATCAATCCAGGTTAGAAGTGAAGCCGTTTATCATTATACGATTATTACTTATGTATACTTATGGGAAAAGTCTTGTAAGTAGAGACATAGTTTATCAGTACAGATCAGTAGAGAAGTAACAGGTGCGTACTAAAGTATCTGGAATTAGTAAAGACATGGTAAAATACCCGGAGTTAGTAAAGACATGGTAAACTACCTGGAGTTTGTAAAGACATGGTGAAGTACCTGGAGTTAGTAAAGACATGGTAAAGTACCCGGAGTTAGTAAAGACATGGTAAAGTACGTGGAGTTAGTAAAGACATGGTGAAGTACCTGGAGTTAGTAAAGACATCATAAAGTACCCAGAGTTAGTAAATACATGATATAGTACCTGGAGTTAATAAAGACATGATAAAGTACCCAGAGCTAGTAAAGACATGGTATAGTACCTGGGGCTAGTAAAGACATGACAAAGTATCTAGAGTTTGTAAAGACATGATAAAGTACCTAGAGTTAGTAAAGACATCATAAAGTACCCAGAGTTAGTAAACACCTGATAAAGTACCTGGAGTTAGTAAAGACATGGTAAAGTGCCTGGAGTTAGTAAATACATGGTAAAGTGCCTGGAGTGAGTAAAGATATGGTAAAGTATCTGGAGTGAGTAAAGACATGGTAAAGTGCCTGGAGTTAGTAAAGATATGGTAAAGTATCTGGAGTGAGTAAAAACATGGTAAAGTACCTGGAGTTAGTAAAGACATAGTAAAGTGCCTAGAGTTAGTAAAGATATGGTAAAGTATCTGGAGTGAGTAAAGACATGGTAAAGTACCTGGAGTTAGTAAAGACATGGTAAAGTGCCTGGAGTTAGTAAAGATATGGTAAAGTATCTGGAGTGAGTAAAAACATGGTAAAGTACCTGGAGTTAGTAAAGACATGGTAAAGTACCTGGAGTTAACAAAGACATGATAAAGTACCTAGAGTTAGTAAAGACATGATAAAGTACCTGGAGCTAGTAAAGACATGGTAAAGTACCTGGAGTTAGTAAAGACATGATAAAGTATCTAGAGTTAGTAAAGACATGACAAAGTACCTAGAGTTTGTAAAGACATGGTAAAGTACCTGGAGTTATTAAAGACATGGTAAAGTGCCTGGAATTAGTAAAGACATGGTAAAGTACCTGTAGTTAGTTAAGACATGATAAAGTACCTAGAGTTTGTAAAGACATGGTAAAGTACCTGGAGTTAGTAAAAGCATGGTAGAGTACCTGGAGTTAGTAAAGATATGGTAAAGTGCTTGGAGTTAGTAAAGAAGTGGTACCTCACCTGGGGTTAGTAAAGACATGGTAAAGTACCTGGAGTTAGTAAAGATATGGTAAGGTATCTGGAGTTAGTAAAGACATGGTAAAGTGTCTGGAGTTAGTAAAGAAGTGCTATATCACCTGAGGTTAGTAAAGACATGGTAAAGTACCTGGAGTTAGTAAAGGCATGGTAAAGTACCTAAAGTTAGTAAAGGCATGGTAGAGTACCTGGAGCTAGTAAAGACATGATATAGTACCCAGAGTTAGTAAAGACATGGTAAAGTACTTTAAAAAGACCGTCACTTATAATGTCTCCACAGTTGAAAGGGGAAGCATGTCGGGCTGTTAGTAAAGTACCTTAGTTTATTTAAAACATGATAAAAACAGCTCTGGTTAATTGTTTAAGACGTGGTAAAAGTTCGCCGAGTTAGTGAAGATGTAGTGAAATAAATAAAACTTGGAAACTTACAGTTTTTGATATTCGTTCTTGTTGATTTACACGATAATATGCGAATGTCAACTATCAGATAATTCCACAAATTACGTAAAATGTAAAACCCCGCTTCTCCTAATCATACAGAACCCATTATGCAATTTTATGTGCTGGGTATCGTACTCCTTAAACTTGTATGTTGTAGTACAAGATATGTGTTCTCTGCCCACGATTTTAATATGTTATGTTGGTTTCCTTGTTATTTGCTTCTACTTATAAGTTAAAGTAAAACAGTAGTTACAGAAACGTAACATCGCTGTTTGATAGTGATAATTAAAATATAAGCCTATTGATGTTCTTCTATACCTAGACACAGTTGGTGATTTCATTAACAGAAAATGATGATGGATTCGATTGCAAACGTGGTTAACAAAATAAGTTTTACTGACAGCAACTTCCTTCTACTACAACCTGCGTTACAGGTACATCACGTGATCAAATTAACCGTTGGCATTACTGCGTTATGAAAGAGATAAAACCAGACAGAAGGAAATTACACTATGAAGCAAATATACAATGTCTGGCTACAGAATAGCTAACGTTTTACAGCTGTTCTGTAACATACAACTTAAGATATACACATTTCTATCCCTATAACTGTAAAATAAATTATCTTAAGGATGAAATAACTAAAAGAGAATTAAATTGTTTACTTACATTCATTTTACTATAAGCATCCGAGTAGAATAAAATCTCACAGAAAACTAGTTTTGTGTAACATAGTTGTTTAAAATATAACTCCCAAGGACCGATAGACGAAAGGCATAATGTTTTTTTTTTAATAGTTAAAATTAGTTTATAACTAATTTATAACATTTTATGACAAAATCGTTCCAAGATATGACGTTAAAGGTTATAATTCGTCACAAATGGATGGAAGTGTTTATTATCGTTTCCTCTCTGTTGTTTTCTGCTGAATTTAATAAATATATAAGGCCTGGCATGGCCAAGCGCGTAAGGCGTGCGACTCGTAATTCGCGGGTTCGCGCCCGCGTCGCGCTAAACATGCTCGCCCTCCCAGCCGTGGGGGTGTATAATGTGACGGTCAATCCCACTATTCGTTGGTAAAAGAGTAGCCCAAGAGTTGGCGGTGGGTGGTGATGACTAGCTGCCTTCCCTCTAGTCTTACACTGCTAAATTAGGGACGGCTAGCACAGATAGCCCTCGAGTAGCTTTGTGCGAAATTCCAAAACAAACAAACAAACAAACTGTTGTTTTCTTGTAGGCATGTGTAGTTTCAACTGCAAAATCAGAATAATTAAGCATCATGATGGAATTTCGGAATTGTTATTCCACTGTGTTGTATCCACCAAACCATCGTTAAAATGTTTGTTTGTTCGTTTAGAATTTTCGCGCAAAGCTACACGAGGTCTATTTGTGCTAGCCATCCCTAATACAGCAATGTAAGTCTAGAGGGAAGGCAGCTAGTCGTCACCACTCACCGCCAATTCTTTTACCAAAAAATAGTGGGATTGAACGTTACTTTATAACACCCCCACCGCTGATAGGGCGAGCATGTCTGGTAGAACGAAGATTCGAACCCACAATCCTCAGGTTACGAGTCCAATGTTCTTTCACTTGTCCATGCCAGACCTCCGTTTAATTACCATTAACATGTTTTATTTCAGATTACAATAATCTGTTACGGACCGACAAATCTGTTCGTTCATTCAGTTTTGACGTTTTGACTTATATTGTGAAATCTAAAAATCTTCGAACAATATAACCCGGAAATTTCAGTTTTGTTTAGGATTGTGAAAAATGTATTTAGGAAAGACTAGTTTTGTGTTTACTGGCGTTGTATAAATCGAGAAAAAGGTTTTATTTAACCGAATTGCTTAAAAGTGTTGTGCAAATGAAGTGTTTCGGAACGTTGATTTCTATGAATTTCGCGCAAAGCTACACGAGGGTTATTGCGCTAGCCGTTCCTAATTTAGCAGTGTAAAACTATAGGGAAGGCAGTTAGTCATCACCATCTACCACCAACTCTTGGGCTACTCTTTTATCAACGAATAGTGGGATTGACCATTACATTATAACGCACCCAAACACCAAACATGCTCACCCTTTCAGCCGTGGGGGCGTTATAATGTAACAGTCTATCTCACTATTCGTTGGTAAAAGAGTAGCTCAAGAGTTGGCAGTTGGTGGTGATAACTAGTTGCCTTCCCTCTAATATTACACTTCTAAATTAGTGACGGCTAGCGCAGATAGCCCTAGTGTAGCTTTGCGCGAAATTCAAACCAAATCCTTACATATACATATGCTGCATGACTACATTCAGTTTAGTAACTGCTCACTGGAAATTTATAAATGACATGCACTTCAGCCCCTCCTCTGGCAAATCCTGTAACTTGTGCTTACTCTGTCTGAGATATTTTAAACAGTTGTTGCTGTTTTTTAACTTTAGGTGCTTTTACCCAGTTATAGTTGTTTAAAGTTATTGTAGCTCGTGTTAACTAGTTATGGTTTTTAGCATTTATTTTTTCGTAAATTTTCGCCTGTGATGGTTGTTTAAATGAGATATAATTATTTACGATTATTTGAATTATTCATGGCTGACTTCAACTAGTTATTTTGTAACTACAATTATTTTTCCAATATGGAGTTCATGTTTTAACTAATTATGGCTGATTTCAGGTAGTATTAAATACGTCTGAATCGATAAAAGCTGAATGCCTGCATGCTTGTACTTTAAAGAGACTATTGTTTGGTACATCGACAATTCTTTCACATTCGTAGGTTCCAATTAAACTTCAAACAATGTAATTAAATCACGTTCTACTTTTAGCAACACATAAGAAAAGACAATAAGAGAAAATATGAAGACGCTGACAACAAATAATATGAAAATATGAACCCTTATAACAAGTTTATTGCCGAAGGAATCTCAACGAAATTTCTTCAGAATTTCACATTTTGAAACACAATGTACATTTCCTTATATTTCTATGCCTAACTTTGAAAGAAGGAAATATTTTTTTTCATTTAAAAGCTTACGCAGATGGACCAGTAAAAAACTTATTTAAAATTCCATTTACATTTTGCTCACCCTTTAAGAACGAATAATGGAAAAAAATCTGTAAAACAATAAACTCTTTTACAAGGTTTTTTATCTAGTCTAATGACAGTAGCACGTGTCTGGTGAAAATTGTTCTCAAAGACAGAACCAGTTCTCCCGGGTTCTTCCACATTTTTTGCAGTTTTTTTGTTTCTTTTTTTTTCACAATAATAGAATTATTATTTAGTGACGTAATGGCACAAGAAAATTAGATTTGTGGCAGTTCATGTGACGTTGCCCCCCAGTGGCTCAGCGGTATGTCTGCGGACTTACAACGCTAAAAACCGGGTTTCGATACCCGTGGTGGGCAGAGCACAGATAGCCCATTGTGTAGCTTTGTGCTTAAACAAAAACAAAACATCATGTGACGTTACATTATCCACGGGGCCAAGCATGACCAGGTTGTTAAGGCACTCGACTGGTAGTCTGAGGGTCGCGGGTTCGAATCCCAGTCACACCAAACATGCTAGCCCTTTCAACCGTGGGGATGTTATAATGTAACTGTCAATCACGTTATTTGTTGGTAAAAGAGTAGCCCAAGAGTTGGCGGTGGGTGGTGATGACTAGCTGCCTTCCCTCTGGTGTTACATTACTAAATTACGAACGGCTAGCGCAGATAGCCCTCGTGTAGCTTTGCGTAAAATTCAAAACAAACCAAACATTATCCACCTGGCGGGTTACTTGATTTTACTTAGTCCTCATTATTTAAAAAACAGTACATGAAACTGCGAGGAAACGTCTTATGTATATTTTAAACCGAAACTTGGTAACCATATAGATTTAAAGTTTTCCTGTTAACATCTAGCTTAAAATGCCTGTAAATAAGGAGTCACGCGGATTTTTTTAAGAAGGTGTAAAAAAACCCACAAAAACAAATATTTACCAAACATACAAATGCTATAATAGAAGTTCAAAGAAGTCCTTTGATTATTTCTTTTATTAATAGATATGACTACTAGCTGCACAATAATCTCAAACACTAAATTGTAAACTAAATATTTGGATAAAGGGTACTTTTTACGCCTAAGAAAAAGACTTAGCCCAAACAAAAGTTGTTATGCTGTTTTAATTTTGATTGTTTTTGCAAAGAAGTTTGTAAACTTATCTGCAAAGTAATAATAATGATTAAATAAATAAAAAATAAAAAGTTCCTCTTACTCGATGACACGTGCCTCCATCTGCTGGTTATTTAATCTATTATATATTAAATGCATGCACTGCATTTTACCTGATACACTTTTCATATTTGTCAACGTAAAGCTGTTTTGATCAAAATCTTCATGAGAGTTTTTTACAATATATCTATATAGTGTTGTTGCTAAGATATAAAACCATTATCCACTAAATTAGAGTTTTAAAGTGTTTGTTTCTTTATTGTTAAGCACAAAGATACACAATACCTTGTCTGCGCTATGGCCATCGCAGGTATCAAAACTCGATATATCACTGAGCTAGCTCACGGGGAGGACGAATTCTAAGATAAATTATTTCTATATTTCACAGATTCATAGTGGCTCAGCGGTATGTCTGCGGACTTACAACGTTAAAAACCGGGTTTCGATGCTCGTGGTGGGCAGAGCACAGATAGACCATTGTGTAGCTTTGTGCTTAAATCAAAAATAACAGCATCATAAATTCGTGTATATTTTAAAATGGTTACGGTTCTTTTTAATATTTTTAATGAAATATCTTAACAACAAATGTAAAATGAAATGATTTTTCTTTCAAACAAAGTTACAGAGAATCGTAGTCGAAAACATTCGACTAGCAAAAACAAGTCACGTAAGGTTACATTTAGACACATTATATTTTTGAAACTTTGACCTTAATAAATAAATTTCTGCAAACTTTTGTATATTCTGATACAGTACATTTTTAGGTGCAGTGGTGAGTTTACTCAAAGCATTTTATTAACCAAAACACCTGGAGGTTAAACATCATGCTTCTGTGTGGAATTTCGCAGAAAGCTACTTGAGACCTAGTCGTCCCCAATTTAGAAGTTATAGACTAGAGGAAAGACATCAAGTAGCTTACATCACCAACCGCCAACTTTTGGGGTACTCTTTTACCAACGGAAACATTATATATAATGCCCCCCCCCGGCACACACACATACACACATAAGCTCTTCCGAAGCTTATAGTATATTGGCTGTAGCGACCTATAAATAATAGTTGTCTCTTGGCGCGTGGGTTTTACATACCAGTCACGCGAGATTCTCGCATTTTCAACAATGTTCGGAAACACACTAGCGTTTTCGTAAAACAAATATTGTTGATTCTTCCTCTCGAGAATCTTCTATAAATAGAGGGAACAGGCGAGACTTGCACAATACACATCCAACAATATACGTCGCATGCATCAAACTGAAACACACGTAGGTATTAAAATAAATGTATAACGGTAAATTCGCTGCATATGGAATAGCTGTTGTTAATTTTGTAATAGTGTTAAAATGAAGTAAGTGATTTCCACTCTCTACACCAGAAAAATTTATGTATATCAAGCTGAGTTATCGCCCTGTCTTTCTGATGTCATAAACTGTTCTGAGGACCGACTGGGCTAATTTCAAGTAAATTTAGTAGAAGAAATAACGTGGATATTCCAAAGGTCGAATTTAAATGAATAACACATTGGATTAACGGTTAGAGTTTAGCAAACTTGTCATTTGTATCGTCTTGCTGTTGCAAATGAGAAATCAGATTAACAAGAAGGTGGGCAGCAAAATTCTTAAAAATGACATCAAACGAAAGTGACGTTTAACACTGTGCGTAGTACGGGTAATTGCGTTGCGTCGGAGGACTAGTTCACGTGCTGTCGCTTAAAATAATGGAAAGGGACGACCCATACTCAATTTACAGCATTAAATTTTTAGAACTATATCTTTTTATTATATTTTAATTATAATTACCTTTTTATCAGGAATTATATTTATTTGGTTTAAATAAACTGAAAAAAAGGAAATTAGTTACAGCATAAATACAATAGCACTGACTTCGAATAAATGAGTGTAGTATAATACATCTAGTGTATCATGCCTTTGTTTTAACACGGGTCGCCACACATTACCACTCTCCAACTGTCTGACGTTTTCTTTGCAAAATAAATGTAAATATTCGAAATATTTTTCACTTCCTTAATTGAAACTAACGACATAAATTAAAAAAGGCGTAAGTGGTTAATACCTGACAGAAAACTGAAAAGTGGTTAGTTGAAACAAAATAAGCTCTACATTTATTTTAAAATCTGTGACCTTACAAATAAATCGTATAGTCCTTGTTTATAAAGCAATCTTGAATAATAGATAAATTAACTTCAAACTCCTAGGCCTCTTTGATTATTTTTATTTCAAAAATTAATTATTTCATGCTTAATCACTATAGTACCGAAAATCTGTAAAATAAAAGGCAAACTATTTTGAGAACACTCTTACACGTAGTAAATATACCAAATTAAAATGGTGTAAAGTATTTAATGTATATATTTAGATCTTAAAATAATAACAAATGAGAAACTTGTGCATGTGACGATCAAAGACTGATTACATCAATCATGGTCGAGAAATGTGTTTCTGAAATACCAGCAGGATATCATTAGAGTGTGAAGTTCTAGTTGCATCAAAAACACATAGCTCTCACTACCTGAAAAAACGAAAATCGTCACCAGCTAAGAAATGCAGGTTGTAGCTATGGTAACCATTACCAACTCAGCTTGATCAATGGTAGAAAAAATACACAAACGAGCTTTTATCTAACTTTAGTTATTGTTATTTATGGCTTACGTTTTGTTATCTTCGATACTAGTTTGTTATCTTTGATAGAAGAATAAAAAGAATAAAATATTCACATTGAAACTTCTTCTATTGGCTTGGGGGAGAAATTCGATTCGCTGTTTATTTTCCGTATGTTATATTCAGGTACACTAAACTACCGTTCTCTTTCTTGCGTGATTTTGCCGTTCCTAGCAAGCTGATTTCTCAGGGCTTTTTGATGTTCCACGAGCTCGCGTGAGCTCACGAGAAGATAAAGTACGATAACAAGAGACGGATGAGAAAAATTTTGTGGGTAAAACCGTAAATATGGAGAAGCTATAGTCTCTCTCTTTGTCTATGAGCGCTTTGTGTTGCAAGATTCTCGAGAATTTCAGTTTTTTTCTAAGACGCCCCCAAGTGGACACACAATAACGTAAGCGAATCTGCGTTACAACTTGAGTGATAGATAGCCTCGTCACCAAAATGATCTTATCTGGTAGAAAAACCACGCCAGTTTTGTTTTTTAATCTCAGTTTTCGACCCTATGTTTCTAACATGTTTATCCAATAGCCACGATAACAATATCAGCTTCAACAAAAACAGTAAAACATAGAATATAAAAGGAAATAATAACAGAAGTAACTTAATTATTAAAAATAAACATTTTCAATAAAACCAAACTTATAAAAGCGTGTGTATGTGTTTCTTATAGCAAAGCCACATCGGGCTCTCTGTGTCCACCGATGAGAATCGAAATCCTGATTTTAGCGTTGCAAACCGTTAGACTTACCGCTGTCTCCGCGGGGTACTTTATAAAAGCACAAGAAAAAAACTTTCCGAAAACGAAACAAAAGATTTGGAAGACAGACCTGTCCTGGTTTTGAAGAGTTAAAACACTGACAAAAGTTTTCTAAATAACTTGTACAATGTTTGGAATGATAATTTCTGTAAATCAAACAACCACTTCTTACACAGAGAGTGTATGTGTTTTCTTAAAGCAAAGCCACATCGAGCCATCCGATGTCTCCACCAAGGGAGAATCGAACCCTTGATGTCAACGTTGTAAATTCGAAGACTTGCCTCTGTCCCAATGGGAGAACATTGTAGAGAGAGTTAAATTTACGTGGTTTTTTTTTTATTATTCACAATATTCATCATACAAGTGATTATTGTTATTAGTGTAGTTGGTTTCTTATAATCAAGTCCGCTCTGCCCTTTAGTCAAGCATTACCAGTTTCGTCTACTTCTGTCAATTCGCTTTGCTTTCCAGAATACGCACTATAAACTGTACTGTATTATATGTTATGATTACATGGTATCTTACTAATTACAAGAGTGTAAGAAAATGGATAAGAAATGTCACACGTGATACAGTATTCAAATAAAACAGTTAGTAGCAACATATGTCTATGAAATACTATAAAAATAGTTTAAAATGATTGCTCTTGTTTATTTGTTTCAATGCTAAATTTCATGGGATATCTACAACCAGCCCACTACAGGGATCGAATCCTAATATTTAGCTTTCAAACTAACAACCAAGCCACCATGAGGCGGAATTATGTGAAATGAAACCAGTAGAATAAACATAATAATTCAACGAAAGTGAAAGAAATATGAAATAATGAAGGTAATATTCGCTATAGTTAAAGCCTCGATTGAACGAGGGTTTCTTTTTCTTTTTTTGAAAAAGTAACTTCAGTAAATTTGCTGTCCGGGAAATATTATGATATTTTTTAGGATTTCTTTATCCATTTCACTTGTGTTCACGGTGATTAAAATACCTTCTTTTGATCAAAATCTATAATTTATAAATAATAAAATATTTTGATTGGGTTTGAATTTCGCACAAAGCTACACGAGGGCTATCTGTGCTAGCCGTCCCTAATTTTGCAGTGTAAGACTAGAAGGAAAGCAACTAGTTGTCTCCACCTACCACCTACTCTCGGGCTACTCTTTTGCGAACGAGTAGTGGGATTGACCCTCACATTATAACACCACCACGGATGAAAGGGCGAACATGTTTGATCTGACGGAGATTCGAACCCGTGATCTATAGATTACGAGTCGAGTGCCTTATCTACTTGGCCATACCGGGCCATTTTGCTCGGGAATCAAAAGCATGCGTTGTTTTTATTTTTCTAGAAGTAGTAAAATCAAATAAAAAATAATACTAGGTTTCTTTATATTTTCAAACAGTTATATCTCATTTCCCTGCAATATATATATATATATGTGTGTGTGTATGCGTATATAAACTTTTTCTCTTTGATAATATTATCAGAAAATATTAGACGCTTACTTTGTTTACGTTGTAGAGAATTATGTATTTATAAAGAAGTTTGTGTTTGTAATGAAGCGCGGAGTTGCACAACGTGCTCTTCTCATCACGTGTATCCAAACGTGTCGTCAAGTCCACAGACTGTGCAGAAGTGTGAGTTGATATTCACAGTTAGAAATTTGGATAAAATGGGGGCAGGTATGCACACGTTAAGTGATATATTTATATTTCCCGTTATCATACCTATAGTTTAATTATAAAATCTGTTTGGATGAATAAACAAAACAACAAAAACACTTGTATGGGAGACAGGGTTTTCTCCCCTTGTTCGGACCACATATCATGAATTATATTGCAGTTTTCAATATAAATATACATATTTATATATATTCATTTATTTACACCATTTTTCAGAAAATAATAAATTATTTTTCTGTCTGTTTGGACAGAGGCTACATTCTCAAACTCACTGTTATAATTGATTATTGATAAATTATACTGTACTTGTAAAGTAACAGCATGCAAACATTGTATTTCATAATGTCAAATGTATGCCTTAATACAGTAAAGGCCCGGCATGGCCAGGTGGATAAAGCACTTGACTTGCAGTATGAGGATTGCAGGTTCGAATCCAGTCATACCAAACGTGCTCGCCCTTTCAGCCTTGGGGACGTTATAATGTGACGGTCAATCCCACTATTCATTGGTAAAAGAGTAACCCAAGAGTTGGCGGTAGATGGTGATGACTAGCTGCCTCCCCTCTAGTCCTACACTGCAAAATCCATCCATCACAAACTCTTGGACTACTCTTTTTATCAATGAACAGTGGGATTGACCGTCACATTTTAACGCCCCCAAGGCTAAAAGGGTGAGCATGTTTGGTGGAATGGCGATAAAAACCCGCGACCCTCAAGTCGCGAGTCAAACGTCCTTAACTACCTGACAGTGCCAAGCCACCTTTTCTTTTTAACTAACATTGGTGAGTAGGTTAAACTTGAAACTTTTGGGTTGGTTTGATTATTACATTCATATTGTATTAATTACAATGCCCCCAGTGCCACAGCGGAATGTCTGTGGATTTGCAGTGCTAGAAATTGGGATTCAATACCCGTGGTGGGCAGAATACAGATACCTCATACGTAGCTTTGTACTCAACTTCAAACAAACAATTAGTTACAAGTACATATAAGAGCGAAGTCTTATTGAAAATAAATATGCCATCAGTTTTTTATCTTTTGCTTTATTCTGCTGTTTAATGTCAAACAAAATTAAAGTTTAACGCACCAAACAAGTTTGGGGATCCAATTATTTCTAGGTTCTATATGACAAGTCATTGTTCAGAAAAACTATCAACGTAGCATTGCCTACATGTTTCAGGTATTGAAAATGAAATGAGAAAACATATAAAACTTGCAAGATTCCAACTAACAAAACCAGAATTAAAATTACTGTGACACATAAACACCAATATACTAGTATTTGGATAAAACAAACAGAACACTTGAAAACTGGATAATTCGTAATAAAAAACGTTAGTGTAACTTAGAGGCTATATATATATATAGTTACATTAGTGTAACCTGTACACTAGATATATATAGATACATTAGTGTTAACTTGTAGACTAGATATATATAGTTACAGTGGTGTAACTTGTAGACTAAATATATATATAGATGCATTAGTGTAACTTGTAGACTATATGTATATATATATATAGTGTAACTTGTATACTATAGTGTATATATATATATATACATTAGTGTAATATATATATATACACACACACACACATTAGTGTAATCTGTATAATTTATGGGCTCTTACATTTTTGGTTTTACATCGGCTTATTGGCGCTGTTTTCTAATGAACAAGAGTTGCGACACTGCTTTCATCTCGCCCTACCAAGGTGTTGAGTTACTTTTATCTTCGCCATGGTTCCTGTTTGTCAACGGTAATTTACATGTAATAGTGCAACACAAACTTTTTGTTTTCGTAGAGGAAGACTACATCTCTCTCGTAACAAAGTGTCTGCGGACGTTTCTTAAGAAAACTATTTTAGGGGTGGCCTTTGCATGTGGCATACCAGTCGTATTTTCCATTATCTTATCTCTCCACCAAAGATATACAAAATGGAGTTTCCACCTTTCAAAATGTTATCGTCCCACCTTGTTCAAAAGTCTACGAAGGACATCTTTATGTGTTTGTCATTTCATGGCACGTACTTGCTGTTGACTTTAAAGTGACTTGAATCGCTATTACAGGTATAAGGTTTATAGCTTACTGCTAAATGTGGCCATTTGATGTTTATAAAAGATCTGGTTACCAGACACGTATAAATTAGGCCTTTCAGGTAAGATGGAGTTAATGGCAGTGTTAGACAAATAACGAAATAAAAGCCTAGGGATATTTAGATACGCATTATTATTAGCAGTCTGTTATTGAGATAGATGATTCTGCTAGAAGACACAGAAATGACACAATAGAAACGAGAAAGTAATAAGAATTTAAAAAAAGTG
Organism: Tachypleus tridentatus; assembly: GCF_004210375.1. NCBI lineage: Eukaryota > Metazoa > Arthropoda > Merostomata > Xiphosura > Limulidae > Tachypleus > Tachypleus tridentatus. The sequence continues at coordinate 74,600,813 of NC_134837.1, read as the reverse complement.
GATTGTTTTTCAACTTTAACATACAAATACGCGTATATTTGGCGTATAATGTATGAAAACAGTAATAAATAATTTATATTAATTTGAGAATGGATGTACAAAACGATAGAAAATTCTAATATATTTGTTGTGTTTATGTTGTCCCATAACTCTTTCCTTTAGAACCCACTCATCAAAAAATTATTTTTTTATAACCCAACTCGTTATTTGAAATGAAGAGCAGACTTTTATTATGCTGTTCCGACGTGCGTTGTATTCGCTTTGCGACACGATTTGTACATTAAGTATAAAACATCATTTTGTTGTTGTAGGAAGAAATATTAGTGTTTCCAGACTTGTTCCTGCACTGTTGTAATTTTTTTACGTTTCGACTAACAGCAAGAAATTGAATTTAAAAAATAGCATCGTTGGTATTTCACATTAAACAATAAAAACAAATAAACAAACAAAGTCATCTGTTTTATGTAAGTTTTTGTTTAGAAGCAATTCATTTATTTGAGACGTAAACGTGTGAAGCTATTTGTTTCTTCTCACTTTGAACTGTAAAGGTACAACCGTATAAGACGAAGATTAAGTGTTTTCCGCCAGTAAACTTCAACTGAAAATCTAGAAAGAGAAAACATTAATTGTCGTACCTGTTAGCAATTATTTGACATTTTCGTTTAAAATCTGACGTCAGAAGTTTGCCAGGGAACTCAGTGATAAACTCGAACTAACGTTTACAGTGACTTTATATTAGCAGCAATAGTTCAATATGAAGGCGAATCTAGTGACATTACTAAATTTTAAAGATTCTGTTATAACGTAGTTTGAAATGAATAATGATATAACTCGGATAATGTGACATTTATTTCTGCTAAGATATTATTAAGCCTAAAATATACTCTAAAACATAATTTCACATGATCAACAATTTACAGTTTTTAAGGTCTCCAGAACATAATTTCACATTATCAACGGTTTATGGTATTTGGAGTGGGAAGAGAAGATCGTTTTTTTTTGTTTTTACTGGTAGTTTTATGTTTAGCTAGAGTGTATGATCGTGTTTGTGTTACATTTGTTTGGATTTTAATGGTTTCAGGTCCTAAAAATTAGTTGTATAGCGGTAGATGTTTGTGAATTTTGGCTTAGGTTTATACTGTGCCAACACATTATTTTTACGAATTTATAAAGGCGTACATTCTAAACTACGTTGGTAGTCACCATTTTGAACAATGTAATTTTAAAACAGTATAACTGGGCCATTTCTTTACTCTTCTTTCATATCATGCTCTTACTGCTACTAATAGTAATAGTAACACATCTGGAAAAGAACGTTGTCAGTGTGGTTCTTCAAACATTTTATATAGTTGTAAATAACGTAAAATATCGTGTTACATTACAGTCCAATGATAGGCTATGATTATTTTTATAATTTAGATGCTGATATTGGTTCCGATGAGACGATGTTTTTATAACGTCACGTGATGAATGCCTGACAGTTAATGAGTAGAACATTGTTTAAAGTGTAGGAAACAATGTAATTGGTCTCCTGATGAATTCACGCTAAAATCAGGTGTCGCATTCTACGCGATGGACAGAGTCCAAATAACCCGTTAAGTAATTTTGCGCTAAAATAAGCAACTAAACAAAAACACGAGTTAGACCAGAGTTGTTTTAAATTGATTTTTAAGTCAGCCAATTACTTAGTTTTGAGTTTTGAGAGAAGGATAGTAAGTGTAAAATTTTATTTTTGTTTGCGAAGTTAGGCATATCATTAGTTACATGGAGCTTATACAAGTTGTACTTGTAGAACTTGTACGTGTTGTACTTGTAAAACCTGTATTCAAAGAAATAAAACACTTTCGTTGTTATTAAGTGAACAGAACTTTGCATTCTTCCCTTTAAAACTAAGATTCCCAAAATAACATGTCTAACAAACAGAACCATTATATCAGTTTAATACACAAGGAACTATGACTGTACTACACCGGTTTATATACACGTTACAGGAACATCGAATCTTTTTGTTGTTGTTTTTTTGTGAAACAATATTATATTCTCAAAACTTCATTCCTGAGAGCTCAAAGGGAGTGATAGTGAAATAAATATAGAGATTTTATCTGAATGTGATAACAGAAAATATGAAAAGAAACAACGAAAACATTAACGACGAAGATTTAAAGAATGGCAAAATATAAGTTAAAGAGCGCTATATGTGGAAGTTGGTTCAGTATTTATCAAGTAAAGAGTGTATAGCCCGTCAAAATTAACAGGGTAATTACTATCACACCCATCCTATAGTATACCCTAACATCAAATTTCATAGCTAACTGAAATAAATGAATTTTGCGAAATCCAGCTTGACCAACAAAGAGGCAGAAAACTGCCATCAAGGCAGTCAAATATCGGTAGATTTCTTTGTTAAACCAATCAAAACTATGATCATTCGTGAAATGGATTCGTGGCATATTCATAGCTAATTATCGACAAAATCCAGTTAGATTAACAACTAATATACAGAAGAGCTAGTGCGTTTTGGTAACACTGCGTTACAACAATGACGTTCATGTCATATTGAATAGCAACAAAGTATAATCTAATCTTGTTATTAGGCTATGTACTGAAAGTATAAAACGAAATATATAAACAACAAAACTAGAAAACAATATTTATTTCTTGAGTTAGAGGTTTCCTTGAAGAAGTTTGTTTTTATATTTAAAACGTTAATGATATAACAGAAAATAGCTAGATTGTGAAACGATTAAATTTAATATTGAATCTATATTTTTACTTCTATTATAAAATTAATGCGCTTGGCTCCAGGACAAATGATCCTACACTACATCTCTACTTTCAGCTTATTATACTAACACTCACTACACATATAAGGTTTCACGGCACCCCTGCCCTCACTATTCTCTTGCACCCCTCTCACTAAAATCAAATGGGCAGACAGTAATCCAACTACTCTATTTCAAGTGTGACACACACTGATTTTTATGTAGGTTAGATTTGTTTATATTTTTGTCTAAAAGGTTTCTTATTAATTTAATATTTAATCTGACTAATTTCATTGAAAAAACATTTGTCCTTTTCTTCTTTATGTAATTTTTCTCTGCAAGATTTTATGTATATCATTAAACTAGAGCACAGTTAAAAAAAGAAAAACAAATATAAAACAACTAAAGATATAAATGTAAATGAAATAAGAAGCAGCGTTCCGTTCATAAGGCCCCGGCATGGCCAGGTGGTTAAGGCACTGGACTCGGAATCTGAGGATCGCGGGTTCGAATTCCCGTTACATCAAACATGCTCGCCCTTTCAGCCGTAGTGGTGTTATAATGTGAAGGTCCCTTTATTCGTTGGTAAAAGAGTAGCCCAAGAGTTGGCGGTGGGTGATGATGACTAGTCTTACACTGCTAAATTAGGGACGGCTGATGCAGATAGCCCTCGTGTAGCTTTGCGCGATATTCAAAAACAAACAAACAAATCGTTCGTAAGCACGAGCAATAAGTATATTAACAACGATGATTGATTGTTCCATGTAGTCGCCCAGAGCTAAACTTAGGTTATCTGTGACAGTGGTAACTAACTAGAAAATGAAAAACTAGTGGTAAGGCAGCTTGCAACAGCATCCGCCGCCAACTTTTGGGGGACTCCCAATCGAATATTTGCTCTTATAAGGTACCTACCGCTCCAGTGTGACGTGCGCGATTTTGTGGTAACAGGATGCAAACAGTAAGTTCTCGAGTTCTAGTTCCGGCATGCTGACCACTAGGCCACTCCTGGCCTCAACATGAACGAACAATTAGTTCTCTGAAAGTTAGATAAGACATCACATTCGTTTATTTCTTAAAATTAGGGCAAAAAGTAATGCTCGCGGGTACAGAAATTATAATACACTGTTCAGGGGGACAAGGGCTGACATGTTTTGTGAAAGATTTTTAAACTATTAATCTTATTTCTCCTGTATAATGTTTTTTATACTATGAAATTAGTCTATGATCTACTTTCTGACCTACCTTACATGAACGGGACTTGATATGCATCATTATGTCTAACTTGTTTGAAAGAAAATTATACCCTCTTAAATGAAATGAATTATTCTGTTCTCTGAAAATACAGATGAAAAAGATAAAAAAAGTCAGTATAATGAGTGGAACCTCAGTATTGAGATAAAATCTCGAGACTTTAAGAGTGTTTCTCTTGATCGTTGGCTAGGTTTTTTATTCAGATATTCACCCTCGCAGAAGTACAAATATCTTTAACTGTGCTGAAAATTAAAAAAATACATTGATGAGTGACATAACCATTTCTGGTATCGATATGATGGATACTAATCGATACATTATAGTATAAATACTTTAAAACCATTAAGTTCAACATTAACACCTGACAATATTAAAACGTGTATTAATGTGATTGTTCTTATGTTTTGTTTCAATTATTCTTTTTAATACAAACTATTTGATTATTTGTTTCTTACACTGGATTTTGTACAAACCTGCGCTAGCCATCCCTAATTTTGAAGCGATTAATTAGAGTGAAAGTAGCTATTCAACACTACCCACTGCTAACATTTTGATTACTCTTGTCAGACCGAATGGTGAGAGTTGACTATCACCCTTATGACATACTCATGGACCCAAAGTATGTATAAAGCGATTTTTTTTGTTTCTTTGTCCAAGACTCTAACCACAGATCTTCAATTAACCACTGAGCCTTGTTCGACCCAACTTGAAAAATGTGCGTTTGTCTGAAAGAACGAAGAGCTGTGAAAGCAAAAACAAACTCATATTGTACGTTGTTCAGGTCTCAAAAGCTGCTAAGACGAACCGGTCGCCACGGAAACCGATAGTCAACATGATAGACTATTTAAAAAAAAAAAAAAGATCTGAGGAAGAGGGGTTACATTTGAAGGTGCAAGTGGTAACTTTGGTTACCAAATAGTGTTGTTTTGAAGCGCATGTCGATTTTGCTTACAAGTTGGACATTTAGTGATTCAACGACATCAATACTGTATTTAAATACGTTTGGGATCGAAATATACATATAAAAAATATCAATATTTGTACCACCACCCTTAAAAATACCAAATACATATCTACACCAACATTTTTTTTTTGGCTTAAACGCACACAACTGAATAAATTTCTGTGTAATTAAATACATCGTTTGTTGTTCGCGTGTTTAGTTAATTTGTTAGATTCACTATATTTGGGGCCTGGCATGGCCAAGCGCGTAAGGCGTGCGACTCGTAATCGGAGGGTCGTGGGTTCGCGCCCGCGTCGCGCTAAACATGCTCGCCCTCCCAGCCGTGGGGGTGTATAATGTGACGGTCAATCCCACTATTCGTTGGTAAAAGAGTAGCCCAAGAGTTGGCGGTGGGTGGTGATGACTAGCTGCCTTCCCTCTAGTCTTACACTGCTAAATTAGGAACGGCTAGCACAGATAGCCCTCGAGTAGCTTTGTGCGAAATTCCAAAACAAACAAACAATCACTATATTTGGAATGTCCTTTGGACGGAGGCCAATGCAATCTAATAAGTAGTTTTCTTCACTCATATGTTTTGTAGCTGCTGTTACTTTCTTAACATTAAGTTTTAATGTGTTACAATATTTTTATGTCGACTTCAAAGTCAAACACGGAATTGTTTTCTGTGTTCTAAAATTTAATATATATTTATATACCTATTTTTCTTCAATATGGGAGTTTTTTATTTACGTAAACGTCATCAAGTCTTCGATTTGTTTTCATCAGTTCTGGAATAATTTTGCTCCTGCTACAATGAAATTTTATACGATGTTATATGTGTCAAATTTTATGGACCAGCCATGTGTGTTGAAATTAATTTTTATGATAGTCTAAAAATAGAAAAATGTAATCCAATTTAGGTGCGAAGACACGCTTATACTATAATTTCTACAGTGTAAGGCTCTATCTAATATAATAAAACATATCGTTTTATTTCTTCTCAGACTTATAACGAACTTCATGATCTTGTAGTTTACAAGCCGAACAACAAGAGACGCAATGTCTTAGTTGTAACAATTACTTTTTTTTGGTAAAAAAACCTACTAAATTTTATGGAACAATGTTCCATATATCTTCAAATAGTATTACATAAAACTACTTTAACTAAGCCTATACGAATTAGAACATATTTTAATGCACGCCATGCATAATTAACTTCAGAATAAGTTTGTATTTTGACTCCTTTTTAAACTTGTGTATTCATTAGCAATATCAAGTGGAACCATAAATATCAAGAGACATTATAACAAATTTCTAACGATATAATTGGGCTTAGGCTAACCAAACGCTAAAACAAGAATGTATGGTGAAACCCTGATCTACGGTAAGTAGGCTTCACGAAACTTGTATAAAGCTTAATTTCGTCATCTACAAAGCAGAATGGCTTTGCTCAAGGTATAGCCTTAAGCAAATAGTCTACGTAAAAACAGTGTTCCATTTTACTTCGATAAAATTACACTTATTGTTTCATCTTTAAAGACTTTACCTCGAACATATTTTTTTATTATCCACAAAGCTACATAATGGGCTATCTTCCCCGAGCTACCGGCGGGAATTTAAAGGTTCATCCTCAAATTTTATGTTTGTTTTGTTTCAAGTAATTAATTTATTCCTGTAAGATCCTTGGGGTTGAAACTATATATTTTTAAAGAAAATTACTACTATTACGATAATAACTTGGTCGTTGGTTTGGTGAGAAAGTTTTTGTTGTTTTTTTATGAAGAAATTTACTTTACTTTAGTACTTAGGATTGGCTTAAAATTGTTTTCTTATTTAAGATTATTTTCTCCAATTCTTCGAAGGTTGGACTTGATTTTCCTAAAATATACAACTACAGAAGTAAAATAGCTCACTTTTATATTCTTTTTATTTATGATTAGTCGAATATAATTTAACTGAAAATATTTTACATTTAAGGCATGTTCGTCGGTTGTATTTGTTTGTTTGTTTTTTGAATTTCGCACAAAGCTACTCGAGGGCTATCTGTGCTAGCCGTCCCTAATTTAGCAGTGTAAGACTAGAGGGAAGGCAGCTAGTCATCACCACCCACCGCCAACTCTTGGGCTACTCTTTACCAACGAATAGTGGGATTGACCGTAACATTATAACGTCCCCACGGCTGAAAGGGCGGGCATGTTTGGCGCGACGGGGATGCGAACCCGCGACCCTCAGATTAAGAGTCGCACGCCTTAACACGCTTGGCCATGCCGGCCTTCGTCGGTTGTAAAGATAAATAAGATGCTTGGCACTAAAGTAGAACTTTAGTCAATGTATTTTGGATTATTTAGACAATAATGTTGTTTTTTTTTAATTTAAGTTAGCTAGTTTTCGTGTCTGTGAGACAGAATAAGAATTTGCTAAAGATCGGGTTTTGGTTATTGTACGATTGTACGTGACACTAGGATTAAAAAGTAAGCTATCAGTGTTTTCGAAACTTTTTAAGTGATTAAATGTATTTATGAAGATATACGAGAAGGGTGATGGATCAGGTTTTCCGAAATTTAGAGGTCACTTCTTATCTGTACTTTTTCACAAAATACTCTTCAAACATTTGGGTGCGTTATAAAAGTGACAGTTGATTCCTTAGTGTGGATGGTGGGTGATAGGGTACTGTTGGCTGGTTGCCTTCCCCTCTGTTCATAGTTAAAAATTAGGGACGCGGGAGATAGTCTGTTAACCACAAATACAAAAAAAAACAAAAACACAACAGATATCAGAAAACAAAACCTATCTTTTCAAAACAAGCCTTACGACCCTAATAGTCAATAAACTATGTTTACCTGGTATGAAGAAAGTAGGATTAACGTGAGGTGAATCCAATTAGAATGACTTTCTAGTTCTTCCGTATGTACTACAAATCAAGTTTTATCTAGAGTTCCTAGCTAACTTCGTTTTGTTAGTAGAAACTATCAACTAAAAGTTCAAGTGCTTTTAAACGTGTTTTTGTTTGTTTTTTGTTAGCCTGGGCATGTTTATCTCACCACTCAATTTGGAATATGCATTAACATAGTGTGCTTTAAACCTGAGCACGTGTGTGCGTGTACATTCCACTTACAAGAGGTAACCGGCTACCAACTATGGTTCGTGCTTATGACTGCCCATTTATCACAAATACAGTTCCTTGTTTGACTTCTGACATGGGCGGGAAAAGAGAGTTGTATGTGAAACTTTGACATACCTTGGCTCTATTCCTGTACTTCTCGTGAACTGAGGGTTAATTGGTCTGAATTTCATCCAGTTTTGATGACTTTGAGCACTATCGTTTGTTTGCTTGTTTTTCTTTTCCCATTAAATGTCATTGACATACAAATAGTTTTCTTACCAAAGAAACTGCTAAACGTGTATGCTTATTTTTATTGTTAATTTTCATTTTTACACAATTTTTAATGCCTGATTACGTTAATGTTTGTTTAATTTAATTTTTTTATCAAAGGTACACAACGGGATATCCTTCTTGGTTTACTGCGAGGATTGAATCCCAAATGTAAGCATCACGATGTTATCGCTGAGTTAGCTTAAGAAATTCTTCTGTTGGTGTGGTAGTGTGAATTATTTAAAAAATCGACTTATTATCTTTCAGTTCAATTGGTAGAGTCCTCACCTTGTAGGTGATAGGAGTAAGGATCACACCTGAGGGAAGGAAAGAAATACATGTGTATTGAAAAATAAATCACCATATTAATTATGAATCATTATTCTACGTGGATGTTTCTCAGCTAAACTTCGGTATTTTGTTCTTAGCAATGTGATGCAAAATGTTCATGATATAAAAGTGGTGTTTCCATGAAACATCATATCCTTATTTTGAACATTATTTTCACATTACATGAAATTTAAAACGCTCATTAAAAAATTGATTGAAAAAATTGTATTTGTTGTTGGTATTTTCTCGTGTATAACTTCGCGTATTACGTGAGAAAACCTGTTCGATTTGTAAATTTTGTTTAATGGCTCAAAGTTCTTTCCATATTCACCTTTCTTTTCTTATGAGTGACAAAGACGTGACATCTCAGCTTTATTAGGTATTTGTGTTCTCTACGTGGTCAGAATATTTTTTCATGCAGAAAAACGGTCAAGACGAAATAAAGAGTCGATCATACAAAAATAGAACCAAATTATATATAAAAGGGCAACTCTCTGAAAATGTACTATAAAACTGGATAAGGTAAGCAAGTGAAAAAGAGAAATACTTGGCTCTCTGATTTATTACAAATGGCACAAAGTGGATATAAAAAGGGTCACATTTTCCTTTTTTTTTGCACGTTTATAGGACTCGATCTTTTATATAACATGAATTTTTTTTCAATATCACATGTTTCTGTGACTAATTCATTTGTTCTAACTTGTCTGCTTTGTATACATCGAAAACATTTTTATCGTGTATCACTTTTTTTACAAGCGGTAACATATACTTTTATTACTTTACAAGTGTTAGGAAGCTGTAAAGTTTGTACTACATGAAAAGGAAGATATTTACAGAACTATTTTCGTCCATTTGTGAAATTAAAGACTAGACTGTAAAATTGCCGATTTATTAAATATTTGTTTGAAGAAGGATGCCGTTTCGAGCTAGCATTCTTTGTAAGATCGTGCAGTTTACAAAAAAGGCGCATGCGCAAAATTCAAAGAAATTACACGTATAGTGTTTGAAATGTTGAGCGTGAAATTCCTGTGTAAAATCACATATTTTACATGAATGATACAAGTCATGAAAAGATAAAATATATCACAAGTAAAATTTAAGCAAAAAATTGAAAAATGGATAACATGTAGGAAAGAAAGTATTTATTTAAACCATATGGTTCTGGGTTTACCAGGTCGTAAATCAATTTTATTTCGAGTCGTTCACTTCTGTGAATGTCTGTTGGAGCATAAAGTCCAAGAACAGAAAAGTCCATAAGTGTGTGGTATTGACAACCGTGTTGACGGCCTGTTTGTATAATGTATAAACTGTTGCATTATTTATTCTTTACAAATTATACATTAATTAAACATCCAGAGATACACATTAATGACTGTCTAATGCCATAGTTGTGGTTTTTTCCCTCGTATATGTGTGGCGCTGATTATGTGGCGATTGTCCAACCAATTCATTACTTTCAATATTGTTGTCGTCCTGATAGTTTTAACTATATATATATATATTGTCCTTCTATGAGTCGTATTAGCAAACTGCGATAACTGTTTTCTGTGTATGTAAATGTTCAATGCTTTTCACACAAAGTGTTCAGATATTTTATTACGTGTATTCTTTATTTGGTAAAACTATTGCCTAAAATAATTTCCTTGTATTGTATCACTATTAAAACCTGAACATTAGTCCTTTTAAGTATTATGACTTTGATAGTGGAAAAGTTTGGTTTGGTTTCAATTTCGCCCAAGCTACGCGAGGGCTATCTGCGCTAGCCGTCCCTAATTTAGTACTGTAAGGGTAGAGGGAAGGCAGCTAGCCATCACTACCCACCGCCAACTCTTGGGCTACTCTTTACTCAATAGTGGGATTGAACGTCACATTATAACGCCCCCACGGTTGAAAGGGCGACAGTGGAAAAGCTCAGGAAGACAAGCAGTCAAAATAGCGAATATTTTTACTAATATTTCATTATTTGTTTTTCACAGTTTGTGCTCTCTAGTGGCACAACGGCATGTCTGCGGACTTATAATACAAAACCGGGCTTCAATACCTATGGTTGACAAAGCGCAGTTGGCCCTTTTTGTATAGCTTTGTGCTTAATAACAAACAACAATAACAAAGCCACGGTCTATGACTTTAAAATATAAAGTCTATTAAATATAATATGCTACTTTAAAATTAATTAGAAGCTTTCACATGACGTGATATTCGAACACAGAATCCCAGTGGCCAGGTAAAGTTGTCAATACTGTATTTTTTTAGACCACAACGCCATTCCATCATTTTTGGCTTGTGACCTGCTCTTTTACCCTTTATGTCACGAGTTTTAATCTCGTAAATGTATAGAGCAATTCACCAATAAAATTATTAAAAATATTAATGCAAATATTAATATTTATGCTAAAGTTAATCAACAATCCATAGTCGGTATTTATATCCATCTACCAGTGGCTTCCCATTTATATTTTTTGCATTTTCAGCAAGGAGAAGTTTACTAGTTTTAGATTGCTTATTTCTCTTAATCTAAAATAGATACGAAGCTGCTGTTTCTAATGTGACGTAATGGTGTTCAGGTGTGTTCAGAAACTTAAAAATGATGGTAATTTCGCGTAAGGAACAGCTGTGATAACACCCAAAATGTAGATTCGGTTTTGCAGTTTCTAGATTGAATGTGGTTCTTACCTTTAATCTAGATATGCAATTTTGGCCAGGCATGGCCAGGTGGCTAAAGCACTCGACTCGTAATCTGAGGTTCATGGATTCTAATCCCCGTCACACCAAACATGCTCGTGAGGGCGTTATAATGGGCCAGTCAATCCCACTATTCGTTGGTAAAAGAGTAGCCCAAGAGTTGGCGGTGAGTGGTGATGACTAGTTGCCTTCCCTCTAGTCTTACCTGGGACGGCAGATAGCCCTTGTTACATCCATGTATGAATGTGTGCACTCTGTTTTTTTGATGGCACATGATGCTTTTCTGGTATGGTGTCTCTTTTTGTTTGCACCTGAAATGTGTTTTTCGGCACGTGATGTTTACGAAGTTTGTGATTATATATTGTAGTAGCGAACGTTAGCCGCTTAAACTCATTCATCTGGTTTAGATTTTTGTCACAATTTTTATTTCCGCTGAATAAACAAAACATCAGAAAATCGCTTGTGTCTGTGCTTGTAGGTTCTGGTAAATATTTCTTTTGTGTGCGTGCTTAGACCCAAAACGTAGGAAATTCTGTCAACAGTACTCGTTCTGAACTTGTAGGTCAATAGGTCAAATGCCTTAGATGTCACGATTCGATCATATATCTGAGTTAGAATCGCCGTGTGATATTTAAAAATATGTGGATATTACTTTCTAATTAAGTAAGTGTACCTTCAAAACATTTCTAACCTATAGCAACTGTATCGAAACGCGGTACGTTGTAAGTCCGCGGACACGTCGTTGTGCCACTGAGAAAAATATAAACAATAAAAAAGACAACAGATTTGAAGTATTGTTGTGATATACAGGGGATAAAAGGAAAAGATACTGGTAAAAGTTGGTGAAATGAAAGACTTCAGGAACAATCTGATTGTTTAACTAACAGTGTGTGTGTTGTATAACAATTAAGAAGAGATACGGAAACGAATAAAATGGGAGAAAAATCTTTTATGTTATGTAATCTCTCGTTGGTCGTTTCGCCAATGCTACAACTTTCTAGCGTAACTAATTTTTACCTAGTAACTTTTAATCTCCGTGTAAACTGTGTGTATGTGTGTAATGACTTTATGGCATTATAACTTTATCCGCGTGTAAGCACAGGCTTTTTGTAACGTGTAAGTAGCCTATATCTGTGTGTAACAGTTCCATGGTGTAATTCTCATTGTGTGTAAACACTGTATCCAATTCATTTGGGGTTTACTAATGCAGTAAAATAATAACGAAAATATAATAAGGACAATATATATATATATTGAGCTTCATATCATTACAGGTAGAAAGTCTAAAACAACCAAGTTCGGGATCAAATAGAATTTCAATAGATGTAACAATAATCGTGCTGTGCCGTAACAGTAAACCAAATATTTTAAACAGTTCTTAATGTTGTCACGTTTCTGTTAGGATATAACAATATCGTTCATGTTGTTTCTTGTTTGGTTAGACAACATTATTGTTTCATTATTTTTTTCAATTGTTCCGACTGATTCTAAGTATGTTACATATTAATTCAAACTTGATGCAATTAATTTTCGGGCAAGATCGTGAAATTAAAACCACCTTTAATTACCGCGTAGAAATCATTCTAACAGTAAACATGGAGCCATAGAACGTTAAAATTCTTTCACGACGTGTTCTTCAACAGTTTCATTTTTTTTTCTCGTATTATGGCAACTGAATGGTTATGCCTTGTTCTGTGTAGTATTCCAATTAAAATGGTTTCAAACATTGCAAGATTTATGGATATAAGTGCTCTAAAGCCGTAAGATTGTCAGGCTAGTTTTTATCGCTGTTCCTTTTAAATAAGTTCTTGCTAAAAATACGAAGCGGTATGATACCTTGTGGGATTTCAGTCAGCGTAGGCTAGTTCGTTAGCAAGCCAGTCACACCGTAGGCATCAACAACAACAAAAAAAATCGAAAGTTCTACAAAGAAAATGTTTTATTGATAGCCTTGGGAAATTATTAGAAACGTGCAAAAAAGCAACAAGGCAGAGATAATTATCGTAATTTTTTATCAGATTTTTACAATAAAGAAATATAGAATGGATTATTTATATTCTTACTGTTTAGAAAAGTTGTATGAGCAAATATATATCTTTATAAATTTCAAAATAATTATTGCCAGTTTTAATTTTCGTTTGATTTAAAGTAGCGAGCTGTTTATTTAGTCCTAAGTACCTCTCACTGACTAATTTTTGTATTAGAAATAAAATATACTTTAAGGCTACCTTTCGCTAAGACTATACCCATCCTTATCTTATTAAACTCGGGGAGCATTGAAAAGGGTATTTGATGTATTACGCTCTCGCACTAATTAAACTAATGAAAAATATAGGAAACGCAACTGGAACTGTTCGTGATGTGTGCGACTATTATGCACTAACGAACAAATAAAATGTGCGTTCCTCGTATCGAATATTGTCTTGATTATCACATGTAAATGGCCTTGAAAGTGGTCAGAGTAAATTCAGTAGTGTAACTTCTATCGTAATGTTATAATTAAAATAATATTCAGGTTTGTAAACAACATCATACCACACAACAAGAGAATAACACCACATCCAATGCAATCCATATAAACAACATCCTATCACACAACAAGGGAATATCACCACATCCAATACAATCCGTGTAAACAGCATCCTACCACACAACAAGGGAATATCACCACATCCAATACAATCCATGTAAACAACATCCTACCACACAACAAGGGAATATCACCACATCCAATACAATCCATGTAAACAACATCCTACCAAACAACAAGGGAATATCACCACATCCAATACAATCCATGTAAACAAAATCCTACCACACAACAATGGAATATCACCACATCCAATACAATCCATGTAAACAACATCCTACCACACAACAAGGAATATCACCACATCCAATACAATCCATGTAAACAAAATCCTACCACACAACAAGGGAATATCACCACATCCAATACAATCCGTGTAAACAACGTCCTACCACACAACAAGGGAATATCACCACATCCAATACAATCCGTGTAAACAGCATCCTACCACACAACAACGGAATATCACCACATCCAATACAATCCATGTAAACAAAATCCTACCACACAACAATGGAATATCACCACATCCAATACAATCCATGTAAACAACATCCTACCACACAACAAGGAATATCACCACATCCAATACAATCCATGTAAACAAAATCCTACCACACAACAAGGGAATATCACCACATCCAATACAATCCATGTAAACAACATCCTACCACACAACAAGGGAATATCACCACATCCAATACAATCCGTGTAAACAGCATCCTACCACACAACAAGGGAATATCACCACATCCAATACAATCCATGTAAACAACATCCTACCACACAACAAGGAATATCACCACATCCAATACAATCCATGTAAACAAAATCCTACCACACAACAAGGGAATATCACCACATCCAATACAATCCATGTAAACAACGTCCTACCACACAACAAGGGAATATCACCACATCCAATACAATCCGTGTAAACAGCATCCTACCACACAACAACGGAATATCACCACATCCAATACAATCCATGTAAACAAAATCCTACCACACAACAATGGAATATCACCACATCCAATACAATCCATGTAAACAACATCCTACCACACAACAAGGGAATATCACCACATCCAATACAATCCATGTAAACAAAATCCTACCACACAACAAGGGAATATCACCACATCCAATACAATCCATGTAAACAACATCCTACCACACAACAAGGGAATATCACCACATCCAATACAATCCGTGTAAACAGCATCCTACCACACAACAAGGGAATATCACCACATCCAATACAATCCATGTAAACAAAATCCTACCACACAACAATGGAATATCACTACATCCAATACAATCCATGAAAACAACATCCTACCACACAACAAGGGAATATCACCACATCCAATACAATCCATGTAAACAAAATCCTACCACACAACAAGGGAATATCACCACATCCAATACAATCCATGTAAACAACATCCTACCACACAACAAGGGAATATCATCACATCCAATACAATCCATGTAAACAACATCCTACCACACAACAAGGGAATATCATCACATCCAATATAATCCATGTAAACAACATCCTATCACACAACAAGGGAATATCACCTCATCCAATACAATCCATGTAAACAACATCCTACCACACAACAAGGGAATATCACCACATCCAATACAATCCATGTAAACAAAATCCTACCACACAACAAGGGAATATCACCACATTCAATACAATCCATGTAAACAACATCCTACCACACAACAAGGGAATATCACCACATCCAATACAATCCATGTAAACAACATCCTACCACACAACAAGGGAATATCACCACATCCAATACAATCCATGTAAACAACATCCTACCATATAACAAGGGAATATCACCACATCCAATACAATTCATGTAAACAACATCCTACCACACAACAAGGGAATATCACCACATCCAATACAATCCATGTAAACAAAATCCTACCACACAACAAGGGAATATCACCACATCCAATACAATCCATGTAAACAACATCCTACCACACAACAAGGGAATATCACCACATCCAATACAATCCGTGTAAACAACATCCTACCACACAACAAGGGAATATCACCACATCCAATACAATCCATGTAAACAACATCCTACCACGCAACAAGGGAATATCATTACATCCAATACTATCCATATAAACAGCGTTCTACCACACAACAAGGGAATATCACCACATCCAATACAATCCATGTAAACAACATCCTACCATATAACAAGGGAATATCACCACATCCAATACATTTCATGTAAACAACATCCAATACAATCCATGTAAACAAAATCCTACCACACAACAATGGAATATCACCACATTCAATACAATTCATGTAAACAGCATCCTACCACACAACAAGGGAATATCACCACATCCAATACAATCCATGTAAACAACATCCTACCACAGAACAAGGGAATATCACCACATCCAATACAATCCATGTAAACAACATCCTACCACACAACAAGGGAATATCACCACATCCAATACAATCCATGTAAACAACATCCTACCATATAACAAGGGAATATCACCACATCCAATACAATCCATGTAAACAACATCCTACCACACAACAAGGGAATATCACCACATCCAATACAATCCATGTAAACAAAATCCTACCACACAACAAGGGAATATCACCACATCCAATACAATCCATGTAAACAATCCATCAACATCCTACCCAGGGAATATCATTACATCCAATACTATCCATATAAACAGCGTTCTACCACACAACAAGGGAATATCACCACATCCAATACCACACAACAAGGGAATATCACCACATCCAATACAATCCATGTAAACAACATCCTACCACACAACAAGGGAATATCACCACATCCAATACAATCCACACAACAAGGGAATATAAACAACATCCTACCACGCAACAAGGGAATATCATTACATCCAATACTATCCATATAAACAGCGTTCTACCACACAACAAGGGAATATCACCACATCCAATACAATCCATGTAAACAACATCCTACCATATAACAAGGGAATATCACCACATCCAATACATTCATGTTCATACCACACAACAGGGAATATAAACAACATCCACAATACCACATCCAATACAATTCATGTAAACAAAATCCTACCACACAACAATGGAATATCACCACATTCAATACAATTCATGTAAACAGCATCCTACCACACAACAAGGGAATATCACCACATCCAATACAATCCATGTAAACAACATCCTACCACACAACAAGGGAATATCACCACATCCAATACAATCCATATAAACAGCGTTCTACCACACAACAAGGGAATATCACCACATCCAGTACAATCCATGTAAACAACATCCTACCACGCAACAAGGGAATATCATTACATCGAATACTATCCATATAAACAGCGTTCTACCACACAACAAGGGAATATCACCACATCCAATACAATCCATGTAAACAACATCCTACCATATAACAAGGGAATATCACCACATCCAATACAATTCATGTAAACAACATCCTACCACACAACAAGGGAATATCACCACATCCAATACAATCCATGTAAACAAAATCCTACCACACAACAATGGAATATCACCACATTCAATACAATTCATGTAAACAACATCCTACCACACAACAAGGGAATATCACCACATCCAATACAATCCATATAAACAGCGTTCTACCACACAACAAGGGAATATCACCACATCCAATACAATCCATGTAAACAACATCCTACCACGCAACAAGGGAATATCATTACATCCAATACTATCCATATAAACAGCGTTCTATCACACAACAAGGGAATATCACCACATCCAATACAATCCATGTAAATAACATCCTACCGTATAACAAAAGAATATCACCACATCAATATAACTCATATAAACAGGATCCTACCACACAACAAGTGATTGTCGCTGTACCCGTATGATAATATCATACTGTGTGAACAGCATCCTATTACACGTAGAACTGCCGCTACCAGTACAATCATTCTCAGAGTTGTTACACAGAATCCTCTACCCCACCCAAAAAGTCGTTATTAATCAAAGTTACACATTCCGATTAAACTATAAACAGTATAACTGACAAATATATTACATTTGTAACATAAAAACATAAACCACAAGTGGCCAGACTGCTTCCAAAATACATTGGTAAGAGACATACAACCTTCAGAAAACTGTTTTGTTTTTGATATTTTCAATCTAAATGCAAATGACTTTTTTGACAGTTGGATACATGGCTAGATCAATGTTCATAACTACCGATAGGGTCCACTAGTTTTTTTAAACAAATTTTCTGAACTGTTTATACACCAAAATGTTTAGGATTTATGACTTCTTTTGATAACAGTGACCCTTATAACACTGATACAAAAAATGCAATCAATATTGCACTTTATGCCATGTTTTACTACTGTTGCTATACATTTTACATGACAGAACTGTGATTTGACAAATTTTTGGTTCAGTTGTTTTTTTAACTGGGTGTCGGAGCAGGGAAAAACCAGAAGATGACGCAATATGTAGGTGCCCTGGTGAGACAATAGCAAGTCTTTGAACTTGCAAAGCTGAAATTCGAGGTTTAATTTCCCGTTTTGTCCACATCTAAATATGGGTTTGCTCTAAAAAACAAGTAGGCAGGTAGACGATACGCAGGTAGAACGTTGAAAAGACAAATCGACTCAAACTGTAAAGTGCAATTTATTTTCTGTTGTTTTTGCATTAATGAGAATCGCAATCATGGAACTCCATATGCACGTTCCAGCGCGTTTACCACTGAATTGCGCGCTGTCCTTAACACAGAAGAGAGAGATATTTGTAACATCCGGTGAGGCCCGAGTTCTACTACTATCGTCTTACTGGTTCCCATACTGTAAAGCCAGATCACCAAAACAATTTTAAAAATCGCTACATCATATAATAACGAAACTCTTGCTTATATGTATGATACTGGAAAACGTTTATTACGCGATGTGCAACCCCCAACTTCGTGAAAATTTTATCCTGTGTGCGTTTCGATTTGCTATTAATAGGGGTTACGATTTTCCCGTTTCGCCTCCGTTTATTGCCACGGAGAACTTTATTTTTCTCCATTCGATTATTATTAATGTTGTAATTTAAATGTTCGCTAGATGAAAGTGCAGGCTATTAAAATAGGTGTAAAACACTTATCAAAGTTCTAAGAATGTAGCGTAATGTATTATTGTTAATATAACGCACCAAGTCACACCCCTGTTTCCACGGGAGTTTTACTCCGAGCCAAGAAGAATGAAATCAGTGTTCATGTTATCACCTTCTCCGACATATCTGAGAAGTCGCCGGGCTGTGCATCTGGTTTTAACTGAAACAATGTCTAGGAAAACAACGCTTACCTACAAATGAAGGGCTGGAGGGGGGAGTTTGTTAAGACCTTCCTGTCACTCACATACATTGTAAGTTGTGGTGTCTGGTCAATAAGTGTATAAGCATGTCCACTATGTTAAATGATTGACGGTGAAAAAGTTAGTTTCAAGGAACATCCAACATCGTTATTATAAAATATCATTAACTCTCCATACAATATCCAAATGCTTATCCCTAAAATACGTTTCTGAATAGTGTTATTTCTGTAACTTAGCCATAGCTGAATATAAAACTAATGGTAACTCTGCTTCAATTACTCAGATGTTCGCTTTCAATATCTTATTTTGTAGGTTTTGACTTCTTTGTTTGTTTTGAATTTCGCGCAAAGCTGCACGAGGGCTATCTGCGCTAGCCGTTCGTAATTTAGTAATGTAACACCAGAGGGAAGGCAACTAGTTATCACCACCCACTGTCAACTCTTAGGCTACTCTTTTAGCAAGGAACAGCGGGATTGACCGTCACATTATAACGCCCCGACGGCTGGGACGGCGAGCATGTTTGGCGCGACGGGGATGCGAACCCGCGATCCTCAGATTACGAGTCGCACGCCTTAACACGCTTGGCCATGCCGGGCCTACAAAATAATGAACTGGTTAATGTTTGAAAGTAGGCCTATTAGCCATAACCATTGTTCTAGCTTTATTGGTCTTGCCGTCTGTTCTCTGTCGCAAATCTACGTTTATCTACGACCGTGACCGATGATCGTTCTTTCAGCTGTTGGACTGGTTACTTAGTGTTGTGTTCTTTATGGAGCGACGTTCTTTTATGCTAGACACAGAGACGTAATTTATATACAGCGACACACGAACACGTACACCATAGCTGCTTATTCAACAAATATACAAATCCTAGATTTATATGATTATTTGCATTCAACACAAGCTATAATTACAATGTCCTTGAAACTTAAAACATTGCGTTTCTTTCATAACTAGGTCGTTGAATTAATAAACATAGCGCGGGCATTTGACATTGTGAAAGACGGACAGACATACAAACACATCACACAGATTTGAAGTTTACAATGTTAAGGGCACCAAAGTTATGCCTTCCATGGGGCGTGTCACACATACGCACACATTCAACTTTCAGAATACCGGCAAGTCGTTTACTTTCCTTCTCTCTCTCTTTTCTTTCTTACCATATTCAAAATAAGTAAAAACTAGGTGACATTTGGCTATTTTTAATTAAAGGATTAAAACAATGTTTCGGTTTTAAATTTTTTAATTTTTCTATCTCCTTTTTGTTTAACACAGATTCCGTTCTTATCATCCCTACTAACGACAGATGGATTGTGATCATTTGATTTTTTTTTACACAGAATAAACTTTTTATTTTCATAGCTAAAGATATCTGTACGTATGTATATAAACCAGAAGAGCCTTTCTTTTTCCAAGTCCGCTTTCCTGACCCATCTGAACCACACTTCGAATACAACAATAAGACACATCGAAGAGTGACAAAGGGGTTGGCATTCAAATCTCGCAAGCTTATTCGAAAATATGAAAGACTGAAACGAAGACACACGTACAAACAGACACAGGTTTTCATATTTTCGAATAAGCTTGCCATGTACCCTTTGAGGTCCTCAGGGAGCGACATAGAGGTTGGCATTCGGATTTGACGTCCCCATGCTGTTTCCTGGGGAACTCTCACGCCTCCCCAGTGCCATGAACGGGTACATCATCTAGCGTTTGTACAAGAAGAGAGAGACAGATGGCATTGGACATTACTGTGTTTTATCTGCCCCGTCCTACGTTCTAGAAGGTTGAACAGTATTATTGCGATATTGTGTTGTTAAAATTCTGGGATTGATCCTCGCAGTGAGCTTGGCACAGATACCCCGTTGTGCAGTTTTGCGCTTAACAACGACAGTCAATTATCTTTAAACTGAAAACAGATTTATGGTTAATCATCAGTTTGAAATGGTGAAAGTATGTATATAGTTAAAGTAAGTGGGCTTTTACAACTTTTAACGACAATAAACTCTATCGGCTATTAATAATCTCAGACTAGCAGTAGGTGTAGCTACTCTGGATACACACATACACGTCCTATATGTTTTGCTATTATATACGGACTTTCAAGATAGATTGAATATGTCACGTGTTGCTGTGCTAGTTTCTCTTGCAATGTGTCGCCATACTTATTTTCAACAAAGGTATTGTTTTCGAATTCTTTCGTTTTATCTTAATAAAATTTTACAAATTACAAAACACGCCGTAACAGTGAACTTGTCTGTGGTTTCGTGTTCTGTAAGGCCCGGCATGGCCAGGTGAGTTAAGGCGTTCGACTCATAATCTGAGGGTCGCGAGTTCGAATCCCCATCGCACCAAACATACTAGACCTTTCAGCTGTAGGGGCATTATAATATTACGGTCAATTCCACTATTCGTTGGTAAAAGAGTAGCCCAAAGAGTTGGCGGTGGGTAGTGGTGACTAGCTGCCTTCCCTCTAGTCTTACACTGCTAAATTAGGTACGGTTAGCACAGATAGCCCTTGTGTAACTTTGCGCAAAATTCAAAAACAAACAAAATGTTTTCTGTAATATTGGTGTGAACTGACTACAAACAGGTTTGTATCAAGTTAACAAGTTACAACTGAAGAATCTTGTGTTTAAAATAATCTAAGTATACGGCTAAACTACACAAACAATACAAAAAATTCAGTTGAATGCATAGAGTACGTCGTTTAGATAGATAAACAACTTACTCCACTGACATTACACGCTTATATGTAATGAACAGATTGATTTACCTACTGATATTATATACATTTTCCCATTTATCATCAAAACCCCTGTCTGTGTCTACACAATGCTACAAATGAAGTATAATTACATATACTTCAAAAGGGGGGGGTATCCTTTTAGCGATTTTCTGTCTTTCATTTGGAAAACAAACAGTCCGTGATTCTATTGGTACATTTTGCCCCAAGCCAGGAAGAATGGCTTTAAGGAATTCTTGGTGGATCTTCTGGAACCTTAACTTTGAACATTTGAAATAAATCATCTGTTATTCAGCCTAATTACAGTATTTGTGAGCACTCTAAAGACGAGAACTACAATTGTTAGCCATTTTCCAGACACTGGAGAGACTATATGTTGAAAATATGGTCCTGTGTCAGTCCACTCTAAGTTTCTAGTGTTCCAAAAGGCCAATGAATAAACACATCCATTGGGATGGGTTGTCGACCTAGGTGAAATCTCAGTTGCTTTCTTCCCCACCCTCCAGGTTTAGTTTTATGATCCTTTAGACGACATGTAGGATCGTAAAATTACAGTGCTTTTTTACTAAACAAAATACAGAATACAGAAAAAAAATGTAGAGAACTCGTTTTTTTTTCATTCATTAGCTATAGATTTGTTTTACACTAAAGTCTTAAACGTTGTCCAAAACTGAATTATGCTGTGTAGAGCTAAGTAGACCTTTTGTTTTAAAGACAGAGTTAAAGCTTGTAGGTTACAAGTTTTTGCATGAATGGTTCAATGTACTACGAAATATATACATTGATTTTCTCGTTATTGATTTATTAGTTATGTGATTTGTGTTTTAAAACCATAGACATATTACGATAACTCCGCAAATTCGTCCAAATATTTATGTTGCATAGTTTCGTTGTGTGTGTGTGTGTGTGTGTCTGAGAAGTTTAATTACAAGTAATTTGTTTGTTTGTTTAAAATTAAGCACAGAGCTACACAATGGGGTATCTGTGCTCTGCCCACCACGAGTATCGAAACCCGGTTTATAGCAGTGTGAGTCCACAGACATACTGCTGTGCCAGTGGGGGCTAATTACAGGTAAAATTAATATAGTTCGATTAAAGCTACTCGATGGCTATCTATGCTAGCTATCCCTAATTTAGCAATGTAAGGCTAGAGGGAAGGCAGCTAGTTATCACCACCCACTGCCAATTCTTAGGCTACTCTTTTACCAACGAATAGTGGGATTAACCGTCACATTATAACGCCCCTACGGCTGAAAGGGCGAGCATGTTTGATACGAATGGGATTCGAACCCGCGGCTCTCAGATTACAGATCGAACGCCTGGCTATGCCGGGCCAATAATTCTGTAAACGTTTTTAAAATAACTTGAGTAAACTATCTTTTGAATTGAACTTCATCTTGAGGAGAAAAAGTTTTTTTTCTATAATTTAATACAAAAAAACGCTAAGCTAAATATCATGCCAATCAAAGTTATCTCTAATGTTCAACTGATGTCAGCATATACATACATCTAGTGTTGTCTGCTTATTTAGATAGACAGCGGTGTTTTGCCAGAAAAGAAGCTTCTCTGTTTTGTTTTTAATAGCGAGAAACAACAAGGATCGTTCTACTTCCATCTGGACCTTCCCAGCAACTTTAATCGTTGCTCTAGTTGTACCGAAGAATGACGTTATCGATTCCTAGGTTATTTTCCACCAGTAATAGGTAATCGGTTTCGTCTGTTTGTTTTGTTTGGAATTTCGCGCCAAGCTACTCGAGGTCTACCTGCGCTAGCCGTCCCTAATTTAACAGTGTAAGACAAGAGGAAAGGCAGCTAGTCATCACCACCCACTGCCAACTCTTGGGCTACTCTTTTATCAACAAACAATGGGATTGACCTTCACATTATAATGCCCCCACGGCTGGCTGAAAGGGCGAGTAATTTTGGTGCGACGGGGATTCGAACCCGCGACCTTCAGATAACGTGTCGAGTGCCTTAACAGGGCCTCGTCTGTTCGTTTTTTGAACATTAAGTAAGCTTTCTACGGAATATTGCTATATGAAATATAGTTTAATAACTGACCCAACACTTTGGTATGAAGTAAGGGATAATTCTAGGCCTGAGAGGAAATCGATATTTTATGAGTGTCATGAAGAAGGACAATACATACGAAACGAAAAACGTTCTTCCGCAGTTCCGGTTATTATCACTTGCTCTTCAATAAAATAAGCCCATTTACAGTAATATTGCTTTGTTGCAAATAAAATTCTGTAACTTAACTCACGATGTGATTAGGGTAATAATAACTCGCGACTTGACGCTGTACCAGGCGAAGATTCTTGAAACAATTAAAAAAGGTGTAAGAATTATTATAAGTTATGTTGGAAGACCTGCATTTGGCCTGACAATGGGAGCTTAGCTATCTTCTTTCACATCCCAAAAGGTCTCTCGCTATTACAGCGGTAAGTCTACGGATGATATTCGAATAACACTAATGATATTGGTCATCTGGTCATCGGCAAGAGAAAATAAGTTGGAAACAAATGTGTTCACGTGTACAAGCTGTGAATGCACCAATCGGTAGTGAAGGGAGTGGACTGATTTGTGGGCCCGAGACAAGACGCAACAGATGACTTTGGAAAATATTTGGAACAAAAAGCTGGGCATCAATCGATATTTTGTAGAACGTCAATTAACAATCGAATTGTAGACACAGTCTCAGATGAAGTACAAAATTCGAATGCTTGTTCAAGCTTATACATAATAAACTTATCTTCTTGTCGGTAAAGTTCCAGGTTTTGGAGCTGGCAATGAGGTGCATATTCGGGCAATGCTACAAAAGTCTTCATATTTTAAGCTCTGAGTGCATTACAAGAGTGACAGTCAATTCCTTAGCATGAATGGTGAGTGGTACTGTGCTTCTGACTGGTCGGTAGTTCAAAATTATGGACAGCGGCAAATAGCCGTAGTAATGTTGTAGAAACCCGTGTGGCTTTATAATGTGGCGGTTAATCCCACTATTCGTTAATAAAGGAGTAACCCAAGTGTTGGCGGTGAGTGATGCGCAGCCTTCACTCTAGTTTGTCATTGCTAAATTAGGGACGACTAGCGCAGATAGTCCTCTTGTAGCTTAGCTTGAAATTCAAAACAAACCTAACCAAACTTAAGAAAAAAACAAAAAACTTGTCGGTTGAAGATGTTGTTTTAATTTTATTTGTAGACAAACCTTATGTGGAGATATGAAACCGAAAAATTGAGTAATAACTAAAATAAATATTGGTTGTTGTTGTTTTTTTTGTCTGAGTATAAGGTTGCTTATTTACCAAGAAACTATTGCTCGTTTGAATAATTTTTGAATATTATTATAGCTGGTTAATGTTATTTAGGGCTTGCGATATTTTTAGAGAACATTTTGTACTCCATGAAAACTCGGGTTAGCCCTGTAGCAAAACTTTGGTGTTCGGAGCTTGCTAATTCGCAAAACATTCCTGAAATTTTAAACTGTGTGTACGTTATAGTTACTATGGGTCCATTTCCATAAGAATATATAAGTTGTGCTTTTATACCAGCATCGTATAACCGTCAAAAATGATGGGAAACCATTGTTCAATGGTTAATAAAAATCACATAATTAAAATAACACGAATTAGTCTATACCTCCGAATTGCGCGTATTCTTCACATATTTATCAGTCTCCAAGTAGTTCTTTAATCAATATATTTTAATAAAATCTCTATCATCATTCATCACCATTCTTTCATGATTCCCTTTGTCAGACACAATTTTTTTAAACTATTTTGAACACTTGTTATCGTCACAACCACTTACAGTTGTTCATCCAAACATTGGTTACATGAAAAATACCTTAATTTGATCGAAGGTTTGTCCTCAATGTAAAAACTACTCAATATCGTAAAACATTTTGAATTAAACTGTTTTGCTGTTACATCATTAAAGTTATAAAAATATCACTCTCTGTAGCTCGGATTCACAACGCTAAAATCAGGGGGTTTGATTCCCTCTCGGTGGACTTAGCACCTAGCCCGAGTGGCTTTGTTATACGAAAATACACACCTTCCGTGTAAAAGGCCTCTAAAAACAAAACAAAAAAATCCTTTTCTAACAAATCAACATGATTATTTAACATTCAGCACAAACACGACAGTTGGCCTAAAAACAATCGGGTGATAGTTTTGTCGCTAAGGGACGACTGAGAATTTCCAGAAAACAAAAAAGTAACGTGAGAGCGTTACAAACAGGGTGTTTGTTTTTGTTTGTTTGTTTGTTTTGAATTTCGCACAAAGCTACTCGAGGGCTATCTGTGCTAGCCGTCCATAATTTAGCAGTGTAAGACTAGAGGGAAGGCAGCTAGTCATCACCACCCACCGCCAACCCTTGGGCTACTCTTTTACCAACGAATAGTGGGATTGACCGTCACTTATAACGCCCCCACGACTGAAAGGGCGAGCATGTTTGGCGCGACGGGGATGCGAACCAGCGACCCTCAGATTACGAGTCGCACGCCTTAACACGCTTGGCCATGCCGGGCCTACAACAGGGTGATAAAGAAACTAATCCTTTTATAGTTAGTGATACAATATATTTTACAATTGTTCTGTTATTGTGAAACATCAAAGTATAAATTTCCACTCATTAGTCACGTTATGTCGACATTATGTAATAATTCAGTTTTTTAAGCCGGGAAAAAATCTGGCATGAACGAAATAATGAGAAAAAAAATCAATGAATATTGCAATTAAAAATAAACGTATGGTTTATTTGTATCAAGACCTGGTCTTTTAGCGTTTAAGTCTTCAGAAATACTGCTGTGCCACCTGGGGAACTAAACGCATGGATTGTTTGTTTTACATTTCGCGCAAAGCTACACGAGGGCTATCTGCGCTAGCCGTCCCTAGTTTAGCAGTGTAAGACTAGAGGGAAGGCAGCTAGTCACAACCACCCACCGCCAACTCTTGGGCTACTCTTTTCCCAACGGATAGTGGGATTGCCCATACATATTAACGCCCCCACGGCTGAAAAGGCGAACATGTATGGTGTGACGGGGATTCAAACCAGCGATCCTCGGATTACAAGTCAAGTGTCTTAACCACCTGGCCATGCCGGGCTCTAGGTAAAATTTAACCTTCGGTGTTTCCATTAAGTTTGAATATGGCAACCAAATACAAATGGATAACAAACTACTTTGCTAACTGTAATGTAAGTAACTGTGTAGCAACTTTATCGTTTGGTAATTATATCATAATTACATATCTTATGTGTGGTAAAAAAACACAAAACAACAACAAACTTTTAAAAAATATAGTAGTTAAAGATGCCTTAAATATGCTTTTATTAAACACTTACTGGAGTAATCGTATTTTAACCAAATAATCATTCGTTACAGTTCGTTGTGTGGAAGAAATACAGTATTTACTAAGTGCGCGCTCTAGTGGCAGAAGAAACATTGGATAGAAACTCGTAGTGGGCAGAGCACAAATAGCCCATTGTGCTTGTTCTCAAACAACTATAATATTACTAAGTGTTTGCAGAATGCGTGAAGTGACTAGAATCAGCACAATGTGGGGATAGTTCAAGTTATTAATCTGAATCGTGGTGAAACTTGTTTGTAGAGTTCTCGTAGTCTGTTTTCAAACAGTTCTCATTAATCTGATCGACAAGTCGTATTTCCTGTGATTATCAGGCTGAATCAGATTAAAAGAAAAACAGGATTGCTAATAACTGTCAAATATATTCGTTAAAAACAATTAATTCTAATTGTAAGAAGTGTAATTCCACCTTTAAAGGTAAAAGGACGGAAAAATAAATTACGATTATTATTCGAAACCAGACAAAACATTACGTTATGTACGTAGTTTTTAAAAATATGTTAACAAAGTTTATTTGTGGTTTGTCTGGAATTTCACCCAAAGCTATTTGCTCTAGCCGTCCCTAATTTAGCAGTGTAAGACTAGAAGGAAGGTAGATAGTTATCATCACCCACAGCCAACTCTTGGGCTACTCTTTTACCAACAGATAATGGAATTGACCGTCACATTATAACGCCCCATGGCGAGCATGTTTGATGGGACGAGGATTCTAAGCGGCGACCCTCGTATTGCGGGTCGAGCACTTTAACTTCTTTACCATGAGTTTAGTAATGATGACAAATTTTGAACTTGAATAATTATCAAAAAAAGAGAAACATATCTAGAAAGGTAATACTAAGTTGTGTTTTTAAACAACTGTTGAATGTAAAAATACATAAATTACTATATAACTGTTCCCCTCTTTTGTTAGACATAAGTAGCCCAAGAGCTGGTGGTGAGTGTTGTTGAGTCGTTGTTTTTCCTGTAGTCTGTCGGTTCATATTAAGAATGGAAATAGCTTTGTTTGTTTGTTTGTTTTCTTTTAGCAAAGCCACAAAGGCTATCTGTTCAGCCCACCGAGGGGAATCGAACCCCTGATTTTAACGTTGTAAATCCGGAGACATACCGCTGTACTAGCGGGGGGCATGGAAATAGCATACAGTCCTTTCCGCAGCTTTTGCGAAAATTGTGAACCAATAAACAACTTATATTTACTTACATCAACAATGTCATATTGTGATCGCTAATCTGAAGTTAACCCTAAATCACCGTAACTCGCTGTATCATCTTCTCTTCAAGTTGACCTTAAATCACTATAACTCGCGGTACCATCTTTTCTCTTCAAGCTTATTCTATACTGTCGATTAGCACTTGTTCACGTGTACTCATCACGCAACTATTGATCTTCAGAGAGGTCGCTTTCAATGTTTATGACAAGACAGCTTAGTTTCCTAGGCAAGATGTCCTTGACATCTATACATACGGCATAATTCAGCTTTACAAGGTTTCCTCAAGGAGATGACTGGTTACCACAGCAGCCATGTGTACTGGTCAAAAGTTCAAAAATGCCGCTAGGTGGCTTTTACACTATTCTAACGTTTGGCATTATCGCGGAATAAAATTCAAATATTAATGCTAGTCACTAAATTTCGGTTCCAAAGTTCGTAGTTGGTTATCTTAGTGTCTTTAGAACAAAACTTGCGTTTATGTTGTGTGTTTCGTCAACTAATTATTTCTTGAAGAACTAATTATACTAAATATTCCACCTCAATCTAGCAAACCATACATATGTAGTATTCATTTTAACCAAAACATTTTACAACAGAAACTATCTTGATCTTATCAGATTTGTTTTGAAGTAAAAATAAACATAAATTTCGTTCTCTATAATATTTAAATATTAATCTAGTGATAATATTTTCACTTTGATCCTCTCTTTCAATCTGATCAAACTATATCTGTATTTATTTTAAATAAATGGCTTCTATATTTAATCTGGTTTATCTTAGTTCAGTACTTTTAATACGTTAACGTTCTGCAGCTATTTATCACAGTTAAGACACGGTCTGAATTCATTTCTTTTACTTCTGTTTTATCTGACCTTATCATAATATGTTATCTCTGTTATTAAGCACAATCGTCTCAGCTTTGTTCATAGTATATTATAAAACTTCATTTCTAGTTGAGTTATCTACTCTCTGAATTTTATTATAGTGTCTACTTGTATATTATGGTTTAATTATCTGTTTCTTTAGATTAATTATATTCTGTGTTTGAAACTTTTGGCTAAGCCAGCTCTCCGAATTTATTCTTGTTTTATAACTCTAACTGCCACCTTCTCTCTGAATCTGATCACGTTTTTCGTGTCTACTTTTTCACTACTCGCGAGATAAGTAGATGTATTTTTGTTTTTGTATTTATTGTTCTGTTTTTACACAAATGTTTTTTTTTTCTCGTAGCAGTCCTTGATTTTTAATTGATTGACTACAAGGAAAGTGGCGAGCCAACAGTACCCACCCCCAACTGCTTACTGTATATCAAATAGTGAGATTCAGTGTGAGGTTTTGATATTATCGTCTAACTTTCTGTTAGCTGAGCCATTTCTGAATTTCGGTGAATTCTCTGCTTCCTTTCTAGTAGAGTAATCGCCTCTGCTGAATCTGAGCATGTTCTCATTTTCCATTAAGATGTCTTCTGTCTGAGTTTCAGATGGGTCTCTGGCACACCTGTGAAAAGTTTTTTGTGATTACTTCTTTATAATGAACGTAATCTCTTATAGTCTAATACATTTTACAAACAATCTAAACATATTTTTCATTGGTTTTAACGAATCAAAAACGGTTTGTTTTTTTTTCCTTCAGAAAAGCTAGACTGTGCAGTGTTCTCTTTCCATTTCCTACCGGTCATCTTTAAAATATATTATCATTCGCATATATATAGAATAAATTGTTCGAAAGTCATTTTCTACATGCCTCTAAATCGTTTCATGAATGTTCTTATAACTCATCTTTATTTTTGTCGGTTATATACATATGTGTGTGTGTGTGTGTAATGACCAGTAGTCAGTATTGAGACAGGTGTCAAGGTCGTTTTGGAGACTGTTTCCTCCTCTTCTCAGATGAATAATGAAAGTAGCATTATTAGTTAAACCAATGCTGCATAAATTGATGAAAAGTCTAAAGGCCACTTGGAAACCACTTTATAAACGTTTCGAATAACCATGTGATTGTTTAATTGTTTCCCGTTGACACAGTGTTAAGATTATAATGCTACAATTGTATTTAAGTGCAAAGCTACACAATAGGCTATGTGCGCTGTGGCTATTGCAGGTATCTAGCCCGCACTTTTAGAGGTATGAATCTTCAAACTTATGCCTGAGCCACTAAAGTGCCCAATAAAGTAGAACTAATTATTTTGTTTGGATTTTTAAAAATGGTATAATAAATAATGAAAGTTAAGATAATAAAAGGTACACATTTTATGGCAAATCTGACGTTATATATACATGCCTTTATTTTTTATTCAATTAATCTGTCTACGTGTTTGAAAATAAATGATTTCATGTTGCTTCATCTTTGAATACGTTTTTTCTTAATGCAAAAACTGAACAATCGTATATTCAGCAAACGTACGTGTTTGATAGCTAGCATCAGAGAGAATGATGTGGCCAGTTATACGCTTCATCACTTTACAAGATAGTATGTTTAGTTTGTTCCAGAGCACAATACTTTATTAGGAAGTCAAATTTCTTTTCGTCAAGACTGCACTCATACGTCTTCTTTTGGAGCTGCTCGTAATTTGTTTTAAATAAATAAAAAAAGAAGAACGAAACTTCCAAGTGGGTAGCTATGGATGGGAGGGGTAGCCGTCACTCAATCAGGGATGGGCTGCTTCTACATTTTGACAAGAGACAGAACAGCAAGTCCCCTTGTTGGCTCACCCCGCAAGCATTTTACCTTACTGTGATGGCTGGACTGATTGGCAGTCACCTGTTGGCCCTGAGTCACGTGATAGGTAAGACGCCGGCCAGCTACGCTAGTTAGTTCAATGTAAGTGAGAGGACCATGAGAGAATGCACATACTGTCCTGGGCTGTTCTAAGGAGCGTTGATACCACGTGAATATATTTCACTTACTGAATTGAACAGTGCTTGACTTACAGAATAGAGTTAATCTCGTTGTTGCAAGCAAGTTTTAGAATTCGGTTAAAACTCTTTGTTTTATTACTTTACAGGAAATGTCAAGTTTTTAAATCGTAAAGAAAATGATTTTCTAACTGAAATGGCGAGTTCCGATTAATGACCGAAGACTGAATACTTTTAAATTTTAATATTTACGGCATTATATAGTCTTATTATATAAAATTCGGAAGCGTAAGTTTTACTGCTTTCCAACATTTTATTGTGAGACATCGTTATCAGCTGTCGTTTATTTGTTTCTGAAGTGCGAGAAAAGGAAAGACTTCGGTGTTTTTCTTAAATGTCTGACGTGTTTTGGGGGTCTGTCCACGAGTAAAGAGCGGCAGGTAGTCGTACCCTGTTCATCGATACGACACAACTGTATGTAAGAAGGAAAAGGTTTGTGTGAAGTCTTCATTTGTATGAATACTCGTAATATTAAGTCCCGAAACAACTGTAGTACGTGGAAACATTTCAATGGATGTAAGACATAACAATTATCTGTTAATTATAAAAACCACACATCACTTTAACAAGATTCATAACATTTTGATGTCATTGTTATTAAACTTTCAGGCAATACATGTGTCTGTGTATATATATATATATATCAATTATAATGTTTCGGAAAGCAAACGAAAACATAAAAATTATTAAATTTAATTCAAATGTTCAGATGTGTTCCAAACATTCCTGCATTAGATGCAAATATATTTCTTATGATGTAAATTTGCGATAATCGTTTCGAGAACTACAGATTTAGTTTCTAGAAACTAGCATTCAACTCATAATTACATTAACAATAATGACTGTTTTTTATTTCAAATCCCTTAAAAACAGTTGGCCAATAAGATTTTGCCAACAGAAACAAAAATGCAGCTTTTCTTTTTAACCAATGATATCGTTAATGTTTAAGATGATATTTGAAAACCTCTACGTCAGGGGTACTGGCTTTTTTGACTAAATCTTTAACTTAAACAATAGCGGGAAACAGTTAACGGGAAATCTTTTGTTGTTTGAAGGATAAATTATCCTCATGCCATATATTAATAGATATTTATCTTCTTGTTTCGTTAAAACCTTGTTGACAAAATGATTTATTAACATGTATCGTAAGCTTTCGGTGAACGACCTTCACTTTGGAAAACCCTCATAAACAACACAATGTATGTAGGTATTAATCACATACACGAGTGAAAAGTGAATATATAAGGTTGTCTAATTACCCGAGCAGTCTCAAGATAAATAGAAGAATAAAACATTCAGTTTTTCTGAAAATTAAATGTGGGGAATGGAACCTGGAAGCTCTATCTGAAAAAAAAATTGTGTATTCACTTAAGTTAAAAAGTTCTCAAATATTGATCGAAGACACTTAGTACCGTGGATTTCTAGCCAGAGAAGTTTTACGGTTACTTGAATCAGGGCCTAAATTGGAATATTTTATGTTTTGTGGTTATTAATATCTGATTTTGAAAACGTAGCTTCAATACTTGGAAGAATGACCTCTTGAGATAGCTCGATGTTTTTAAAACTGATCAAAAATTAAGAGTAAGAAATGAACTAATTTTTATGTAAACACGGCTATTAATTTTTTAATATAATAACTATTGTTTATATTCACTTGAATTACATTTGATTGGTACGTGTTTATACTCCACAGAAGTGAATACAGGATTTTGGGAAATGAGTTTATCATTACGGTTTAGAAGTTTTACTGTAAAGTATATCATCCCATCTTTTATTAATGATCTATAATAATGATTGGTTATTTAATAGCTTCACAAGTTAAGTAACAATTTATTGTTTTTTTCAATCTTGTTCTTCTCTCCTGTTAGATGTCAGATGTTTTAAGAACTAAATAAAATATTTAGATGGACTAATAAGGTTTATAACTTCACCTCTCAAGTTTGATACCTTCAAAATCGAAATTGTTGTAGCAGGTTTTGATTTAGCTGGTGAATATAAAATTGCTATTAAAATGACCACTGTATTTATCCTAGTGTCTCTCTTTATTTATGCAAACTGTGGTAATATTTCAACTAAATGTTGCGTCCAGTTCTCCTATTTATAGCTACTTAGGTTGTTTTTATGTTTGTATTTTTCAGGGTATGTGAACCTTTAAGTTTTCATATTTAGTGTTCTCTCGCAATTTGTTTTTTAATCTTCTTTTGGCTTTGGTCGATAGTCTACATTTTGTAATTATTGGACATAAAACATGAATCGCGATCTGTTTCAATTCTTCCACTGTTGCTCATAACAACCGCTTTTTTTCATTTTAATAACACAGTTATCCAAACTTGAAAAAAGGCTTACAGCAAAACTTGCTCAGAACTAATCTTATAAAAATCTGGTGATAAAGTCACGGTGTTTCCACTGTTATCTTTATCACACACTTTTTCCCATAAAGTCCTGTTATGAAAGGTGTTTGTTTTTTTTTGTTTTTTTTTTACGCCTGCGTACAAGGCTATTGGTTTCTCTTGTTCGTTTCCGTTCCGCGAGATTCCCCTCGTTTTTACCAAAACGATGGAAAGTCATGTACGAGGCTATTGGTTTCTCCTGTACGTTTCTATTCCCTGAGATGACCCTCTTTTTCCTTAATAATTTTTATATTAAAAATCTTCAGGGTTTGCGTATACTCCCTCTGTTGTCAATAATGACTACATTAAAATGTTCTGGTTGTATAATTTGAAGTAACCGACATCATTACCTGTAATGTGATTATTAATCACTTGTGATGGAAAAAGTAAGTCCACTGGAATAAATCAGAAGTAAAAAACAAGTCATAAATCACTGTCGCCTAGCCTGCATAACAAACTGATTACATGTAATTAATGTTAAAACTCGGTACCGAACTTGCGATGTTGGAGTGCACTGAATAATCCGTAGAATGGTAACAATGAAATGTTATTCGTGCTAGGTTATGTAATGGGTGGATATCAAACCAGGCTAACACAGTGTGCAATTAGTTGGTTCGGTCGTTCATTGTTCGTTCTATTTTCGCCAGAAGTATTTGTTATTCTACTGTTTACCAGGTGGTCTACATCAGCTACGAAAACAAAATATCAGGCTCATTAACCATTCGAGGACGTGAAACCTGTTGGAGCCTAGATCTTTTTTTCACAAGCTTACGGCAAATATGCATTAATTAATATGCCTTACTGAAATGATTTGATCAACTAAACCAGGTCGACGTGCGTTACGTTTTACTGTTTATGTTGATATAGTGGTTTCGGTAAATGAATTATTTTTATTTTTCAGTTCTATCTGATCTAAGAACCCAAGGACACGAGGTTAATAAATCTTACACGTGTCTCAAGAAAGAATTATGAACTTTTAATTCAGAAACATCGAACTCATGTCTTTGTTTGCTTCTCACCAAACAGTGAAGAATGCTAAAACATGATAATATTCCAAGCATGTTGGAGAATACAGATTTCGTCAGCTATTCATCGTTGTGTTAAAAATTCTTCTGGGGGGGATTTCTCCGCAAAACTCTCTTTTCGTGGATACTCTCAACGTTATCTAAGTCGCTAAAGGTAATGAATTCCGGTAGACAGTCTAAACCGTGTGGTTACACCAGTACAAGCCTTGCAGCACACAAACCTTTGGACAAGGTCAGTCTATAAAACTGGTAAAACGTGCCGCCTAGGGATTAATCGTCTGGCAGGCGTGTGGATTAACATAGTGTGTTCTTTCTTACTGGACAACAAAATAACTACAAGTATTACAGGAACATAAAACAGCACGAAGCTCTTTGGAAGGAACTTCAGTTCAAAACGAGTACACGAAAATCCACTAGCGATCTTGACCTCAAACCTTTTGACCTTAACCTTTAAATGACCTTGATATATATTAGTTTCTTGCCTTAATGATGAAAATATAAGTACAGAAATGTTAAATTAAAAATAAAAAGGTTTTGCAAAACTTTTAGATACGCTTAAGAAAAATAAAAGTTAGTTCTAAAGGGATGGTGACACTAAATATTATAAGTTGAAAAAAAGATTTCATATTAAAACAGCTATCAACCATTTATGGTACGAATGTTTTAAAGAACTTTTCTAACAAACATTTCTGTGGTGCCGAATTGAAAACTTATCGTGAATTTCAGAAGATCCATCAACTTAACACAAAAAGCACGCTTTTATACTTGAAGCAGACAGCTTATGGGTCGTTATGTAAAATAGTGGAAAGACCGGAGTAGCAAGTTACTACTTGTAAGTGTATCCTGTGGAGACCAAACACGAATGTCGTATCCACAGGATACACTTACAAGAATGTTTGGACGTAAGTTGTAAACAGACATTTTCGTAAGTGTATCCTGTGGAGACGACGTTCGTGTTTGGACGTAAGTTGTAAACAAACATTCTTGTAAGTGTATCCTGTGGAGACGACATTCGTGTTTGGACGTAAGTTGTAAACAAACATTCTTGTAAGTGTATCCTGTGGAGACGACATTCGTGTTTGGACGTAAGTTGTAAACAGACATTTGTGTAAGTGTATCCTGTGGAGACGACATTCGTGTTTGGACGTAAGTTGTAAACAGACATTTGTGTAAGTGTATCCTGTGGAGACGACATTCGTGTTTGGACATTTCACTTTGCTCAGATGAGAACCAAATCTACAACCACTTTCAATATATAAGAATACTGTCAGAAATATTGCATAACAATAAATGTTTAAAACTAACATTCACAAGACAAACAAAACATAAAAAAGACACCAGAATCATATATGAATGGAACACTTCTCCAGACCACAACTTCGGCAAAACTTTTACGTTTAACCTTCGACCCAAAGCTAACGAGGATAAAACATACAAATAAAGTACTAACAAAAATTTCGAAAATCACAACTTATGCAAGAAGTCTAACCGATAAAAATTAAGAAACCTCACTAGACAATATCATAAAAACTATATAAAACGTATAGATACAACCTATCATCGAATATGCATGCTCTGCATGGATAAACATAGTACCCAAAAACGTAGATAAAGTACAATCAATACAGAACTATCTAATTACTACAGCATTTAAAGCCACCCGTAGCATATCATCAAAGTTTATTGACAACTACGCAAACATACAAACCGATAGACTCTTGCATAATTCTTCAAATTACCTTGAGAAAATTAGCAAAAATGCGACCTGCTTTGTGAACTTCTCGCTACTACATACACGATAAAAGTAGGCCCAAGTACTTCTCTCCCGTTAACGTATATTTTAGAAATAGACATTTAATAACGCCACCTACTACTAGACCATAAGCCCCACAAGTTTTAGAATAATATAATATTTAAAAAAAGATTTTTTTGAGTAAAATGTTTTTTGTGTTAGTCGAGAGAAAGTGATGAAATGTGTTCCTTTGACATACTGAACTGTTCGTTGAGTATAATATTTTACAATTAGCAACGTTATTCATAAAACAAGAATGTTCATGCTGATACCCACATGGACATTTGCCCTGAAAGGGGTCAGAGCAAGTGCTGCTTACTCCGACCTTCATAAACTTAACTACAGTTCTAACCAGAGGAAGAGGTTCCAGTGAACCTGACCTTCCCTGGTCTACAAAGACCAAAACCCCGGTAACGAAAAGACGTCATTTCGCGCATCTAAGGAGGGAAGTAAAGGTCCAGGATGCACCTGACCTTGTGCAATTAGAATATTGTGAAATTCTGTATTTGGCGTAACAATGCGCGATTAAAATACTAGGAAATTCGTTACTGACGTCACAACGAGCAGCTCCAGAGTTACAGTGTTAAACATGATGTTCTTCACCCTGTGTTATGATATTAAACCCTTATTCTCTTTCATCTGTAACGAGATGATAGATTGAACGAGGAAACCCAGATACTAACGTAAAAGTTTCGTTATCAGTTTACAACTGGCCAAGAATGATAACATGAAGGGGCATTATATTGCACGTTGTTTTGACGTCATCGTGGCTTCCAGCAGCGAGGTTACCTGTCTGATCTTGTACAGAACTGCGATAAGGGCTGGCACATACATGAGGTTTTATTATCAACTTCCGACTAAAATAACGTTGCAGAGAGAACCCTAAATCACTGGAAGAATGAGCTATGTCCATAAACGTCTCTATCTAACTTACAGTCGAGTTTCGGTTAGGCCTACAAGCACGAAGTTCACAACATGATCAATATTCGGCTTTTTTCATCACTAGTTCGAAGCATGCCGTTAGTCATATAAAGGCTTAGGCCGCGAGTTGTGAATATTGTACATCCTCGCGTTCCTCGTGCGCTGTCACTCGTGAAGCACGCACGTCTGTTGTAATTCTTTAGGTAGGGCAAACTGATTTTAATTGATCCTACAAATAACTCATCTCTTAAATTAAACCCAGTACGTTAGAATAACAACAAGATGTAAACTACTGAAAGAAGAAACTTATTTTTGTTACATAATCACTTGAGAAACATTAGCTTTTAACTGCTTGTTAACTTTATTCAGTTCATAAAATCACGTGACAATCATCTCCTTTATTTAGTATTTAGAAGGACAATGAGATGATTATAATATTTAAAGACAAAACAGTTTAACCCCGGCATGGTCATGTGGTTAAGGTGCTCGACTTATAATCTGAGGGTCGCGGGTTCGAATCCCCCGACTCTCGGATTACGAGTGAATTTGGTTTCTTAACCACTTAACCACGCCAGACGTAGACATAGTGACTCTACGAGCTAATGAGTACTAAAAATATGAAGAAAACTGAGAATCAAAAAACAAAAGAAATTAATGTGAAAACAGAGATTCACATTTCTTTTGTTTTCTCTCGCCACTTTATCTCAATCTATCAAACTAATTTTACGATCTTAATCAGTACATAGTAAACCACTATTTTGAGCCAAACTAATTAGAGTGGGGGTGGGGTAGTAAATAGATAGTGGCTCTTCTCTCACCGCTATGTAGCGTATCCGGGTAATCTATTGTCCCATGGTGAGCCAGTGATACGTTCACGAACTTAAAATCGGAGATTCTATTCCCCGCAGTGGACAGAGAGAAGAGCGTCTATTATGTAGCTTTGTACTAATATCTAACCTAAACTATATTAAAAAAAAATCTTGATTTTCGTATTTTTGGGGATTAAAAGTGTGAACTTTTAATCAGAATTCAGAACTTCATACGTTATTTTTGTAAAGTTGACCTTATATACTAAAAAAAGAAACAACAACATAACCAAACCATGCGAACTTATCCCATTAAAAATGTCAGGGTGGCGGGTTTAAATCCCCGTCACACCAAACATGCTCGGACTTTCAGCCGTGAGGGCATTATAATGTGACGGTCAATCCCACTATTCATTGGTAAAAGAGTATCCCAAGAGTTGGCGGTGGATGGTGATGACTAGCTGCCTTTCCTCTAATCTTACACTGCTAAATTAGGAACGGTTAACGCAGGTAAACGTTGTGCAGCTTTGCGCGAAATTCAAGACAAATAAACAAACCCATTAAAAATACCCTTTGTACTCTTGAGAGACACTTTAACTTCTGAATGGAAAACCACTTATAAAATACATTCTGTTTAGTCTCCCGTAACATTAGAAACACTTTGCTGACTTTACCAGTAGTTGAAGAAGATTTTATTTCAGCATTTTTTGTCTTATTTAAATGTCTTGAAGCTTCCATTAGAGGTAACCCTTACAGAGGTGAACATGATTTACTCGCATCTTCAAGTTTGTATTACCATTAATTAGGTTATGAAGATTGTCTTCGGGTTTATTTAAACAACTGTTTAGAAAATAAGAAAATGTAAATCTTTTAATTGTCCATTTGTTAAATTCGATCCAAAACACTAAGTTGCCTAAAGTGCTACCACAGCTTCTATCTATCATTGTAAGATTTGCCCTTCAGGGTGCCCGTAGAATGTTTTAAAATCAGTTGACTAATATATGAATAATCATTATCATTTTTAGTACTTTTTGTTTGTAGATGATGCCATCTTATATGAAAGAGCTTTTACGCGTCTCTGCCTTATAGGCGGCTTTGAAATACGTTTATAGTTTTGTTATTTCCCTGACATGAGTTTTGGTGTTTCTCTTCATACTGTTATTTGAAAAGAGCCTTGAAGAATGCACAGTCACGTAGCCATCAAGCAACACGATGTCTATCAAGGTTAAGATCAGAAAAAAACTTTTACTTGTATTATTATAGGATTTTAAGAGATTATTTTCATAACTTACACGTAACAGTGAGGCTTAATGTGCATTTTTAATGCACAAAACGAATTATAAAAGCTGTCTAAAACGTTCTGTTTTAATTACAAAATTATCCGTAAGAGTTAAAGCAAATGTATTAATAAACGTACAATCTTTTGAGCTCGAACTATTATGGATATTCTTTCAAACCTAGTCCATTAATTGAATAATTATATATGTATATATATACGTGTATGTGTTTGAAGTTAAGCACAAAGCTACACAATGGTGAGTCTACAGACATAACGCTGTGCCACATATACGTATCTGCGTGTGTGAGTCATTTAAAAATTGAATTACATATGATAAATTAATAAATAACTCTGAATATCACCTTTTTCTTGACCAAGCAATGAATAACTATGAATATATAACTAACCTGATGAGTAATAAATATAGAACTTGCCTGGTGAAGTAATGAATAACTATGATTATAGAACTTACCAGAAGATGTAATGAATAACTATGAATATAGAACTTGCCTCATGAAGTAATGAATAACTATGAATATAGAACTTGCCTGATGAAGTAATTAATATAGAACTCGCCTGATGAAGCAATGAATAACAAACTATGAAAATAGAACTTGTCTCATGAAGTAATGAATAACTATGAAAATATAACTTACCTGATGAAGTAATGGATAACTATGAAAATAGAACTTGTCTCATGAAGTAATGAATAACTATGAAAATATAACTTACCTGATGAAGTAATGGATAACTATGAAAATAGAACTTGTCTCATGAAGTAATGAATAACTATGAAAATATAACTTACCTGATG
This sequence comes from Tachypleus tridentatus, assembly GCF_004210375.1. Classification (NCBI taxonomy): domain Eukaryota; kingdom Metazoa; phylum Arthropoda; class Merostomata; order Xiphosura; family Limulidae; genus Tachypleus; species Tachypleus tridentatus. Next base: position 74,560,190 of record NC_134837.1, on the reverse strand, counting down.
AAGTAATGGATAACTATGAAAATATAACTTACCTGATGAAGTAATGGATAACTATGAATATAGAACTTGCCTCCTGAAGTAATGATTAGCTTACTACGAATATATAACTTCCCTGATGAAGTAATGAATAACTATGAATATAGAAATTGCCTGATGAAGTAATGAATAACAAACTATGAATATAGAACTTGCCTGATGAAGTAATGAACAACAAACTGTGAATATAGAAATTGCCTGATGAAGTAATGAATAACAAACTATGAATATATAACTTGCCTGATGAAGTAATGAATAACTATGAATATAGAAATTGCCTGATGAAGTAATGAATAACAAAATATGAATATAGAAATTGCCTGATGAAGTAATGAATAACAAACTATGAATATATAACTTGTCTCATGAAGTAATGAATAACTATGAAAATATAACTTGCCTGATGAAGTAATGAATAAATATGAAAATATAACTTGCCTGATGAAGAAATGAATAACTACGAAAATATAACTTACCTGATGAAGTAATGAATAAATATGAAAATATAACTTGCCTGATGAAGAAATGAATAACTGCGAAAATATAACTTACCTGATGAAGTAATGAATAAATATGAAAATATAACTTGCCTGATGAAGTAATCAATAACTATGAAAATATAACTTGCCTGATGAAGTAATCAATAACTATGAAAATATAACTTGCCTGATGAAGTAATGAATAACTTACTACGGATATAGAACTTATCTGATGAGGTAATGAACAACTTACTATAAATATACAACTTTGCTGATGAAGTGATGAATAACTTTGAATATAAAAATTGCCTTATGAAGTAATGAACAACTATAAATATATAACACTCCTGATGAAGTAATGAATAACTATGAATATAGAACTTGCCTGATGAAGTAATAACTAACTATACATACCGCTCATTACCTGATGAAATAATTAAGTGTATACTTCATCCTTTCCTTATGCTTTCTTTCATAAGTCTGAGTTTTTATTTTACATTAATGTGGTATTTAAAACGAAATGTGAAGTGAGACCTTTTATTTGTCGTGAATTAAATTTCAAATGATAGTAAAGTAATAGTCAAATTTTGAAAGTATATAATTGTAGTTCATTTATGAAACGAAGTTGTACAGTATAAGAAAAGTAATTTGTATATCTAAACATAGCTGTTCCCGTGAAATATAACCACTATAGTTAGGTGTGTTACTAACCTGCAGGCATTACATTACAAGCCTATAGCTGCTCTGTAGGCTGTTGTGGTAGTCCCATGGATTTAATTGTTTGAAACTATAGCATTTGTACAGTAAGAGATAAGTTATTTATAGTAAGAATGCATAGCTAACGTTTCCTCTTTTCCTGGAACTTTTGATCCGACCAGGTCATATCTGATCCAAAGACTGGTGCAGTTTGTCTAATCTCATTTATACCCTCCTTTTAACACTGTGTTTGATTGGTATACGCATAGTGTTTTTAGTTGCTACTTTACTATACTGATTTCTTGCTGTTTCCTTAGAACAAAAATAGGGTTGGGAAATTCACGATAATACGAAAATTCTTTGTGCTTTAGCATGTGTGGCTCAGTGGCTTGTTTTTCTGTACTTTGAACTAAAAATATTTATTGCGCGACAGGTTGTTCTTAATTTCAGGGCCGTGGGTATACTATAAAAAATAGTTAAATCTAATTATTCGGACAAATAAGGGTCTGGTGGTTAGGGTGTCCGGCTTGAAGTCTGCGATTCACATGATCGAAACCAGTCGCAGAATATTTTTGTCCTTTCAGCTGTAAGAGCGTCATTATGCGATGGTCAATCCCACTTTTCATTGTTAGAGGGTAGCCAAAAAGTTGGCTTTTGGAAGCGTTGACTGGCTGATCTCCATTGAACCTATTACTTAAAAGTAGGACTAATTAATGCAAATATCCCCCGAGTAGTTTTGCACAAAACTTCAAAGAAGAAACGATCAGGCAGAAGTAGTTTAAGAGCAGGCGGTGGGTGCTGTTAACTAACTGTCTTTCATATGCTCCGCCAGCTCAAAATCTGTTGGCGGATATACGCAGGTGATTCTTGTTTATCTGTGAAATAAAATATAAACACACGCTTACACGATCAATTTATATCGATTATTATCAGTTATAATGATTAATTTCTAAATAAACATTTAAAACTCGTGAATTTCAATTGGTTAGTATTGTCATATTATGGCTATATAGTTTATTCTGAACTAAAAGAATATACATGGTGAAATTTCAACATTCAGTTCATTTTGTAAAACTCATGGGTTCATTTTAAGATTTGTAATTCTTGCAATTTATTCGACTTGGAGTTGTACTACACTTACATTAAACGTAGGTTTATATACCTTTTGCACATTTACTGCTTATTTTTATTAAAAAAATGTCGAATTCTCGAGCTTACTTCTTCACAATTAGCAGCTGTTAAGTTATTGAAAAATACTTGGGAATCCGCAAGTAAGAACTTCAGGCAGACATGTTCTACTGTGATAAGATTATTTTGTTTTTAAAGGGGGAAAGAAACCATACATTTTAAAGACTCGACAAAAGGTGTTTAATTTAGTAAGAAATGTCTTCCATAAATATTTCAATATTACAGGCCTTGGTAGAAACACGACTTGTCCTTTATGTTAATTTGTGCTTTGTAAATAACGCACAATTATTCTTTCGTTTTACAGGCCAGGATGTCTGAAAGTTAAAGTTTAGAAATCTTCCTGTTTTTGTAACAATACGTGAAACATAGAACTGCAGTTTCGAACCACGTCAGCTTCATCCAGCTCATCTTAAAAGATGACAGAAGTTACTTAAAACTTGGGTTCTCGGTTCATCGCGGCATGAGGTTCGTCACCTAATGTGACTTCTGGTATTTTCATTTCACATCTCATGATTTACCAAAAGATGAAGAATTGCGTGAGGGCCAAGTTTAAGTAGAAAGCTGAAATAGTCTTAAACTCTTTCAAATTTAAAAAGTATAAAACTTTGGACATATTTGATAATTGAACAATAGAAAGTATTGTAGACTTTTCTAGCAAGGTTAAGTCGTTTTCCTGATGTCCAAAACGCTCCATTTTAGACTTAAAAACAGCAACATATGGAATTCACCGTAAATAGGAAAAGATAAATATATAACCGAACAGAGTCCCTCGTGGAACAACGGTAAGTATACAGATTACAACCATAAAATCTGTGGTTTGAATTAATTCTCCGTTGTACACAGCAGATAGTCTAATGCGTCTTTGCTCCAAAATAAATGAATTGAATCGATTTCTACTGAACAAGAAGCAGCCGGATAACTATTTTATAGGTGATTATAACATTCTGAGCAATTATTTGACTTGAATAACACAAAATAACTGGATCAGTTTTTTACATTTTGCATGTTATCTGAGAGGTTTCTTAGTGAATGGAGTATTTCTAATTATTTATCAGTTTGATAAAGTCGGACGCATATGATTAAGTTTAAAGTATTTCATATTTTTCTTTTGGGCGCAGTGCAGACAGGAAGTATTGATAGATATACACAAAATGAAAATATTTCTTATGATTTACTGCAACCAGTTGCTTTTCTGTAAGTTTGAGAGCTTGTAAAGCCCAATATTTTAGGTTCTATTTCTGCGATTGGTACAGTGTAAATAGGCCATTGTGCAGCTCTATGTCTAAACACAAAATAAACAAGGAACCCTAAGATTATTTGCAATGGTTAGCACTAACTTCTTGTAATTGGTATAAGTCTTCATTTATTCCATCAAGGGAATACTGATTTAAACATGAAAATAAGAACGAAATTCAACATAAGATTAATTCACTGTATGTTCATGTCACCCTGGTGGTAGAAACAGAAATGAATGAAACATTGCTTTAAATTTTAAACGGTTGCCATCATCAACTGATGCTGCTAGCTACAACATTCCCGCTGTTTGAGGGTTTAAAAACCACTAAATAACTAGGTTTAACGCAAAGGGAGAAAGAGCAACTTCATAAGTATAATCCCCACTATCTGTGGTTAGGGGACTCGCTTCGCAAGCTGTGGAGGATTTAAATGTGACGGCCAGTCTTACTATTTGTTGGAAAAAGACTAACCCAAGAGATGTGTGAGGGGTATTAACTAGCTGTTTTCCATCTAGTCAGTCTTAAAAATTAGATATGATAGTGAGTGCTGAGAGCACTTTTGTAGCTTTGCGTGAAAATTCAACAGACAAATAAGCCTTCTATTTGTAGCCCCCTCGTGGGTAAGCAGTATGATTATGGACTTACAACGTTAATATCATGTGTTCGATTCCCCACTGTTGACAGTGTAGACAGCTCATCGTGCAATTCCACACTAAGAAATCACCAACACTTTCTGTTTCTAAAATTGTCATTACTATTATAAAACGGGTACATTTTATTACGACTGTCGTGATATTTATTAAATGATCTGGTTGTTGTTAAGCCCAAAGTTACTTGCGCAGTGGGCTTCCGTGCATTGCCTATCACAGGTATCGACACTTTATTTTTTTACGTTGTAAGCATGCAAATGCCCCTCACAATTCTACGGATTTACAACGATAAAATCAAGGTTTCGATTCCCTTCGGTGAACTCAACAGATAGCCTGATGTGGCTTTGGCATAAGAAAAACACACACAAAACTGCAAATTTACCGACGAGCCACTAGGGTATTATTAAGCGAAACCGACATTTTAGTCAGAGAGCTTAGACGTAGCTTTTAACATACGTTACACCTAATGTGGTCTTGAAGTTGTTAAACTGCAGACACGAATACAGTTCTAACAAGAAATATTTGGGTGGTGATACGTAACTTGGATGCGATTTGCACTCTTGTATGCTTGATATAGTTTAGTCTGCAAAGAGGGGCTCATCGAATGTTTGCGAACAATTTTGCGTTGACATCTTTCGATTTGTTGATAGAAGTCAGTCCCCATAAATATCCATCCTGCTACAGTTATAATACTGTTTGATACAGAATCATCCATCGTCTGAAGGTGACTTTAGGGATTATCTGTATAGTGCTATTCATATTCCATCTTCTCCAGAAAGTTTCTTTAATAATAAAGTTCAAAGATTTAAAAATGTTTAACGTGTATTTTGGACGCAGAAAGACCTAAAAACTAAAAGTTAGACTCGTTAACCTGTTTGCCCCACGAGCAAGACCTGCTAGAAGTTTGCCCGTTGGGCAAAAATACAAGTTCTACATACAGATACTTGAACTTGGAGTACGTGCAGTGCAACCATTTTATTTTCCTCTACTAAGACGTTGTATTCTATTTGACAGCCTTTCTAGGTTCCTACTTATGTGATAACGTTCAAGGTATTGTCCCTTCCATATTTTTTTCAAAAACAGTTTTGTTCTGTTCACCTATAAAGAATTAGATTAAACACCATTTAGCCTAGCTACTGTTGTTAAATCATAGTGTACTATCAATAACAAAATGTTTTCACCTAGATTAAAAACAAAAACTATCCCTCTATATTTGCCTCTCTAAATATGAAATAGACAGTGAACTCCATTGTCTGTGTAGGGAGCAAAGAATTGTTGACCTAAATGAAATTAAAGTTTTACCTTTGTGGCCTCAATAGTTAGTCCAAGGTCGCAGTATACTATTTCGAAACAATAGGTAACCGGATACTGTCGACAAATACGTATGTATGGTTTTATTTCAGAACTTTCTTTGCTGATTATTCAAAAACACGTGATTTTTTTTTTGCGGCAACAGATTTATTGAATAACTTAATCAGCAGTTTTTATCTCACTTTCCGTGGTAACTTTCCGCTATCATGTTATTAGATATTCTAGTCAGAAGGCTATATTATTAATGACCAGGATCATATAAAAGTGACTGTTTTTGCGCTTAAGTTAACAAATACATAGCAACACCTATAACCTTTGATTGTTTCGTTGCGAGTACCGATCGTGGAAATAAAAGTTTTGTTCTAAAACCAATAAATCTTGGTCTTTTCATGTTAGATTGACAGTAATCGGAGTTGGTCATTATTAACATATTTTGTTGGTGTAACCACATTTAGAAGTAGATTCGCAAGTCTTATTGTCGATAAAACTAATTGAAGAAGTAACTTTCCCAAACCTTTCTGTTGGTATTATTAGGTGTTAAAGTAGTTTCGCAGGTACTATTGTTGGTATTATTAGGTGTTAAAGTAGTTTCATAGGTATTATTGTCGGTATTACTAAAGTGAAGAAGTAGCTTCGCAAATGTTATTGTTGGTATAACTAGGTTTCAAAATAGCTTATGAAAGTATCGAGTATCGTTGTCGATATAACTAGGTTTTAGATGTAGGCATCACTTAATTACAATATCATAAGTTGGGAAGACGTATTGATGGGTTTAGACTTTTTGAAATGACGAACAGTTGGCAAACTAAACACAATGAATTGTCATTAGGTCATTAGGCTAAGATTAAATTTCAGAATAATGATCTTTATTAAAATATTCTTCACCCCATCTCTACTCCTGGTGCCTCGATGGTAAGTTTGAGAGTTTATATTGGTTAACTGTTCCAGGCTCGATCATACTACAGAGAACCAATTGTGCAGCTTTGATCTTGAAAATAAAAGGAATATATTGTTTCAATACGTATCTCTGAAACTTTTTAACATACGCATTAACTACAACATTTTGCATAAATTAACAAGAGAATTAGCATGTACAGTAGAAAAATGGTGTGTTTAAAGATTTTAAGAATTATGTTAATATTTTTGATATTTAAATATAGCCACTTCTGTGGCTTGAATTGCTTGACCTGTATTACATACACAACACTGTGCACATAGGTGTTTTCTCTGATTATACAAGTTGGCTGGGCGCGGTCTATTCTGCATTTTCAGGTACAGTTGCGTTATAAACGTGACAGTCAGCTCAGTTATTCAGTTCAAAGTTAGGCATAAGTCTTTACTTAAGTAAAAAATACTCTAAACATTTCATTTAACGCTTCATATTTAGTTAAGATGTCTAGTAAGGCGGGAAATATTTTACATTCATCTACAAAGCTATTCATATTGTAATTTACGCTAAACATCACTGGGATAGTCGTAACCCAGTGGTCCATGTCCCCTTACTGTGAGAACGAGGATTTTGGGTCGCGAGCATTAAACTGCTTTGCACTTTGGGGCCGTGGGCACATGAGAGCATTGATGGGCCTAATTTTACTCTTCGATCAAACATGAGTTGGTGGCGGGTGCTTGTGACTACTGTTAATAACTGCGCTCTAGCTTATTAGCTCAAAATTAGATACGACTCTCCGAGTATAGATATCCTTTTGTATAGTTTTGCTCGAAAATTCTAAATATATAAAACTATGCTACTTTTAACAGCAACATGACAGACGTTATGATAAACACTTGAAGTACCTTCGACTCGGCCAGGCATGGCCAGGTGGTTAAGGCACTCGACTCATTATCCGAGTGTCGCAAGTTCGAATCCTCGTCACACTAAACATGCTCGCCCTTTCAGCAGTGGGGGCGTTATTAGGTATGCGCAATCCCACTAAACGTTAAGTAGCCTAAGAGTTGGCGGTGGGTGGTGATGACTCGCTGTCTTCCCTCTAATCTTACACTGCTAAATTATGGACGGTTAACGCAGATAGCCCTCGTGTAGTTTTGCATGAAATTCAAACCAAACCAAACAAAACTTCGATACGTGAGATTTGGATTTATTTATTTGTATCATAACGTGTAGATAAATAGCTAGAACACTGTCTGCAAATTATTTTATTTACAGCCATTCGGTAGACATTAGATAAACAGATGAAGAACTGTCGGCAAACGACAAAATAGATGTTACGATAAGTATTCAGAGCACCGCCAGCAGATGAAAGTCGTGTGACGTACGGCCAAAACAAACTACATGACAAACTGTGTGATAGTTTTGTAATTTTCCACTTTTTGTAGTTTGAACTGTGGTAATCCAAACTAACACACATTTTCAGTAGAAGTGTTAAGGTTCTAACATCACATATCAAATTTAAAGGAAGTAATTCATTAAAAAATACACAAGATATAAAATTTCTGATTTTGATCGAATTTTTTCCTTTTTTTTTTTCTTCGCACCGATCGAACCAAGATATTGTTTAATTAAAAAAACTGCTTAACTTTGACGGATTTTCTTCAAACTTCGTACACTGCGAGGTGTTTATAACCTACAATTATATATCAATGTAATCTCAGTATATGCCACCTATGCGCAGTTATTCAACAAAAACGGCTCGATTTTAAACAAACTCTTTGGGCATGCCTATACCGATAAAAGTCGCGTGAGCTACCAGTACTAAAACTTTATCACAGTTCCACCCAAGCTTAAGAGTGCACCGTTTTTAGTTTTTGTCATTTGGATTAGGGCCCGGCATGGCCAGGTTGGTTAAGGCGTTCGACTCGTAATCTGAGGGTCACAGGTTCGAATCCCCGTCGCACAATACATACTCACCCTTTTAGCCGGTGGGACGTTATAATGTTTCAGTCAATCCCACTATTCGTTGGTAAAAGAGTAGCCCAAGAGTTGTCGGTGGGTAATGATGTCTAGCTGCCTTCCCTCTAGTCTTATACTACTAAATTAGGGGCGGCTAGCTCAGATAGCCCTCTTGTAGCATTGCGCGAAATTAAAAAACAAAACAAGCTACCAGTTTGACCACCAATTTTTATTTATTTCCTTTGAGTTGCACGTTTAATCCTTTTTTCGGCCACCCTTTCTCTTTCACACCTGAGGTGTTTTTTATAAGATTTATAACTGCACGATAAATAGTATACTAAGTCAAATTATGTCACATGTACTTAAGAAGCTGTGGTGAATTAAGTTTGCTCTAATACTTACTTGAATCTTTCTGGTAATGCAGACGTCGATAAATAACGGTAATTACTAAACAAACGATTTATGAGCGTAACGCAATAATTAATAGTAACAAAATACGAGAAGCGATGAGAAACAGTTGACACCATTATCATGAATTCCAAAAACAGGAAAGCAAATTTTAACTCAAAAGTCTTTTTTTTTTTTTTCATGGTTTTCACCATAGCTATTCAAGGATTATATGCGCTAACCGTCAAACTTTGAACTGATATATCAGAGAAGAAGCAGCCAGAGAACAGCACTCACCTTCAACCCTTGAGATACCGGTCTTTAACAATATAGTGGGGGGTTTGAACACAGACAACAGAGCAACAGATCCATTAGATAGTCTGGCACGTTAACCTTTTTATGCAAATGGTCTTATGTTTATATTAAAAACGACTTTTTCTTTTATTTCCAGTTTATTTCACATTTTAAGACTTCTTATAAATCGTATATTCTTCCGGTCATAATTCCCATCATTATTCCAGAAATGTTCATCAAGAACTGAAGATACAATTTGAATATTATACCACTTGGTGTTCCTTTTTCGTTTAACTGATACAAATATTACCATACGTACAGCTTGTTTAATCTAACTGTTTTTTCATCACTTGTTTTTAACTGATACAAATATTACCATACGTACAGCTTGTTTAATCTAACTGTTCTTTCATCACTTGTTTTTAACTGATACAAGTATTACCATACGTACAGCTTGTTTAATCTAACTGTTCTTTCATCACTTGTTTTTAGGTACTTTAATGGTCTTACATCATCGTGTCCAATTTCAACTCGTGTTGAATAAAAGACGCGTCATTGACAAGTTGGTCTAAAAATACTGAGAAGGTAAAGAACGAACTATTTTTAGACGAATCTTATGTGGTCAATTCGGAATACATCTTTATCAAGTTATTTTCTTCGTATCTTGAAAATCCCTATCAGCAACAGTTGTAACAAAATAGAGGCTGACCCACCTTAGGTACAATACAAATTATTATTATTTAAAGCACTCGTTAAGCATATGTATAGAACACCTCGATTTCTTACTTACTTAACCTTTAAATGAGGCGGGTCATGCTAACAGCATAAAACTTGATATATATGTACTGTATTTTTAATTAGTTGTCTTAACTCCAACCAAAACACATTAAAACGATAATTCATGTTCACCCATTATATTGGCAATCTCACTTCCTTCATTATTCTCATTTGTATCCATTAAAAACACCATTAAAGTGTGGTTGCCAGCCTCCAAACCATGAAACTACCATCAACAGTTCTCAATCAGTTATAAACCAACTCGGTTTTTTCCAAATCGTCCATTATAATTTATCTTAAAACAGGAGATAAGCGTAATCTTATCGCTAAACCACTAACTCGCTGATGAAATTTGTCATTAAATTTAAAAAAGCAATTATCAACATAAATTTCGATTATTTAATCCATTTCTTCACTATAAGTTGAGGTGAGCTCTTCAGTATCTCGTAATTCACTTGTTGTCCAAGATTTTATCAACGGGCTAATTTCTAAACAACTTATAAGAACACAAGCGAGTCCATACTTTCCATTTCAAGACTTTAAAACCCCATAAAATCAACTGTATATTTCCCTTCACAAGTGTTTAAATGAGACGTTTCTTCGCTAATAAATATGCGAAAAGACACGTGGTTGAAGTTAGGCCTCTTTAGTTTTATGAATGTTAAGCAAAATATATATTTTAGAGACAATTACTGTGAACACAGTATTTGTTTCCACTGTCACATGATTTGTTTTTCTTAAGTACTTTTTTTAGGTGTGATCTTTCGGTAACCCGAAAAAAAACCTTCTTTAGAATATTTAGTACCAACCGCTGTCGTTTGGTTTCATTTATCATTCTTCCAAATTCTTATGTTTTATTTTTTAAGTAGTTTAGACGTTTTCCCATTATTTGTCTTTTTGTCCATAATATATGATATTTTTATAATTTAAGGTAGGTATTTGGTATGGTTATAGGGCGCCCGACTCGTAACCTGTGGATTGCGAGATCAAATCCTTCACCAAACATGCTCGCCCTTTCAAGTATGGGGGCGTTATATTGGTCGATCAATCCCACTTTTCGTTGGGAAAAAAATAATAGCTTTATAGTTGGCGGTGGGTGGTGCTACCTAAGCTACCTTTCCTGTAGTCCGTTAATTCTCAGTTAGGAACGGCTAGCGAAAATAGTCTTCGAGTATCTTTGTGAAATTCAGATAACAAACGAAGAGTACAAGTTTTATTTAGTGTAATTGTTGTCTCTTTACCATTTGAAAACTCTTTATGTAGGCACGTTCATTAATTAAGAACATTAAAGGAGATAAGATAAGCGACAAATTACGAAGAAAACTATTTGTCTTGAATGCCAAATGAGTCTACAATGGCTAGAAGAGTCGTTGAAATTAAATTTATAAAATATGTCTCTGTAATTACGAAATATCTTGAAATAGTTGAGCGACTAAAAAGTTTGGAATGTATGTTATTGCTCTATTGTTTGGCATGACCTTGTAGTAGTATTACTGTCAACACCCACAGAACCCTGTCTCTAGATGTTTTATCATTATTCGAGGTTTCTGTAGGTGACTTCCACTTCTCACCTGATTCTTGTCAAACTCGAACTTGTAGTGGTAAGAACTTGATATGAAGTTTACACAGAGAGAATGGTGTAATCATGATTTCAACCTTCTAAAGTTTTGTAAGCAACGTTTTTCTTCTTTTCAAACATTGACTAAGTCAAATATTTGAATACAAACTAAAAGAAAAACTTGAAGCCTAAAGTGTCAGTTATGAATCTTATAGGAACGCCGAAAGATTATCATTTGGTCTAGTAGCAACGAGAACAAAAACAATAAAACTGTTTGGGTATATTTGCTAAAACACCTGGAAATCAAGTGACGTGAATTCGTTTCTTACTTAAAAGCAATAACGAATTTTCTTTTATTATTGTTATTTAGTTCATTCTTAATCTCCATTAAGACAAATGTGATAAAGTTGCTTTGACGTGAAGGATAATTTTATTTTTATTGTAAAGCGTGTGACACTAATGATGTCATTAAATCAATTTTTCAAGTTTGAAATGGGCTAACATTTGGTTAACATGAAGTGAATTAGACAAACTTACGGTTCAATTACAGCTGTGGCGTGTACTCTGTTTGTATTATTTATAATTACTGGGAGAATATAGTGCCGTAATATTTGTGTAGTTGTTGTCGAAGGTCCTATTCTTTTTGTCGTTCTTCGAAATATAAGAGTTTTATATGGATATGCGTTAAGGGGGTCTATATGTTTCTAAGGTTTTATATGCTGAACAATGAAATATTCCCCCGAATACAATTCTCATCAAAAACCCGATATTTATGACAAAAAATGTTAATAAAGGTCACTAGTTGCTGGTCCAGATAATAACTTTGCATCTAGTGTTACAAATACAACATGTCTTAACATGATTTCCTGATTGTTACACGTTTTAAACTAGTATTAAATAAAAAATATATATATATATTAAGTACGAAACTGAGAATGCTAACAACTTGAAGTTTTGTATTTACTATAAATTAATTTAAACTACTGGCCAGAAAGAAAAAATAATAATCACTTGAGAAGCACCTTATCACCCACACCCATGTGATGAGAATCACTGTCATCTTTATAACGCATCCACTGTTTAAAAAGCGGAGAATGTTTTGTGATATCACAAGGATTCAAATCCTGTTTTCTAGCTATAAAATCCAAAGTTTTCTTACAAGACCAACTGGCACGTTCAGGGCTACGTGTAAAACAATAACTTGAATCAGTAAATAACGTAATATAAGGTTATTTTTTTGCTTGGAAAAGATCAGTGCTTTAAACGTTTTGAAGTTCCATTATGAATTTAACCCTTTTACATGTACGTAAAAATCCCAATCTAAAAATGTTCCTTTTGTACGACTTCTGAGAAAATCAACTTAATTATGGTCTAGAATTAAAAAATTCCTCCAGACTCACAACACGAAACATAAGTACGTATTTCAACAAACATATTACTTACCATATGCTCACTTACGTAAGTAGATGCACTCTTTGTAGAACAGTTTGTTTGTTTTTGAATTTCACGCAAAGCTACACGAGGGTTATATGCGCTAGCCGTCCCTAATTTAGCAGTGTAAGACTGCTAAACAACCATGGGATTTCCATTTAGAAAGTCTAAATTTTCATTTGTTAAGAATTAAAAAAAAACGTGTTGTAAGTCGATATCCCTCCTTTCTTGACTAAAATAATAATAATAAAGTTTCCTATGCCTCAAGGCATATTTTGATTTTTCGAACATTCGATATGAAATATATTATAAGTAGAAGCTACTTTTAACTTATCTCTCGTATTTCGGTTTTAATGTTATGTTATCGGATAGACACTTACTATTAGCCGGAAAAGATATTCATTTTATTACACTGCAGCTTCTGGAGAACATAAATTTATTCTGACTTCGATGAGGTATCCTAACTGCCTCTTAAAAAAAATATGGATTAGTTCCTGCCTCTAGTCCACCCTCTCCAACAACAAGTATGTTCCCATTATTCCGATAGAAAAAAACACACACACAAACACACCAAAAACTTCATGAAACGCACCAGTGAACGACAGAAGTAGCAACATTCAATTATAAAGTCGTCTTTCAAGAAAAATAAACCCATTAAGAAGCAAAGAGTAATTTTGTTAAGAACACGGACGTCAAAGAAAGCTGTAATAAATTATAGGGATTCGATAGCCGGATCTGCCAGTTCCCATATAAAATATAAAGATACAAGATTATTGTGGTAGATGGCGTCTATTTCAACAAATAATTACTATCTTTGAACTTTCGCATTAATGGTTTCGAGTACTTAGTGTGTGTTTTTTTTCCTCAGGTTAAAAATACACATAAATCTATGTTCTCTGCAGGAGATGTATTGAAATAAATGACATAATGCTCTGTTTTATAGTTCTTTTATATTTTCATATTCTAGAATTTGAGTTTCCACATACCTTAATTGTTATCATTGTATTAGTAAGAAGACCACTTGAAGTCAAGTTAAGAAAAAATTAATTACTAATTCTCAGTATATGTTACTCAAAATAATACGCATATGAATGCTTTAACTTCCATATTAACGATCTAAAAGCAGATAGATGGGTAGATAAACAAATGGATAGACGGACAGACGAATTCTTTGTTGCTGTTATTATTTTGAGACAGTCTAATGTAAGAATTGCACATTTATTTTCGTTTTGGCATGGTCAGGTGATTACGACGCTCGTTTCGCGATCTGAGGGTCTCGGGTTCAAATCCCCGCCGCACCAAACATGCTCGCCCTTTCAGCCGAAAGGCGTTATAATGTTACGGTCAATCCCACTGTTTGTTAGTAAAAGAGTAGCCCAAGAGTTGTCGGTGGGTGGTGATGATTAGCTGCCTTTCCTCTAATCTTACATTGCTAAATTAGGGACGGCTATCGCTGATAGCCCACGTGTAGCTTTGCTCGAAATTCAAAAACAATCAAACAAACATAATAATCGTTACGGAATATACTTCTCCCATATATGTATTTATATTTGTAAACATTACTAATCAGTTTGTTACATAGAACTGGACTTATTAATTCGTCTGTAAATTATTTTTCGTTCTAACCTATGTCGTTAGCAGCTTTTCCTCAAAAGTATTATCATTATAATGTTTTTAAAATTATTTTTAGAATATATATACATTTGACTGGTGTTAATAATTTAAGGTATATAAAAGAATATGACAAAAACTAGAAGTTTTTTACACAAGCTACCATGCTGTAAGTAGTATAAGTGAATGCATTTTTTGAGGAAGATTGATTTCTTAAATTTCAGTATCATGGTTCGAGTTGACCAAAGAACTCCAAGGCGAAGAATATCATTATTTTGGTAACACAGCTAAGTATGATTAACTAATATTAGTCATGGAAGTACTGTTTAGATAACTAGTGTTTTGTGAATCGTTTTTCACCACCACACGCTAGAAGCACGTTAAATCTTAGATCTTACGTCATATGTTCGTGAAGGTATAAACAAAAAAATTGTATTACTATCTTACATCGCTTATGACATCTTGCACGCACTCCCATGCTTCTGGCCTTCACCAACATTCTTCAATTATCACAAAACACGCGGCCTGAGGGGGTGAGACAGTAGAGGGTTGGCTGTCTGCATAGCTATTGAGTTCCACCTTCCTCCCGTTCATCCCCTGCGGTAAACCACGAGCAGATGGTTGTGGTTTCAGTGCAAGAATCGAGAGAAGGATAAAAAATATATCAAATAATGTCCTTTGTTTTTCTTGTTTACAGTAATAAACATTATTCAGTTCCTTTTGAGAAAGCTAGAAAAACTGTACAAATTACTTTATCCCTCCTTATCTATAAACTCAGTTTGTGGATAAAAGATAAGACATCAGCAATATGTACCTTATGCATGTAATGTTTCAGTATAATGGACTATTAAACGGGAAAAAACAGAGGTTAAGAATATTTTGTAAGACTTGCAAGTATATCTCTTAAATAAATATTTAAAATTAATCAGACCAACTATTAAAACAACACTTGCACAAGAATAAAACTAATACATAACTGAAAATGAAAGAGAAATACCGTAGAATATTATGTCTAGTTACTCCTAGCCTAGTTTCTGAAAAATAAACAGAAACAGTGCGGAATGTTCTTTCTAATTCCTTCTTATTTAATGTCTTTATTTCCTTATTATTTTAAAACCTTCGTTTTCAACTGATTATATTTGCATCATGCAATTTTGTTTGCCTGTTTGCTAATTCAAATAACTTAAGATTTATATAAATCAACTGTCAAAGCAGAATTTGAGAAGTAGCCAACAAAACTCAGTTTGTTTTGAACTTTGCGCAGAACTACGTGAGCGCTATCTGTGCTGACTGTCCATAATTTAATAGTGAAAGACTAAAGAGAAGGCAGCTAGTCATCTCTATCCACTTCCAGTTACCGACAAATAATGGCATTGACTGTAACATTATAACATCTCAATGTTTGGTGGTACGAGGATTCGAAACCTGCCTGGGCCCGGCATGGCCAGGTGGTTAAGGCGATCGACTCGTAATATGAGGATGTGACGACTCGAGTTTGAATCTGTAAGCTACCACAAAATATTCACTACATTTTAAGTTGTATGTGTGGGTTATAATAGGTTTAGTCAATCCTTTAAGCGTGAGAGGTTTGTGGTGGGGTTGTGGCTGATTGGTGTGAAAAAAAATCTACTTTCAAAAAGACCATTAGGGTACTATTTGCAATAAGGGAAGGGATCGTTGATCCTTGATCTCTGTGCTTTGTTGAAATTATGCTTTCGAATCTCCAGAACAGTATTTTGTTTTGAGTAACTTGGTATTTTATTGCTGACAACATATCTCGCATAGATAACTACTAGTCTGCTTCTTGCTATATAGAATGGCGTTCGAGATTATAATTTCTGCGAGCTCTCTTTATTAAATTATTTTTGTAATTAAAGGAGCCAACATTCAATGGTGAATGCAACGCATCACCAATATGCAATTCCAACATGGCCAACTTTGACACCAAAAACATTGAAAACTGTCTTTAATCTGTCTGTTTCACTGCTTGGAACCTGCAAGAAAATTTTTTTTTGCACTACATTCCAAATAAATTGGTTGAAATACGTCCAAGTAACTGCTTAAAACCTTTACATTTTTTTTGTTTTGTTTTTCTTGTGAGTTGTGACAATCTAAAAAACTAAAAAATAACCAAGTCCAACCATTCTGTATGTCAGTGTATTGGGTGCATGAAAGCTTATTTGTAACAATTTTCATCTTAATTGCTGTAAATATAATCACATAGGAACACCAAATATACATTTTAGAGTTATTTGACCATTGGATCCATAAAATCCTTAAACAACCCTAAATATATGCACACTCACACATCCATATATAAAGACGTCAGGCTATATTGGACCAAGGTATAACGTTACCACGTTCTTAACTCTATCCGCCAGGGAAGGAAGAAATTGCTGGTAATTGTAAAGTGTTTGAAAGAAGAAGGAGAACGAATAAAAGATGAAATAATAGGAAAGAGTTTGTCTGTCTGACGAAACAATAAATAACAGGAAAGAGTTTGTCTGTCTGACGACACAATAAATAACAGGAAAGAGTATGTCTGTCTAACGAAACAATAAATAATAGAAAAGAGTTTGTCTGTCTGACGAAACAATAAATAACAGGAAAGAGTTTGTCTGTCTGACAAAACAATAAATAACAGGAAAGAGTATGTCCGTCTGACTAAAGAATAAATAATAGGAAAGAGTTTGTCTGTCTGACGAAACAATAAATAACAGGAAAGAGTATGTCTGTCTGACGAAATAATAAATAACAGGAAAGAGTATGTCCGTCTGACTAAAGAATAAATAATAGGAAAGAGTTTGTCTGTCTGACGACACAATAAATAACAGGAAAGAGTATGTCTGTCTGACTAAAGAATAAATAATAGGAAAGAGTTTGTCTGTCTGACGAAACAATAAATAACAGGAAAGAGTTTGTCTGTCTGACGACACAATAAATAACAGGAAAGAGTATGTCTGTCTGACGAAACAATAAATAATAGGAAAGAGTTTGTCTGTCTGACGAAACAATAAATAACAGGAAAGAGTTTGTCTGTCTGACAAAACAATAAATAACAGGAAAGAGTATGTCCGTCTGACTAAAGAATAAATAATAGGAAAGAGTTTGTCTGTCTGACGAAACAATAAATAACAGGAAAGAGTATGTCTGTCTGACGAAATAATAAATAACAGGAAAGAGTTTGTCTGTCTGATGAAACGGATGAAACAATAAATAACAGGAAAGAGTATGTCTGTCTGACGAAACAAGAAATAACAGGAAAGAGTATGTCTGACGAAACAATAAATAACAGGAAAGAGTATGTCTGTCTGACGAAATAATAAATAACAGGAAAGAGTTTGTCTGTCTGACGAAACAATAAATAACAGGAAAGAGTTTGTCTGTCTGACGAAACAATAAATAACAGGAAAGAGTATGTCTGTCTGATGAAGCAATAAATAACAGGAAAGAGTATGTTTGTCTGACGAAACAATAAATAACAGGAAAGAGTATGTCTGTTTGACGAAACAATAAATAACAGGAAAGAGTATGTCTGTCTGACGAAACAATAAATAACAGGAAAGAGTTTATCTGTCTGACGAAACAATAAATAACAGGAGAGAGTTTGTCTGTCTGACGAAACAATAAATAAGTTCATTATTCCTTATTATGTTACCACTTATATCTGAGAAAACGAATTTATGTCGTCTCACACACACTATAGCGAAATACTCAAAATTAATACTTATTTATTACCTCATTTTCTTTATTTTGTAATAATGGATGGCCGTTGACTTATTTCAACTATCAATAGGATTCCAACAAAAAGTTGAAGCAGTAAACTAATCGGTTTGGAGGTTCCTTCATTCATTGTGGTTATTGTACTGCATTAAATGTTAAATTGTGTGTAGTAATCGTGATGCCGCGCTAGCAAGTCTTGAAAGTCGTCACTTGTTAATTAAGGGGCTAATTTTCTTGAGATCATTTCATCTAACTGTTAGGGCTCTCGAATGGCTTCAGCCGTGAGGCATCCTTATGTTAACCCTAACAACGAAACTACTTTTTGCGTTTTTTGTTTGTTTTTTCAGCTATACGCATATAGATATCTTTCGTAATATAAAATTACTTTTCGTAATGTCAAATTAATTGTAAAAAGAACTGGTTATTTTGAAGATTAATTTCAAATATGAAGATACTATTTCGGTATCACACCTGAATTACATATGTAAGTATAAGGATAGATATAGTAAACCAAACCATGCGTAGACTATTATTTGACACGTTAAGCCTAATTTATGACAATACCCCGATTTGTATCGGCATACTTTTTTTTTTCCTTTTCGAAAACTCTCCTAATACAGTGTCAAGAAAATAATAGTTTGAAAAGTGCGTTATCCAGTTGATAAAAGTTAATTTTACATAACCAGGTGTAAGTATATATCATGTGCCTTATATATCCATTACATAATGAATAATTCAACGAAGACATGCTGAAAATGCTAAATGATTTTATCATTAGAACGTGTTATAGTATACGAATGAACGTTGGGTTAGAATTTTGCAAGTCGCACACATTAACCCCATACAGATAAAAAAGTACGTGTAAGAGATGATATTATTTTTATGCAAAAGGAACTTTAGCATTTGTTTTTTTATCTCTTGTAAAAAATAAATAAATATTTGAGATACTGAGAAACACGAAACAAAATCTTTGGCGATTTGCATGATGTATTAATACATTTTATTGTGCGCTATTAAACAGAACACTAACTATTCGATTAAAAGTTTGATTTTATTTGTTCGAATTCATAGTCGGCCTTCTTATATGATAGTTATCTAATAAAGCTAAAAAAGATAAAGGCCTTTTAATGTAACGATAATTTTAATTCATCTTTCAGTGTGCTTGCTTCTCTTATATTACAGTCTTGAACTTTGTTTCTTTATGTTTGTTTGCGACAGATTTCTTATTTTTAGCGTTTGCTAGTTTGACACTGCAATAGTAGAATAAATTATCATGGAAAGAAAATAATTTATTCTAGGAACGATTATTATTTGTTATTTACTTTATCAATATTAAATAAGTACACTAAGCAGAAGGTGAGCTAAAATATGTTAAATATTTTTTAAGTACACTGACATAACGAGTGCAGAGAAATGTGTGAATTACACTATGTAAAAAAAAATTTACTTTTTCTTGTTCCTGGGCAGAAAGTGTTATTTCACAATTGCGTATGCCTAAAGTAAATGGAAAAGACCTATTTTTCTCCCCAAACTTTACTTTTGTGACCTGGGAGCGTATAAGAAAACATGATGACTATATTTGGGAGCTGATACCTGAAAGTGATTTATATTACAGTCGCAAATCTCGAAAAACTACTCACTTCTAAACATTTTTGGTCATTTCTGTGTAACTTTAGTATAAATACATGTAAATCTTGATTCATATGTTGTTTTATTCAAACCTTATGTAAATGAAAATGTGCAAATTTGCCCGTTTTCACATAGAAAAATAAGTTACTTTCTAAATTTCATTATCCAGGTCACAAAAGCAAAGTTTGAAGGGAATAATGTCCATTTTCTGTACTTTTAAGATATAGGCAACTAAGAAATAACACATACTGTCCAGGAACAAAATTTGTGTTACTTAGTGTTATCAACCAATGAAACAAGCAGATTAAGGAATTGAAATGAGTGGACAGTTTCCTTCAATATTTGCACAATTATATAAGCTTAGCAGATAGTTGCTAACAGATTATAGCAAGCACATTTAGGAGTGTAATTTGTAAACATATTTCAATAGTAACTGTACAGGTCATGATATTACGTGGTTCAAATGTCAGAAGGTATAAACTATGGTTTTAACTTATATTTTTAATCTTGTAATTTAATTATTAGTTAGAGAGAACTTCGAATCTTAATGATGATACTAATAACAGAAAGAAGATCGGCATGGTCACGTGGTTAGGCCGCTCAGCTCACAGTGGGGGTGTTATAATGAAACGGCCAATCACACTATTCATTGGCAAAAGAGTAGCTCATGAGTTGGTGGTGGGTGGTGATGACTAGCTACCTTTCCTCTAGTCTTACACTGCTGAATTAGGAACAGCTAGCTGAGATAGCCCTCGTGTAGCTTTGCGCGAAATTCAAAACAAACAAAAATGTCGGAAGGTTTAATGAGATAGGCCTAGAATATTGGTGTAAAGTGTTCAAGCACATTATAAATAGGAGATAGTTGTGATAAGTGGAGAGTTATCTCCAGATACAAGTTGAATCAATCAGTGTCTTATCTTGAATTATTGGGATCTGTATTTGTTATCCTGCGCATTAAATTGCGTTGTATAAGTAAGTTGACTTGTTTTACGTTAATTAATGTCACTTGTAGCGTAGACCTACAAGAAGTTACGGCTGAGTACAAAGTTTCAAGCTTATAGAAACGTTAACGGAGGAAATAGAGTTATCATTACATGGGTCGGATTTTCTATTCTTTTAGCTACGTAATTTAAAAGGATATGGCAAAGATAGAACAAAATTACAACAATTTGGTGTCAGAACTGAAGTATTATTTGGGAAAATGAAATGGAACTGTGAATATAATTGAAATGTAACTTTCACTGTTAACGATGAAGACCACGAGGTGAAAGAGATGGAGAAATTCTTAAGATAATAAGAAAGAGGCTGAAAATTTGAAGAAGGATGGTTTGGTTTGTTTTTTAATTTCGCGCAAAACTACACGAGGGCTATCTGCGCTGGCCGTCCCTAATTTAACAGTGTAAGGCTAGAGGGAAGGCAACTAGTTATCACCGCCCACCGCCAACTCATGAGCTACTCTTTTACCAACGAATAATGAGATTGACCGTTATATTATAATCCCCCATGGCTGAAAGTACGAGCATGTTTGATGTGACTGGGATTCGAACCCATGGCCCTCAGATTACGAGTCGAGTGCTTTTACCATCTGGTCAAGCCGGGTCAATCGAGAAGGAAGTAACAGAAAATTAGATGAACAAAACAAAAAAGTGCAAACAGAAAGAAAGAAATCTAAAAATAGAAGAAGACTACGAACAAACTTACAGAAAGGTAAAATATTAAAAAACACAAAATTTAATAGAGGAGTGAAAGGAAAGAGATGTCACTTAAAGAAGAATTTAAGATCAAAACCAAATCTGTTTGGTGATAAGATCGACAACATTATTGCAAAGTAAAGAGAAAGAATACAGCAACCTTGAAGGATTACAGAAGACTTCAGGAAAAAATAAAATATTGTAAAGACAACTGAAGAAGGCATAGCAAGGCTGTGATGATAAAAATTACTGAGGTAAAGAAAAACATCAGTTAGCAAGAAAAGAAAACGAGTGCCAGAATTAAACAGCTGGAAAATTAATTATTAAATACTAAGATTAAGCCAATCTCACCTCTTTCTGCATAGGCTCAGGAGTTCCAACCCAAAATAGCATCTACTCAGATATGAAATAAGAAAACTTGATTTTCATTTATGACCACCTGTTGGTGAAGGGCCTTCCTCGACATATTCAACCAAGACACTACTAAATCCAGTTCCAGAACTCAGCTAGTCATTTCAACAACAGTCAGTGAAATAACCAACGAAGTATGATGGGAAGATACTATTGGAGTTATACGAGGATCGCTTCGAAATTATTTCAAGAGTGAACGGATGGTTTAGTGAACGACAGAGAATTCATCTGTCTTGCTGTTCTTGAAAAAACCAGACAAAAAAAAACAGCTTTGACAACATTAAATAATTTTAAACTGTGAGCTGTAACAACTATCAAACTTTTGTAGTCACCTTACCTAACACGTCAGAGTGTCACAACAGAAAGAAGTGTCTAGAGCAAAGTTCCAGGACAGCGTATAGAGAACTGAAAAATCCTAACCAAGGTAAGGTTTTCAGATACTTGCCTAAATGTTTCACTTTGATGGTTCAGACAAGGACATTGTATCATCGAGAATAAAAGTATTCATACCGAGACTTTTTAAAATTAAATCTAGATCTAGCGACTATGCCAATAAACACTCCAACTTGTCATGATGGATTAATGTTTTGTTGAACACTTGTGGACCTGAAAAATAAAGAATTATCATTATGGCCGTGAATACAATAAACTCTGAATGGGACATTGTAATATGTGAGGCTGTAAAGGTAGTATTTCCACATTAAAGAACATCAGAGGGAAACTGTAGTGTGTCCGATCTGAAACCCTAACATAATGACATCTCACCACTTCTATTAAAGGGTTGTGTGACCAGAGCTATGGAAGTCTTACATTAAAGAACATCAGAGGGAAACTGTAGTGTGTCCGATCTGAAACCCTAACATAATGACATCTCACCACTTCTATTAAAGGGTTGTGTGACCAGAGCTATGGAAGTCTTACATTAAAGAACATCAGAGGGAAACTGTAGTGTGTCCGATCTGAAACCCTAACATAATGACATCTCACCACTTCTATTGAAGGGTTGTGTGACCAGAACTATGGAAGTCTTACATTAAAGAACATCAGAGGGAAACTGTAGTGTGTCCGATCTGAAACCCTAACATAATGACATCTCACCACTTCTATTGAAGGGTTGTGTGACCAGAGCTATGGAAGTCTTACATATTTTCAGTATCAGAAATTACATAACTTGCTTAATGAATACCAAGACACTTTCTGCCGTGGATTTCATGGCGAACAAGTAAAATATCTCTCAAGATTGTTACGTCACGTCCTCCAATTTTCTGGATGTTCCAGGCCTATCATTTAAACTTTCTAATCTTAACGTCGTTAAGATCCACAGCCTGGTACACCTTACGACACTATTTAGATAGGTGTTGAATTTCAGAGTTGGTTTACTTTTCAAAACAACGCACGAAACGGGAACAGAAAAAAGTTAAAATCGTGCGAAATCACTTATTACATAATTCAAAACAACAACACTTATTACATAATTAAAACATTTTGGTTCTTCAAATTTCATTGAAACATAAACAAGTGTTCAATATTTTTACTAATTTGGTTTCACAACTTGTACAACTTCTGTGAAAGAATCCGCGAATATGACCGAAATCTCACAGAAATATATATCTATAACCTTGGGCTCACTTCAATATTATTAAAGGGCTATTTAACAAAGTAGAGGAAAATGTTTCACTAAGCAATCAACACTCGTTTTTAATGATATGTTTTATTTTATTTTTCGATACTTTATATCTTGGAATATTTGTTTTTTTCCATCAGTGAAAAACTAATAAATGACATTATGCCATTTTTTGTTGTTTACAAGTTTTCTTGTCAATTTACCATGATAATGTATTTTATATTATCGTGGTGATTAGGACTAGGTGTAATGTAATTGTTAATGTACTCGGAATGAAAAACGTATGGTTCTTGGTTCGCAAAATAGCACTCCAACCTGTGCGTGCTATTTCGGCTGGACAAGAATAACCTAAGAGTTAGCGATGACTACTATCGGCCAGTTTTCTTCTCTCTAGTTTTTCACTTTCAAATTAGGGACAGGTTTAGGCAAATAATCTTCTTGTTGTTTGCGTGAAAATCTAAGAAACAAAACAAAAACAGACCAATAAACTATTACTAGATTTTTTCTCTATTTCCATGGTTAGAATTATTGTTAATACTAATTTAACATACGTAATGATAAGTAGTGCTTCCACATCAAAGAACACCAGTAATCTTTGAAGAAAGATGTAGGAATTCCGTTTTGAAACTCTTGCACAAAGGCGTCTTGCCACTCAAATTATTTTTTATTGTAAAATCTTGGAATAAATTGTTTAAGGTGCCTTAAGAATGACATTAAAGTTTCAAGAGAGCCAATGTTTCATAAGCGAAGGCATTTCTATCAGTTCAGTGGTGCAGAACGTATAAGCAATCTTCGAATTTTAAAGCCATGCGCTCAAGGCTGGGAAAGGTATTTTTCATTTGAGGCATTATGGGATATGTTTTGGAATGGTCCCTTGCAGTATGAAGCATTTTGAAGGTTTAACGTCCGTTGAATAGGAAAGCACCCAGTACTAGAGAATGAGGGACTCATTGAAAAAGTTCTGAATTGTTTTATTCACTTCGTAGGCTTCAGACCGCAGCTCTAAAGTTCTGTGAATATTATTTATTATTATATTTAAAATATTTGATTAATAATGAACTGTGTAGGTAGTGAAAGTGGTAAAATATCATTCTATGTTAGTATGTTTTCGTATACATATTGCATATTTCGTTTACGGTGAAAGTAATTGGTAAGGTTAACGTGTGTGTATATGTTGGCTCAAACTAAACTAATCTTCTTCTGTACAGGTCATTTCTTGCCACAATTACTCACTTTGCCATCTATTTAACGTCAGAAATTAAAGATTGTTCAGATTCACGCCTTTTGAGGTACCAGAATTTTGGATGCCCTTGTTAGAACCCCTGGAGACAGAAACCGGAAAGAAGATCAAATAGTTTTTCCTCTATCACTGTCTGCGACGTTAGAATGCTCTTATACCGCTAGGGGGTCTTCTAGTTTTCCCAGATTGTTTATTATTGGCTTGGCCGGGAATTAAGTACTTAAAGAATGAGGATACATGTTAAGTGGAAGTCAAGGTAAAAAAAAGTCAATCCTCAACCGTTGGTTTGACTGTTATTAATCTTTGAATATGTTGGAATTATAACTTGTTTTCTTTAGGAAGGAAGAAAAAAATCATAAAAAGGAAAGAAAGATTTACTTTCCCGCCAATATTGTCATAAACCTGTGCTGTCAATTCTGTAAAGTGCTGTGAAGACTCTAAAATATTCGAAAACCAAGAAATAAAATGTTTTTTTACAATATATCCAAAATATTCTGCAGTTAATAATACTTCTGTGTTGAACCAAATGAAGTATTCACATTACTAAGATAGAATCATTATTTTCTAATGATGAATATATATAAATATTGGGTTGAGGAATAATTCGTGAGCGTTTTTTCAAGTTAAAAAAATATATTCATAAATGAAACGCTTTCGCAAAATATTTCATGTCATTTGGTAGATAATTTTTTGCTCTAATAGATGGTGTGTTTGATTTTCATATGTCTTTAATTTTTGCTTTTATTTTCAGCTCATTAAATGGAATGTCAAGTGGACAAAATCGAGCATTTTCGACACCATCTGCTTTTCGCATTTAATTTCTTGCAATTACGTTTAAAACAATGCATGCTATATACCTAGGTATTACATGAAATAAAGTATCATAATAAATGTTTTGGGTGTAATGTATTCATGCATTGAAGTATTGTATAGTCTTGCATGTAATGCTTGAATGAAATTATTTAAAAACGCTCACGAATTATTCCTCAACCTAATATAACAGTGTATGTGTTTTCTTATAGCAAAGCCACATCAGGCTCTCTGCTGAGCCCGCCGAGGGGAATCGAACCCCTGTTTTCAGTGTTGCTATTCCGTAGACTTACCGTTATACTAGCGAGGTGCAAATATAACAGTACTGTCTATTATATGTCCATGTAACTACTTATCTATATTATTATAATAGAACAGTCTCTTCTTTATTCAAGTAACTATTTCGTAGGGTTTGGACGAGTCTTCACCAAAATTGGTATGAAGGCTCATTAGGCCCATCCGGAAGTACATAGAAATTTCCAGCTTTGCTTTTTCCTTGGCCGTTTTTGCGTTTTGTACTACTAAATCGCTCGCTGTTGATAGAACTTCATCAAATTTGACATGAAGGTTTGTTGGGTCCATGTGGAAATACAGGTTATTTGCGGTTTCACGTTTTGTATTTTGAAGTTTTGTGGGTATTTTTGTGTTGTTTTTTTACAATTAATGCATATAAAGGAAGCAACTTTTCATGCCGTAAGATAATTTTTCATTAATCAGGAATTATGCATAACATCTATCGAGGGGAGGGGTACTCTAGCTGCTTTTATATGTATATTATTTGTTGTTAAATACAAAATTACACAATGGTTTATGTTTACTCTGCCCGCCACGGGTGTCCCCCGCTGGGACAGCGGTATGTCTACGGATTTACAACGTTAAAATCAGGGGTTCTATTCCTTTCGGTGAACACACCAGATATCCCGATGTGGCTTTGCTATAAAAAACAAACAAACATACCCACCCATCACAGGTATAGTAACCACAATTTTTAGCGTTACAATCCCTCAGACCTGACATTTAAAATTGGAATAATTGGTCCATACCATAAATAGCCTCTTTCCTTTTATATTAATTCATCGATATTTTAAATATAGTATAAACCAGGTGTGCAGTTCTCGAGAAAAAAAAAAAAAGTGGAGGTACTCAGCACCAGTGAGTACTGGAAGAATTTGACACCTGGTATAAACTTGTCTGCATTTAACCAGGAGTATCTTTGGCCGATTAATCCTAACAGTTCTTTCACATAGTTAAGCTGTTGCTAAATCTGTAATAACGTTTACGATATTGACAGTGTAGAGCCTAATTGCCAGCTTAGATTTTCTGCTGCTGATACTTTTAGCTATTCGAAACGATTTATTCGTTGCTATTTTTCACACCATGATAAAATGATATACAGTTTATGAGATTCCTTGCAGTTCGTTTATTCACCCCAACCCTAAGCAGCAGACATCCCGTTCATTTCGTTATCGTTTCGGGCACTTTTCTATCCATAAATTTAAAATAGTTGTTTTTTAAAGATTGGTTTATTAAGCCTCGCCATGATATTTAAACGTTGTATCACAATGTTCATGATCTCCTCTTCTCGCTTGGCATTCAGATACATTACAATTCGCTTGTATTTCGGATCATCGTAATTTGTTTATGATCAACCGTTAATGTTGCGTTTTAGCCATTGAAGTGTCTTTATTATAATTTATTCGATTATATTAACGGCGAGTGTCACTTGTTCTTTTGCCTAACGTTTTTGTTGTTCAGATTACTTCACCTGCACTGTGGTT
This sequence comes from Tachypleus tridentatus, assembly GCF_004210375.1. Taxonomy (NCBI): domain Eukaryota; kingdom Metazoa; phylum Arthropoda; class Merostomata; order Xiphosura; family Limulidae; genus Tachypleus; species Tachypleus tridentatus. The sequence continues at coordinate 74,532,783 of NC_134837.1, read as the reverse complement.
TGTTTCCCCACAAAATAGCTGTTATTACAGCTGAATCAGATTTGTGATATACTTTGTGACAGCTTTGATTCCTATACGAGAAACATGAGTGTAATTTTGAATGCATTTTTATATGACCTTCCTTTTCGTGTGTTAAGGTTAAGTATCTGTCATTACGTAATGGTAAAGTTTAAGGTGTAGTAGGCACCAGCTTCCTGTCTACAAAAATGTTCTACCGCCCAGTACTATTGAATAATATTATCTGTGTTCTTTAACAGCAGGAACGATTTGATAAGAAGAAGGAAAAAAAAGAGTTCGCAACCGCATTCCGGTTCGTTCCACCCAACTCAAGTCCTATTAGTATGTGCACACAAACCTTATATTTCGCAATGAATTTAGGGCTAACCTAAATGGTTTAAGTGAGATATTATTGGGATTATGGCTGAGAACCATTATCAGCGAGGGTATCCAACTAATGATTTAGTACAAGTTACTCACTATAAGTTTCAGTTTCGTAATTTTTTGTTACCTCTATGACTTATTGGTAAGCTTACGACGCTAAATATCGGGTCTCGATACACATGGTGGACAGAGTACAGAATACCTGTTATGTAACTTTGTGCTTAAAAACAACCATCCAACCTTCTTTATATAAGTCAAGTATCTTAAGACTTATTTGTATTAGTGACTAGTATTAGCTCATTTTTAATGGAAACTGTGTGTAAACTCTAAAAATGGTGTGACAATTCATTTGGAATACCAACAAGCAAAGCTCCGACTTGGGAAATGTTTGACATTGTTAAAATAGTCAAAACAATAAAAAACTGAAAAAGAATTTTCAAATTCCATACAAACGGCCTTTTAATGTGTAAATCCTGGTAGGGTAATGCTCTTTGTTTGTTATTTAAAAAATAATTCCTTTCATTCCAAAGGACTATGAATAATTTTCAAATGAAGTGATCTGTAAACAGCTAGAATAAACAGGGTTTGATGTATATAAAATGGCCAATGTAATAACATGGTAACATTTTCTCAGACTTTTTATATGTTGTTTTGAGGATGTAGTGGACAGTCAGCGAAGCCGGACTGTCTTACAATAAAACTGATAATACTTCAGTTTTACATTATTTTTAAACTACAGGTAGTTTAAAACTAAAGGTAGTTTAATTTTGTAGCTTTGTATGTTTGTTTTGAATTTCGTGCAAAGCTACACAGGGGCTATCTGCGCTAGCCTTCTATAATTCATGGGCTACCCTTTCACGACCTTCACTTTATAATTCCCCACGGCTACAAGGGCGAGCATATTTGGTGTGACGGGGATTCGAATCCGCGACCCTCAGGTTACCAATCGAGCACCTTAACCACATGGCCATGCTGGGCTTGGAGCTTTGTAACATATATTGAGGTTTTATTCCAAGGAGAGATTTCAAACTTTGGTAATTTTAATTGTTTATTCGCTAGATGCATCTTTTATGCCTATTTTTCAAATGTTCAGATTTTTTTTAATTTAGCGAGGCTAGTACCATTAGTTTGGAGTTAGAGTTACTTACGTAGCAGTCTACTCGAGTATTAGCGCAGACACCTTTGTCAAAATTGGTAATGAACAATCTGTTCCGAGATACCTCAAAATAACAGATGAAGCTGATATAACGTATGCAATAAATGTCTTAGTTATTAATGTAGTAGTCTAATTAAAGATTAGTGCCTGATAATTCAAATTAAATGTATTAACTACAATAACGTGCACAGGGGAGGGGGTCGTGGCTCAAGCCCTTGCATTCCTCTTCTTGTGCCCTCAGAGTGTCCTTTTTGTCAGTCATAAAATTATCCACAGCCACTAAAAGATACGCCTGATTCCACATCTTGTTTGCTACGAACTATTACGGTGAAAAATATTTATATTTTAAAATAAATGGAACACAGGGACTTGTAGGTCTTTACAGCAAAAACATAATTGTGATATGCTATTAAGTGTGAATACGAAAACATATATTGTTTATTTTAGATCTTAAAAGTATTTATAAGTCTGATTGAACGGGAATAGATTGTTATCTCTTTCTTTACCATGGTTTTTTTACTTCGTTTGTACCGAAGACAACCGACCCATAGTTCCCATAATTCCCCTCCCGAAAAAAAGAAAGTCTTGCCTCACGACGCTTGAAATGTCATTTTTTTCTGTCATTGAACTCCTGCCCTTTTAATGTCCTTTGCACGTTATTGATTAATGGCAGGCTAATCGAAGCCTGATAGTTCATGTCAAAGTTATTAGTTTAGCTTTAATATTAGTCTTGATGCTTTAGATTAAAGCTATTACTGTGGTAGTCCAACCGAAAATTAGTACCCATTATTTCGGGTTAAAGTTCTTAACGCAGTAGTGTAATCACAGCTTAGTACCTGATAAATCAGGTGAAAACTATTAAAGTAGCAGCCTAACCGAATCATACCCCTGGTACCTAATGTTCAAATTATTCATATAGTAGTCAGATTAATATAGGAAATTTACTGGTCTAGAATTAGTAATGTAGTAATTAGTAATGTAGCAGTCTAATAAATTGTGTGACAAATAATTCAAGTTAATTATTAATTTAACGTGTAATCAGTGATTATTGCAAGGTATTCGAAATCTAAATCTAGCATTAATGAATGCAAACTATTTGGTTTATTAGTTAGTCTTCCCGACATGAAGAAGCTTCACCTCCTGAGCTGATACCTGTTTACTTCGGTAATGCTATGTATTGACCACGTAGCACCTACACCTCGTAGTGATTCTACGTGCTTGTCACTTGTGATGTACAGCCACAGATTTTTTTTTTTAATCTGATGATTATTTGGATTCTCTGGGAGATGGAAAGAGTGAATTGTGGAAATTTTTGAATAAAAGTGTACGATATATTTTGGTTACTTTTTTAATGAAAAATGTATTTTTGTTTCTAAATCAATTTCGCTTACTTACGGATAATTGGTTTCTTTAAGGTACATCCACGGATCCGTGTTTTACTACAAAATCATTCTTATGGTGTCTTTTAGATGTTTTATGATTGTTAGTCAGAACTTTTATTTCAGGAACAAGAGGAGGATGTTGGATGGATTATAGGGCAGAGAAGAGGGTTATCTTCATTTTGCCCTCGGGTTTTTAAACCGTCCATTTACTTCCCGACGCCGCCGAAGACGTAAGAACTATAAAACGTGGTTTTCGTGTTTCAGCAAAGTGAGATTTTCACAATCTAATCGTTCTTTTTTTTTTTTTAACTCTGTTGTCAGTAGGGGGGGGGTAAGAAGACAAGTGCAATGAAGGGGCGACTGGCGAAGTGCAGTCATCGTCAACGCTCACCCAGCTTTGATGGTCACTCTTATCAAAGTCGTTGATCTAGGGTCGTTTTGTAACCTATGAAGTAAACAAATGCTGTAACTTTTCCAATTCGTCTGATGTACAAACAGCAGTGAGGCACGCGTCCTTACACAGTCTGTCTATCTGTTCAGTCATCCTTCCACTTACTTATTCATAAAACAGAATTTGTGTAATAGAGAATGATGCTATTGGTGAATAACACATCATCACAGACACATCTTGTGAATATTTGTTAACAAGACAAATTTGCTCTTGAAAACATAGTTGTTCACGGGATAAAAATTGTAACAAATATCCGTGCTTCTCTTAGTGGTGTAAATAACTGTTTTCATGTCACTGATTCGTTCACTAAAACTTCACTTAGATATAGCATAACATGTAGCTTTTTATGTAGCAAACATCGCTTCTAAACCTACTATGTCGTATACTGAGATTACTGTTTCTAACTAACGACTACAACGTCAGTTACTGGACAGAATTAACACCAAGATAGTTTTTGATACGCAACACTGTTTATTTAAAGGCTACGCTAGTGGTATTTAGACCTAGTTTTTGACTTGTCATGATTCCTAGTTCTTTAAAACTACAAAAACAGTAGGTTCTACTGATATTTATACTGAACCTCTGATTTCAAATACTGTATGCTCTCTCCGGGGCGCAATGATAAATCTGTAGGCATATAACACTATGGATTCGTAGGCATATAACACTACAGGCATTGTGTGGAATTACGCTTAAGAACAAACAAACACTGTGGTCACATCATACGGTTTTGAATATTTTGCTATTAATGAATTACTATCAATAAACGATTGCAACTGTATATTCGTCATAAAACTTCCACCAGTTTATTGTTAGTAAAACACCTAGGTACACCTTGTATTACGGTTTTTAGATTGCATAGTGCAATCCAAAATATTTAGGTTTTCACTTACTGTTACCTTTCAGTGTTGTTGTTTTTTAACAATGAAATAAAAATGAATTTGCTATTTTAGAGTTCAGTACATCGGTTTCATCTCTTTAGATTATAACTCTCCTGAGGATAAGTGTTTAAAAATAAACAGTGCAAACAAATTCCCTCGATTTGGCGTTGATTGAACGTGTGTATAGTCAGCCATTTTAAGCTGGACAATTCGGAATCGTGAAAACCTATATCGAAACAAAATTGAAACATTTACCCTCAATAACCTCTACAAATGTTTGTTAGAATTATTCATATCGTAATTTGTTCAACTTCTATTTGATATATCGTGAGCACTAACATTTTACTATCTTAGTCCATTAAATTTTCGAAGAAATATTAGGTAAAAAAATTCGAGATAGCTCGAAGCGGGTTAATTATCTCTTGAAAAAGTTTTGTACATAAAGCATATGTTTTTATTTATGTATATGTAATACAATTTCTAAAATTTCATGAGCCTTAATAAAACACTATCACGTGATCGTTCACAAAAAATAGAGGCAGTTAAGTAATATCTTCCGCATTCCTTTTAAAGGAAGAGTGATCCACAAATAGTTCTTCCATCAGTTTATGGATCATTTGTAACAAGAAACCGGTTGATTGCTGTTAGCTTTTCAGAAGTATTTCTTACAATGAAATGTCCGGCATGGCCAGGTGGGTTAAGGCGTTCGACTCGTAATCTGAGGGTCGCGGGTTCGAATCCTAGTCGCACCAAACATGTTTGCCCTTTCAGCCGTGGGGGCGTTATAATGTTACGGTCAATCCCACTATTCATTGGTAAAAGAGTAGCCCAAGACCTGGCGGTGGGTGGCGATGACTAGCTGCCTTCCCTCTAGTCTTACACTGCTAAATTAGGGACGGCTAGCACAGATAGCCCTCGTGTAGCTTTGCGCGAAATTCAAAACCAAACAATCTTACAATGAAAAAAGAAAATGAAATATTCAATGACAACACTTATTTATACATATGTGATGTTAATTGTGTGTTTTTAAAATGAACTTGTTTGCTGGATTAAATAATTAAGTGTTTTGAATGAAATATATTTCAACTGTGAAAAAAGTCAAGTGTTTTTGACGAAACGTTTTGGAAAATGCCTTCGTAATAATTACGATCGTTCGCAATAAGTTATTATATTTTATATTTTAGCTAATATATACACATGCATATTGTGTGTGTGTGTTAAATATACAACATTTGAGCTATTTCTTTCTTTTTTTTTTTTGGTGCTGAGGATTTTCATTTTAGTAGTTACCAATGATCAAATTACTGTCTATTTAATCAAATATGTGAAGTGGCATTATTTCGCAGGTTATGCACATAAAAACTGTTGGTTATATCATTCGTTTGCAAAACTGTTGAGTTCTGAAAGACCTTGCGGTTGCGAACCTTTTAACTCGTCCTTTCTTAAGTTTTGAGGAACATGCTTTAAAATAGTGGCAAACACGACGTTGCGTGTGTCTACATTGTAGCTAATTGTTCCGTAGGCTATAAATAAATAACTTACTGGTTGATATAACATGGTGAACATTCCAAGCATCGACTGTGGGTGGCCCTTTCTTTTCCGATTAGCCACGGCTTGCTTAGTGCAGACTAACCTTTGATTTCGACTGTACAATAAGCCCTTCTGTCACACATTGGAAGCTGGAATGCCAACTGTGTCTCTGTTGCCAGAGGGTTGTAGATGAACAGCAATCTTAGAACACCTAGGGCATAAACTTACCTTGATAACTTGAACAGCTTTCCATGTTACTACACGAATTTCTCCCTGGAAGTTTAGCTCAGGATTTCTAGTTTACTGTTAGTTCCTCATCGTGTATCATCTTATTGTGTATTTGGTTTCTGTTTGAGAAATGAAAATTGTTTTGTGTGTGTGTGTGTGTGTTTCGGAAAAGGATTAGGAGGCGAAACTTCGGTCTTCTAATTTTTATTTTGTTTTATGTATTTACTGAGCACGTGGAACCAATTTTCATTATATTTGTAAAAGTTTCCTTCTCAGCTTGTGTGGTTGTTTAATGTTATTTTTCCAAAAAGACTCCTTTAACAAAGAGTAATACTACCCCATTAAGGCTCCTTTAACAAAAATCAGTGAGATACCAGAAAGTATCTTCATCAAAGGTCAGTATGATACTAGAAAGGCTCCGTTAACAAAGAACAATACTGTACCAAAAGAGCTTCTTTAACAAAGGCTAATACCCTACTAGAAAAATTATTTTCCCAAAGGTCAGTACTGTACTAGAAAGACTCCTTTAAAGTAGGTCAGTACTATATCAGATTCCATTAACAAAGGCTAATACTCTACTAAAATTTTTCTTTCCTTGTGAAGACAAGAATGAAGGCAGCACTCACCACAATAAAGAATGAAACGATCGTAAACCCCATAATATCGTATCGCGAGTTTTCATTTGCTCAACGTTTCGGTTTTATACCTTCATTAGGAGCTTATCCTTCTAAAACTTCATTATATTAAGTTAAGCTCCTTAAGATAATATAAAGCCAAAACGTTGAACAACTAACTCTATGGGATCGATAGTTCATTATAGAAAGGTGTGTTCCTGATGAAGGTGTAGAGCGGAAGAGTTGATTGAGCAAACAGAAACTTTTCATAAGATCTCCTGGGGTTCATATTTGTTTTATTTATTCATAATTAAGTGCATGTTTTAAAAATATAACTTATATAAAAACCTGTGTGTGTCGTGTCACGCTTAATTTCTGGAAGTAGGAGGAATCATAAAAGTGGTTTTGATTGGTTTGTTTTGGATTTCGCGCAAAACTACTCGAGGGCTATCAGCGCTAGCCGTCCATAATTTTGCAGTGTAGGACTAGAGGGATGGCAGCTAGTCATCACCACCCACCGCCAATTTTTGGGCTACTCTTTTACCAACGAATAGTGGGATTAACCGTAACATTATAACGCCCCCACGGCTGAAAGGGTGAGCATGTTTGGTGTGACGGGGATTCGAACCTGCGACCCTGGGATTAGAAGTCGAGTGCTTTAACCACCTGGCCCTGCTCGGCTTTCATAAAAGTGAACATACATTTATCCAAATATAATAAATAGTTCGATTACTATCTGCCCATTGAGTTTTATTGACGGGGGTGCCGTAAAACGTTATAAGTGTAGTGGGTGTTAGTATAATAAGCCTAAAGTAAAGACGTTGTGTGGGGTCATTTACCCTAGAGCCACTTGCATACAATGTCTCATGAAAGTAAAAATATCGATTCAATTATATACTTAATCGTTTCTGAATTAACTTACTTTCTGTTATATCATCAACGTTTTTAATATACAGAAGTATAACCTAATATTGTTGCTGAGCGATAAGGCTTAAAAGACAAACTTGGAACGTAGTGTTACCAAAACGCACTGGCTTTTAAATATATTAGAAAGTATCTAAATAGATTTTTACTAACAATTACTCAGTTAATTCATTTTATGAATGCTCTTAATTTTGATTGGCTTACAAAGGAATTTACCGACGTTTGATTGTCTGGACTGCACTTTTCCTGGTCAAGCTTGATTTCACAAAAGTTATTGATGTCAATTAGCCATGAAACGTGACGTTAGGGTATACCATGAAGTAAGGGGTGGTAATAATTACCCCTACATTTTAACGGGCTATACGCTAATGTCAGTATAGTTGTCACGTTGCTGGCTTTGCCAGCATTTTTTTTTTAACGAAGCATCTGGTAAACAGATTATAGTATTATAAAAAACTGAATTTAAAGTTTCATTTTCTGTATGGTATTAATATAGTTAGTAAAATAAAAAGTTATAATGCGTTTAGTAGTTCTTTCCGTGTCAAAGTAATATCTGAGGTAGTACTAAAGAAAGAAAGGACAATGACCTTCCTTCTGTTTAACGCCACTAATTCCTGTTCTTGGAACACATTAAAAGTGTGTGTATGTTATATTTTAGCCCAACAGAATTACCAAGAAGAGATAATGAAACAGTTCAAAAAGACCGTTACAGATAAGTAAAGCCTTAAGAAGTCAGTAATCGACATCTGTTTCCGTTTATAAGCATGTATTTACATACACGTGTCTTATCAGCGGCACCGAGTGCAAGAAGAGAGCGCGAGCGAGCCGAAAGCCGTAACCTTTTAATGTGCATTTTAGATCCTTGGCAGAATATGTATTATTATAGGCCGGGAAAAAGTGACACATTCTAAATTACCCTGGTCACGTGACACATGAAATAATGCGTTAATCGGATTGCAAATGGAAATTGATCATTGAAAATGCCAACTTTGAGAATTTAGTAAGAACGCCCTCCTCTCGCGTACGTGATGTTAATCGTTTCATTGGATTTTTAGGATTAAGTAAAGGTCTATATCCAAGTTCCCTGCCATACCTGCAGACATGTATTGTGAATTATAGAACTAGTCTATCTTTCAAGACTGTATTAAAGCGTATAATAAATGAGTGGGTAGATTTGACTGTGTACTATTTTTAATTGATATACTTTTTTTAGATAGATGTATATACAGAAGAGGCTGAATTCATCAAATTTGATTAGTATTACCCGAGTAAGCGCGACTGCATAACGTGAGCTGCAGATATACGTACGTAGTTGTGTAAAACGTGAAATACGAATATTTATCTGCTGTACGTAGTATCGTCTGGCAACAAAGCCTTGATCTAAGGACTTGGCACTTCGTAGCTTTTGTAGGCATTTACATATATGACATAGGAACAAAAATGATCATAGAAGATGCATAACCCCAGAAACGTACGAAACACATCCTATCATAATTAGTTACGATTTACCGTCTTTGACATCATAACTCATTAAGGAAAGAAATTGTTGACTTGTAAAGAATCAGTTTTATAATAATAGATTGCAAGACAAATGTCAGATTTTATTTATGATTTACAAAATGCTTCGTGTGATATATCGATTGCGTGTGTGCTTTAATATTCCTGTTATTTTACAGGTTACGAATAACTAATTATTTTGACTGAGAGTTTATGCACCGATATAGCAATGGGTTAGCTTATGAAGACAGGATTACTGAAAACCCACATAAGAAAGATTGGCGGTCTGTATTATACTTGTTTTCAAAAGCATTTTCAAAATTATCTGTTTTCAGAACCAAAATTGGAGTCACATTATATATGGAAGATTTAGCTATATTCAAGTTTCATTTCTAACACCGACTTCAAACTCAAAATTTCACGACTCTCTTGATCAACTCGAAAGAAATGTTGATTAGTTCGTTTTAGACGGTCAGACTTCACAATCACTTCATTTGTTATATATATATATATACGTACTATTTTCAACCATTAAGGTCTGTCGTTAGTATTTGAAATAAAATCCAGCTTTGAGAAAAGTGAGATGCATTTCATCTACCGCCTTAAATTAGCCAGGTTTTATAGAATGGTAAACAACTGAAACTTACCGTGTCCAGTTTTGATTGCTTATTGTTGTTATATCCTACTTTGTAAATGTCTCCTTCTAAATGACTACAAACTAATGTGCCTGTAAAATGGTGTGTGTGTGTCTATATATATATACAAAATAATGTGCCTGTAAAATGGTGTGTGTGTGTGTATATATATATATATATTACTGATTTCATTTGGCTGTTTTATCAACCATATTCATTTTTATATTCTATTTTAAGTTTCAAATTACACTAAAGCAAAATATAAATAACGTGCAATACACTAGATGCGTGCATGAACAAACATACAAACGTCATAATGGTTTCCATCCTGTGCTGATTTAGGCCAGAAAAAATAGGTAATTGTTCTTCCTTAAAAGTGATCAATCATTGTCTGTTATAATCTTTTTCAGTTTACATTCATTAATGTATGTAGTTCTATAACAGACCAGTGCAAATATTTTCGTTTATCTTCGTCTAATAACAACCGTCTGGTAGGCTTAATCTTTGATTTAACCGCGAACAAAAAGAAAAAAAAAGGACTGGCATTTCTTGACGTTAAAACGAACATTTTGTGTTGTCAACGAACTTCGTGTAAGCACCATTTACGAACTCTTCGTGGATTTGTGAGTCGACAGTTCTACTGAACAATTTTATTCTTCGACAAAACTTTCCCTGTTATACTAACACCTTTATCAGACTTCTAATGTGGCTCAGTTAACTCCAAATAAAAAATAATTTTATGGTGAGGACGGTACAATAAAAGACATTTAGTTCTGTGTTGTAGTGTGTCACTGATAAAAGAAGGAGGTTATATGTTCGTGTCGTAAGCTTTAACAGGAAAACAAACTGACTGGTTTTAATTAGATCAACTTGCATCTGATACCATGGTTATTATTTATTTCTTGACAATATATAGCAAACCCAGTTCAATATGGCATATACGTTTTGTGAACCAAAGCAGATATAGTTTAGTATTGTTAGAAAGTTTTGTGAAACAAAGCAGATATAGTTTAGTATTGTTAGAAAGTTTTGTGAAACAAAGCAGATATAGTTTAGTATTGTTGGAAAGTTGTGTGAGACAAAGCAGATATAGTTTAGTATTTTTAGACGTTTTGTGAACCAAAACAGTTTTGTACGGACGTGGAAGGTGTTTAAAGAAATGATTTTACACTTTCATAAACTATAGTGTTCAGGGATATTGTTATCCTTTTTCTCTTCTCCTGCGAAATGGTAGAATTTTGATAAGCTCGTGGGGCTGAAAATAATTTCAGAGAGAATTCGTATTTACTGGTAGAGAAATTTGGCAGATATCCTGTGGTCCGTGAGGCAGGGAGAAGATAAGAGGCTGGTGATGAAGACATTGGTGAGCAGCAAGACAACAGTATTCCACAAAGCATGAATGCCCTACAAACAAGATAACCTAGTGGCTGGGATATGTAAATCCAGTGCCCTGGCTGTCATTACAAAGTCCAATAGTACTAGAAAACTTGTTGTGAGTGTGTGTGATGTGTGATGTGAGGGATAGGGGGAGATCTCCGAGAAAACCCACTTTCACAGGACAGGCTGAATAATCTATCTGTATCTGTCCCGTGCCCGGAGCTGAAGATGAATCATCATAAATGGGTTAAAACAACTTTGAGGTGTTTTTAAGTTTATCTAATTGCTAAGTATTCGTTGAATGTATAATACGCTGAAGGGCGGTGTTTAATGGTTTTGTTTGGAAATCTTAAGGCTAGTTAAGAACTCTGTTTTGTTGTATTTATAGTTTGTTTTTAATACTGCTGGACGTGTTGAAGGTGACTTGACACCTGTATTTTATTAAGCAACGTATGTAATCTGAGTAGATTTTTATTATTGGTCGTGGTTTGCAATTTTTGTTTTGCAATTAGCCTTAAATTCACTGTACGTTTGGTGATGAATTTGTGAATGTACGTGAAATGTTCATCTCCATGTAAGGTGGTTGTCGAAGATAATGCCTAAAAACTTGGCTGTGGGACATAATTTTATTTCGGTATCGTTTCAATTGAGTTTTATTTTGTTAACGTTTTTGAAATATTTATTAATGCCGAAATATAATTCTCATTGTTTTGAATGGTTTAAGCATTACTATTCATTTATTGCACTGATTAAGTATAGTGTTGAGAGATTTTGGTATTGTACCAGCTACTATTAAGGAGTTTCGCGAAACGTTCTAAGCAGGAATATCGTCAACATATTATGAGAAGTGTATGTGTGTTATGTTCAGAAAGAGTAAGTTACTTTGAGAAGGAATATAAAGGATTGATGAGAGGACAGAGGCTGCTGTAATGCTAAATAGTTTTGAGGTGGTGTTATCAACTTAACTGAGACTGTTGCAGAGGATGTCAGGTGTCCATCTGAGGACTGTATTATTTATTATAATATTGTGTATGCGGTATCTCAGGACATTTTGACAGACAGAAACGAAGGCTTTCTTTTTGTCTTGGAATTCAACTAGAGTAGGAATAACTTGATTGTTATTAAACAATTTATGAATGGATTTATCTGGTTAGATGGTTTACAGTTTGTCTACCTTTACGGAAGGAGTTTTGGATGTTTGGTATCAGATGATGGTTTTCACGAACCAAAGCAGATATAGTTGAGTGTTGTGAAGACATCTTGTGAGGCAAAGCAACTATGGTTCAGTGTTGTACACACATTTTGAGCTTCGAGGCAATTATATTTCACTATCGTACAGACCTTTTATGAACCATAACACTTACACTTTTATATTGTACAGACGTTTTGTGAACCAAAGAATCAATACGTAAGTGCTGTACATGTATACCAAAGCACCTGTTGTTCAGTATCGTACATACTTTTTATGAACCAAAGCATCAATACGTAAGTGCTGTACATGTATACCAAAGCACCTATTGTTCAGTATCGTACATACTTTTTATGAACCAAAGCAACCATAGTTTAATGCTGTACAGATGTCTTGTAGATATAGTTTAGCGTTTCACACAAGGATTGTGAACCAAAGTGACTATACAGACGTCCTGTGAACCAAAGCAACTACAATACACATACGTATTGTACAGACGTTTTGTGAACCATAACCACAGTTTATTGTTGTATAAACGTTCTATGAATCAAAGCACCTATTATAATTTAATGTCGTACAGACGTTTAGTGATCGAAAGCTGCTATTAATTCGATGTTATACAGACGTCTTGTGAACTAATGAAGTTATAGTTCAGTGTTATTTCCAGACATTATAGTTGAGATTCAAATTTCAAGATACAATAATTCGTTCCACACATGTAGATATAACGACTCAAACCCATATTTCGTAACATAGGTGTTAATTTCATATTTTGAAAAGAGTAGTTTCTTTCTATAAATAAAGTTCAATCCCACATTTCTAAACATAGTGGTTCAATCCCACATTTCTAAACATAGTGGTTCAATCCCATATTTTTAAACACACGAGTTCTCCCCAGACTTCTAGATATGTGTCCCAATTCCACATTTTTAAGTGTATAAATGATTCAAACCACGTTTACAGTGTTATGTATTATAATTTATCTCGGACGAGTCTTCAATTTATTATGTTACGTACGCCGTATACTTCGATTTCAAATAGCCGGAAATTTTAATTTAGAAGGTAATTGAATGTCAAGAGTCAATTTTAGGATATTTGCCAACAAGACTGATACACGAAATTTACTTTATAACACAAATATATATTTTAATATACAAACATCAATACAACTTATAATAACGGTTATTACAAATAATTGTTTTTGTACAAGAGTTTTATAACAATAAACAATACTGAGTCTTCTATCTGGTCTGGAACTGAATCTTTTATTGATGCTGATACATGAGTACACTTCGCTTGACGGGAAAGCTAGCTAACACTAGTCTTGACTGGCTTGTAGCGGTTTACAAGCTCACTTTTCATCGAGGAAGATATCTAATGTCCTTGCAGAAATACTAACGTCTGAAGTTAATTCTCTGAAGTTGAACGGTTTGTAATGTTCGAAATCTATAAACGTTCCTGGTCAGATATCTGTAATTTTTTGATTAATAAGCGATTATCACAATTATATTGTTTGTTTGTTTGTTTTTGAATTTCACTAGCCGTCCCTAATTTAGCAGTGTAAGACTAAAGAGAAGGCAGCTAGTCATCATCACCCACCGCCAACTCTTGGGCTACTCTTAGGTTAACGAAAAGTGGGATTGATCGTCTCATTATAACGCTCCCACGGCTAAAAGAGCGAACAGGTTTGGTATGACGGGGATTCGAACCCTCGACCTTCAGATTACTAGTCGAGTCCCTTAAACACCTGGCCATGCCGAGCCCTACAACAATTAAACAATATAGTTAAAAACAGTATAAAAATAGGGCAAATTTATGTAACAAAGAAAGAAATAACTTAAAACATTTTAAGAAGATAAAAAAAGAAGGCTGTTTAAAAATATATACAAAGCTGAACCGTTCGTTTATACCTAACTGACTTAAACAGCTTAATTAAAAATTAGTTGTTTTTCGATAATTGTTCATTTATTGGTGATAGAAGCGACATAATGTAAGACAAGTACTTTAAAGTGCTCAAGAGAATGATCAGTTGTGTTAAAATGCCAGCTACAAGTTTATCTTGGTGTTTAATCAAGATTCTACGTAAGTGTTCTCGTGTACGTTCAGCGAGCATTCAACTGATTTATTTTATGTAGAACTGATCACAGCTGTTACAAATAATACAATAAACATTTAGATGTACAGGTGAAATGACTATTCACAGAATACATTGACTTAGGACTTCTGACAGATGTTCTATGATCAATGTAAAGGTAAGTGTTGCATCTGCTCCTCTGACAATTACATGTACCAATTTGAGTAGCAGATGATAACTGAATGTTATCCGAAAGTTGACTATGGACGAGTAAATCTTTAACGTTAAAGTCTCATTTGTAAGAAATCAGAGGCTTGTTGGGGAATCAGTGGTACTGCCTTTTGTTTTGACGTGAAAGCTGTCATACAATGTATATGTTGTTTGTGTGTTGAGTGGGTGAAATATAAGTGTAAGGGATATTTATTGATGATCAGTGGAAGTAGGAGTGTGTTAGTTGAAGCGAAATTGGACACATGTAGTTGGAAGTTTAGAATTAATTGTCTACAGGGTTGGTGTTATAATTACTGACATAATTTAATCTAAGCAGATTCTGAAGACTAAATTCGGATGTTTATTGTTAGGATGTGAATTAATGCGATGTAGTGAAATAGGACAGCCACATTTTTAGAACAATTGGATCAAATTGATAGAGCCTACATGACTTGGTGAGCTGTGATTTGAAGATGTTTCTTTTGACTTGTGAAGGGATGGCTGGAGATTAAATGCAAATCGCTATGTGTTTGTGATGTACAGACGTCGAGAGCTTGCCATCATTAGTCACGGAATTATTTATGTCAAGAAATAAAATGGTTTGGTGAGAAACCGAAAGCGTGTATTGGAGTGATGGGTGAAAGGTTTAAATAAATTGGATAAAGAGAAAAAATTAATCATTACTGTATGTATCTATACTGACAATATCATCAGTATATCTACAGTATAAGGTAGGAATGGTAGCTATGTAGTTACAAAATATACAATTGTATGAAGGACTAATTTTGGTTCCCAAGATGAAGACCTTTTAGTTGCTTACAAAATTCGATGTCAAAAGAAAAGATGTTTAAGGATAACACTAATTCAGCTAATCTAATCATGGTGTCAGTGGATAGGTCTAGGGTATCCCTTCTTTCAAGGTAGTGTTTTAGGGCCTTCAGTCCATCTTCATGTGGAACGGAGGTATACAACGACATTATGTGAAGTGTGAATAAAGTAATCGAATCTGATTTTCATTTTAAATTCGCAATTTTTTATAAGGCGTCACTGGTGTAAGTAGGGAGTTGATGAACTGATGGAGTTCAAATGGAATTTAAGTAACGAGAGATAAATTTTAGTAGGGCAGCTGCATGTTGAAACTGTTGCTTGACAAAGAACGTCGCCAAGTTAATACATTATTATAATAGGTTTTAAAGGTGATTCTTTTCTCTTTTAACACTAATTTATTTTATAAATTGCTGTGTATCACCATAGTTCAAATGGGAAATGCAAAGTTACAACGATATTCAATTTTTCAACGCGCAATATATGTTATTTTATATTCTTGTGAAATCTGATAATAAAGCCGTTCGACTCACAATCTGCTCTTTGCGGGATCAAAACAAGTTGCCAGATATGTTCGCTCTTTCAGTCTGTAAGGCGTCATAATGTTACGATTCTTGGTAAAAGGAATAGTTTAATAGTTGACAGCAGGTGCTGTTAACTAGCTGCTTCCCCTCTTTTCTATTGACTCACAGTTAAGCCCGTCAGTAGGTTTAACTCCCCTCAGATTTTTGAATCTTGCGAAATGTTATTACTCACAATGAGGCTTGTGGTTTGATATTTAACTCGATGGACTGTGAATCCGAGGATTCTTGGTTTACGTCCCGTTGCCACAGAAATTCACTTTCCGCACTTCGGGCTTTCGGGTCGCGGTTGCGTTATAAGAGTGACTATCAAAATTTCAATATTTTAATATTGTAGCCAAGAGTTAGTGGAGAGTGCCACTTTTCCTCTATTCTTCCAGTTCAAGATTAGAACAGACTAGCGCAGGTGGCGCTTGTGAATCTTTGCGTGAATATCCAACAGCAACAAACCTGCAAACAGTGAGGCTACACAATATATTTCTTAACGTAATCTGATTACAACATCTTTTGTTTTACTGATGTATTTATTTTAAAAAATTAAGCCCCCCCAGTAGTCTGAAAGCCTATAACACTAACATCTAGGTTTCGATGCCTGTGTTGAACACAGCACAGTTAGCCCATTAGCTTTCCTCGTAACAACATGTAAACAAAATTAAAGCTTACTTACAATAAGTAAAATAAACGACTTAAATATTGAGACATTATTGGACGAAAATATTAAGGCTATCCAACAAAATGAAACAACTTTAGGTAACATCTGCTATCGATACTCTCCACTATTCCTCGAAATGTAATTTATGACTTTCGTATTCATATTCTCCACATTTAACTGAGTGTACCATACTTGTTCTGTTAGAGGAAAACCTCACCATCAAAACTCTCCGGTGCCATGATCAACAATATTGCCATTAGCAAAATGAGTATCAACTTGCTCTCTAACATTCTAAAGACAAATTAGCTGCCGTTGCACGATCCCGTCACAGTATTATCCATTTATTCAAATCAACAGTTCCGCATTTTTGAGGCCCGGCATGGCCAGATGGTTAAGGCAGTCGACTGGTAATCTGAGGTTCTCGGGTTCGAATCCCCGTCACACCAAACATACTCGCCCTTTCAGCCGTGGGGGCGTTATAATGTGACGGTCAATCCAACTATTCGTTGGTAAAAGAGTGTCCGAGAGTTGGCGATGGGTGTGATGACTAGCTAGCTGCCTTCCTTCTAGTCTTACACTGCAAAATTAGGAACGGTTAGCGCAAATAGCCCTCGAGTAGCTTTGCGCGAAATTCAAAACAGACCCGACTGTATTTTTGAAAGGGGCGACAAAAGCAACGCTGATTTGTCAGAATATCAAGCAAATTATGTATGAAACATGATATGGTTTGGAAACGTCCTTTGCCATGTCGAAGTTATCATTAATTTTCGATGTCCTTTTGTTGTCCTACGTCAAGTACTTCTAACGATAGAATCACTTTCAAAGTGGTTTTTTTTTTTTTTTAAATAACTCCTGTTTTGGAAGGAAATGAACCTTCTTTTATTTCGAGATCATTATTAGTAACATAATATAATGCTTAGAGACAGCAAGGAACTTGTTGGTCCGTCTTGACTGTCTCATCCTCTAAGCCAAACTAAAACTATTAATTAAATAAATTAAAAATATTAATACAGCTCTTGTCATTCATATATCTATCAAGCTTTTTTTTACACTTACTCAAAGTTACTGCCTCCACAATGCAGCCCATTCCACAGGTCAACCACCCTATCTTACGAATAAAACTCTCTTTGCTGAAGAGAGCTTCTACCTTCTCTGAATCTATGTTTGTGCCCCATAGTTCTGTAATTTCTGTTATTCAGTATGAAAAGTGTTGATGCATCAACGTTATCAACAATCTTAAAAAATCAAATCCCTTCTAACTCTCTTTTTCTCAGGAGAAAATAATTTTAAAGATCTTAATCGCTCCTAATATGACAACCCCTCATTTCAGGTACCATTTTAGTAACCCTCTTCTGAACCCTTTCCAACAATTAAATGTCTTTACTAAGGTAAGGAGCCCAAGACTGGACACAATACTCCAAATGTGACATATGCAATGAAATTATAACCTCTTTAGATTTGTATTTGATATTTCTGTAGACACAATCGAAAATCCTATTTGCCCTACACTACCAACAGTTCACTGCTTGGATAGCTTAAGAGACTGATCAACCGTTACATCACAGTTATTTTCTTTCATGACATAGTTAAGGTTATTTCCATCCAAGTTATACTTATAATTCAAATTATGATAACCCACATACAATATCATGTATTTATTATAATTAAAACCCATCTGCCATTTATTTGCTCAATTCATTAAATGATCCAAATCCTTTTGTAAAAAAAGCAGCATCCTCTTCACAGCTTGATACAATCAATGATCAATTGTATCATGGTGTATGGCCCGGCATTGTCAGGTGGATAAGGCACTCAACTCGTAATCTGAGGGTCGTGGGTTCGAATCCCCGTCGCACCAAACATGCTCACCCTTTCAGTCATGGGGACGTTATAATGTGACGGTGAATCCCACTATTCGTTGGTAAAAGAGTAGACCAAGAGTTGGCGGTAGGTGGCATAGATTAGCTGCCTTCCCTTTAGTATTACACTGCTAAATTAGGGACGGCTAGCGCAGATAGTCCTCGTGTATCTTTGCGCGAAATTCCAAAACAAACAAACAAACCAAACCTAGGTGTACTCAAATGTTCACCCTCTAAACCATTTCTGAATTCGAAGTAAAGAGTAAATTTAAAATAACATTATTTGAAGAAAGTTCCTTGACCAATTGCCACAAATATTTATCATGCTTTGGGCATACTGAAACCTCTTTAATAATTTTTAAGAGTTACCACAGTATACACTGGGAGTTAGAGAAATAAAGTGTTACGTCTGTGTAGCAAGTGTCAGCAACATTTCCAACTTTAAGCCTGTTCAGTACTTAAGATAAAATTGATTAATGAGAAACACACGTTATATAAAACTTTCTAATAGACCAATGTTATAACCATATTTGAGTAATTCATTTCATATTCATAAGTACTTGGTGTGTTACGATAATTGCTAACATAGTATTTACCACAGTCGCACATCTTCGTGACAGAAAGGTTACCATGCAAGAAATAAAACAAAAATTGGTAACTTACAATGAAATACTTCTTCTGTAGCTCAAGAGAGCTAGTAAGGGTATTAAAAAATTTTATTGAAATAAATTAGAGAACAACGTTTCGACCTTCTTAGGCCATCTTCATGTTAACATGTTTGATTTGTTTTGTTAACTTGAAGATGACCTAAGAAGGTCGAAACGTTGTTCTCTAATTTATTTTGATAAAAGTCTTAATACCCATACCAGCCGTCTTGAGATACATTTTTAATTCAAGTGGGTTTCTCGTCATCATGAAAAAATACTTCTAAAAATAGGTTTTTTCTTATGCACAGAGAAAAAATTCATCCTGTTTCAATTGGCTGTTGAACAGGATGAAAAACTTGTTATTTGTGTCAGGACCAAACACAAGTTTTATGAATGTGATAACTACGCTCCCTTGTAAGAGAATGAACATCCAATAGCATAAGCCTTATTCACTGAAACTAACTACGATACGATTTCCTCAAAAAAGTAATTTAGCAACAGTATTAGTAAATATGTTAAACTATATTTAAAGCTATAGAATCTTAATTCGAAATGTTTATCCGTAACATGTATGTATTGGTTTATTGAATTAATATATAGAGGATAATAAAAAACAAACAATGTCTGCGTATAATTCAGATTAAGCGTATTTTCAGACATTGGACATCATTGTAGGTGACTTGTGTTTAGCAGGTCCAAACTATGAGTGCAAGGGTCACGTTGCCGAAAAACGCGATATTCATTATGATGTCTAATCTCATTATTCAATCACACAAAATTAACCAAAGAGTTGGAGGTGGATAATGTTAATGCCTTCCTTCAGTTCAAAATTAGAAAGGCCATGTGTAGATTATGAAATAATCAATCAATTATATATAAGTATACGTGTAATTTAAGGATAACTAAGTATCTGCTAATCCATATAGGCCATCCCATCCACTAAACTGAACTTTAAACATAAATATAAAACACTAAAAGCCAGCACTTATCATTCAAGTAAATTAACTGCATCTATTACATCTGAAAGCAACCATTCCAAAGGGTAACCACCCTGTTAGAAAATAAAGCTGTCTTAGCTGAAAATGATTAATATTTTTTTCACAATTCATATTTGTGTCCTCTAGTCTGACCAATAATTACGAGAATATATTGCACCAACACCATCAATTCCCCTTACAGTTTTAACCACCTCAGTTAGATCCCCTCTACTTCATTTTTCAAGAGAAAATTTCAGAGACCTTAATCTGTTATAGTAAGACAAGATTTCCATCTAAGTATCATCCTATAAACCACCCTCCTCTGAACTAGTTCCAGCAATTCAATGTCTTACCTAAGGTAAGGCGCCCAATACTAAAGACAATTTGCAAATACAGCCTAACCAGTGACTTATACAATGAATTTATTACGTCTTTAGACTTCTGTTCATTACTTCTGTAGTGAAATCCTGTTTATGCTATCAATAGCGATAGCAGATTGTTTGGATCACATAAAATATTGACCAACTTTAACACTAAGATCCTTTTCGACAGAGAAATTAGAAGAGTATTAGGTTTGTTGGTAAATAATATCACCCACAACAACTTGGTAAGAAGTCTAATTGGTTTTTTAATCATATACTAGTTTGTTACTGTAAAGAGTTTAAGGTCGTTTTTATCACCTTATACAATTTAGTTGATTTCCATAGTAGTTGCTTCAAGGAATGCAATGTTCTGAAAATCAACTAAATTTCCACTTCATTTTGAAGAAACAAATTGTTTTCGTTTAGAAAAATGACAGAATATTGAGAATGTATACCTGATGCCTTTGAATAATTATTTTCACTAAAAACTACGCCTTAAGAACAGGTACGCTAATTTTATTTTTCACTTTCTCATAGGCGGAGCTAAGTTCACAAGGAGATGACTTTACCCGCCAGATGTGGCATATGTATGCCACGTTTGAAGAATTGGTGGGAGACCATTTAGACCCTCATACACAGAAATCACGTTGTAAGGAAAACCTGAGTGACGACGAGGAGAACAAGCGATCGTTCCTTCCTCACACCTATGTCGACAAAACAACGGTCACTCGAATCAGCACAGAAAGAATAGTTTCTCGGGGATCGTCCCTTCCAGACGTCCGACTGGACTACACCCCCACCAAACAATCCCACCGTGTGTCATCTATTTACGGGTCCCCCGGAGTCAGGCGGAAGAGGATGAGTGAAAGTAATCATCATTCTCAAAGACAGAGCCATCTTCAACACCATCGCAGTCGATCAGAGCCTTCAGCCAATCCGTTGCTTGATACTATTAGTGTACTGACGTACGATCCATGTGATTCAGATGACTATTACGACTTGGCTACCGTGTATCAGCAGCGCCGTCTCACAGTCAAAGAAAAAGGAGAAGAAAAGACCAGAAGATCCCCATCTAGCCATCATCACGGTGACGGAGACAAAGACTCTATTGGATACGCAGGCTCAAATTCTATTGATAGCGGATATAAAAGTCTTTGCCCAACACCGGAGATCCCAGAAAGCTTTTATTACGGACCAGAAGGGAAAACCGTTAGTTCATCAGGGTCCAGTCGAAGAGGAACATCTTCAGATGCTTCAAGTACCAGCTCGTCTCCGAGCAAAAATAAAGATAGTGTCAAACCGAAAATTATGATGGGAACAAAGGTAATGGGAAGACAGTGCCAAAGACTTCAAATTGGGCATTCTGTTGGCTCAAGGCGATCCGAATCGGCTCTGTATGACGTAAATCTGGACCATCTCATGTATTTACGACAGTCCTTACTTAGTGCCATCCAGAAGTGTGAGTCAGTGTCGTCTTCATCTAGAGATAGTAGTCCAACAATTACCAATCGCTCCTGTGGCTCTCCTGCAAAACTCGGTGGTAGTAACAGCCATAGCCCCAAGCATCAGCGATCACCCCAGCTGGATAGGAGGAGGACGGGTCCTCAAACATTAGAGGTCATGGAACACAAATATCCTCAGCACGAGCTATCAGGAAATGTCACTTCGACTATGTCGTCATCTTCTGGGTCTCAGTACCACAAAACAGTGCGATTTGATACTGATGTGAAAGTTACTAAGAAACAAGGTCCGCGGATCACCAGTAATCATTCCAAGTCAATTTTGAAAGATTCCTTATGTGCTAGTCTGAGATCAAATTTCGAATCAGGTTCGACTCTCACTCCGGACTGTACGCTAGAAGAGGAAATCGATGCTCTACTTTATGGGAAGGCGGAATACTACGACATGGAAAACGTGGACGATTTTCCTTGCAGCTATGTGACGATGATTGAAGAAAAATACCGGTGTGGAAAAACCAGCGTAGCGAAAGTGAAGAAGTTGAAAGGTGAGTTTGTTTGTTTTTAATGCTTCATTATATCATATTTCTCAAGAATTAAAATGGTGACGGTCGTTAAATAGAAAACAAATCACCATATATTTCGTTGGTGTGAAGATAACATTTGTTTTCCAAATGGTACGCAGAGAAACTCAGTCGACGATTTCCACAGACACTATCAACCTAACATACTGAAATCATTATTGGGGTCTCTGATTGAAAATTATGCGTCTTTGAAGAACACGTAAAGTCTAATAAATGTATGTCTAATATTGGATAGAAATTCCTTTAGTTAGGGAGCGAACTTCTATATCGGATTTACAAAAATGAATAACAATTCTATAGACTTTCCGAAACGCTACTTTAGTTTCTTTCTAAGCATGTTATTTATCTAGGAGAGTTTAATTTGCTTCATAGAAGAACGTACTTTACAAATTATTTGTGGAATATTAGTTTAATTATTCCTTTAATGTTAAAAAGCTTACAAACTAAAATAAGTAACCTTTCGTGAATACATGTGCAAGACTGTTTTCCCCTGACCTTCATCGTGTCATTTCTTAAATACGGATTGTAAAAAAACGTATGACTCTTGCAAAATAGTTTAAATGAAATAACACCTTCGTATTTATGTATCTGTTCATGAAAATGTGTAATTGAATTTTCTGATTTTAGTGAAGGACTGTCAAATTGCAAAATATTTTCAGTCAATATTTAGTTGGACATCATACAACACAATAATTTTAAACTATTTAGTTGGATATTATAAATTGTAATACTTTCAAACAATGTTTAGCTAAATATAATATATTGTAATAATTTCAAACAATAGCTAAGTAAAGTACATCATAGTAATTTGAAACAATATGTAGTTGTATAATGAAGGTGACAGTTGACAAAACATAGAACATTTTATTTACAAGTTTAAAAGTTTTGAAATAACTTATGCCATCATAAACGAAATCTGAAAATTGTGTTACAAGGATGATTATTACTACAGTTATAATATAATACAATGTGATGATGATTATTACTACAGTTATAATATAATACAATGTAATGATGATTATTACTACAGTTATAATATAATACAATGTGATAATGATTATTACTAGTTATAATATAATACAATGTGATGATGATTATTACTACAGTTATAATATAATACAATGTGATGATGATTATTACTAGTTATAATATAATACAATGTGATGATGATTATTACTACAGTTATAATATAATACAATGTGATGATGATTATTACTAGTTATAATATAATACAATGTGATGATGATTATTACTAGTTATAATATAATACAATGTGATGATGATTATTACTACAGTTATAATATAATACAATGTGATGATGATTATTACTACAGTTATAATATAATACAATGTAATGATGATTATTACTACAGTTATAATATAATACAATGTGATGATGATTATTACTAGTTATAATATAATACAATGTGATGATGATTATTACTACAGTTATAATATAATACAATGTGATGATGATTATTACTAGTTATAATATAATACAATGTGATGATGATTATTACTAGTTATAATATAATACAATGTGATGATAATTATTACTACAGTTATAATATAATACAATGTGATGATGATTATTACTACAGTTATAATATAATACAATGTGATGATGATTATTACTAGTTATAATATAATACAATGTGATGATAATTATTACTACAGTTATAATATAATACAATGTGATGATGATTATTACTACAGTTATAATATAATACAATGTGATGATGATTGAGAAATCGTCAATGAAATATTGTGACCTGTGATTTCAGAATGTGAACTAATAGATGTGTGGCTGGGTTTAAGAAGTGGAAGGCTAGTTCTATTAGATATTTCAACCACCGTGTAATATATATAATAAACGTTATTTTATCCATTCACTTTTTTTCCTTATAAGTAAATAAACTAATGATTATGTTAACTAATAATTCTAGTAATAATCATCTGTGTAACACAATTCAGATTTCGCTAATGGTTGAGTAAGTTTTTCCGAAACGTACAAACTTGTAAATAAAATGTATTTTTTGTTAATCGTCTCTATCTCCATTATTAAACTTCGGTTTCGCCATCATGAACCCATTGTTAATGTTTAGTTGGGTGTCATACATCGTAATCATTTCAAATAATATTTAGTTCAGTATCGTACGTCATAATACTAATGACTATTATACATCACAACAACATTGTTTACAATCGAGTGAAAAATTTACCAATGTTCCCGATGGATCTTCTAAGGTATATTATTTTCTAGAAAGCTGCAATGTATACTGCTCTTGACAACGTTGTTTGGTAATAAAGGACAGCGTCACTACATTGTTGGTTTAAAAACAACAACAAAAGGTTACTGATTCATTTCTAAATATTTAAACAACTCACGAAAATTGTATGCACATGATAATTAATTCTTAATTATTTAATAAATACTCAACTGATTAAAATTAAAATTACTGTTCGATCTGGGTTGTTTAAGCTACCTACGTCAGTGGATTTAGGCTGTGCATCGGTTTTCTAGTATAACGGGAACAATGAAACACATGGTGCTTTTTAACCATATCAACATGTTGATGACACTCGTAGAGATAGATGTGAAAATTCGAACGGTCATTATCCTCAAAGGAATGCTAGGGTTTGCTGTAGTAGGTAGGAGTTAGGCAAATATCTGGTGAGGAATAGTTAAGTTCGGTAGGAATGGAGTTGAAGCCATTCGTAATTATTAGTGCGTGCTTGTCGTCTCTCCTACCCATCTATCTATCTTCCAAGTGAAGGGACGACACTAAAATGTTGATGTTTGTGTATGGTATGGCTTCCTTGGGCGAGATGCAAGTAAGAAAAAAAAAGCAATGTGGACAAAAACAAAATAAAAACAAAGGTATGTCAGGTTTCTGCTGGTCCCTATAATTTAGAGTGATACCTGCCATCATATAGTAGTAGACTGGGTACACCTTCCTGTGAACGCGCGAGGACCAGTAGCACGTGGCCCCTCCCTGCCCCCTATCACGTGACGTGTTCCACACGCAACCTCTTACGTCCCATTTCTTGATCTTTATCTGTACGTGCGCGCGAGGAATTTTAAGTACTAAAGTCTTCAAAGCAACGACGTGATACTAGTAGACCGTCGATGACGTCAGCAAGTTTCGCTTCATCTGTTCTCTGCTTTTCTTTTCTTAGAAGAACGCAGCAAGCTTATCGTTTATTGGATAACGTCAAATTATCTCGTTAGATATGAGAGAGTACCTTAGCTTCCTGAAAAACACACTTCTCGTCTTTTAATAACAATTAGGGACAATCTTTATTGTACATTGTGTGTGTGTTTCTTTAGAAGCTGCTTCCCCTTACCTCCAGTGGCACAGCGATATGTCTGCAGACTTAAGACGCTAGAAACCAAGTTCCGGTACCTGTGGTTGCAGAGCACAAATAGCCTATTGTATAGCCTTGCGTTTAATTACAAACAAACAATACAAAAAAGTTTAACTAGTAGCAAAGACGTTTAGTTACGATTGTTGTAATTATAAATTATTGTCGAATCAAGGGCACACGTTTCTGGTGTTTAGAAATCCCCAAATTTCTAAACTATTTATTTCCAGAATTTTTTTTACATTTTTTATGTTGTTTATGCGTCAAAAAATATTAAGCTTTACAGTAGCTATGAATATAAGAAATTAGGCTAAATTAAAAAAGCAATTCTCACACTATTCTATGAATGTAAACTGTTGCTAATGGGTCTAAAATGGCAATACAGTATTTTCTGTGCAGTTGGTTAGGCGAAACTTTTCGGGGGATTAGGGACCTAACCAACCAACATAAAAACTTTACAATGTCAGTAAAAACTAAGTTTGTTTTCGATGGGTCTTAATAGTAGGTTCCCGCTACGACAGCGGTAAGTCTACGGATTTCGAGTGGTCAAATTGGGGGTTCGATTTCTCGCGGTAAAGACAACAGGTAACCCGATATCGTTTTTGAAACACACACTTGATATTGATGTGTTACGAGGGAACCAACGTTTGGGGGTTTATGTTCGTCAGAGATACTGATAGATTTTTTGGCCCTTGGGGTGATTGATTTATGTTCTGGTCGTTAGCTGAAAGTATGATTAATATTAACGGGTACATATGTTGTTTGAAGCGCCAGAAGGCTACAGTTATGTGGTACAGACTTTTTCCTCATTCCTAAACATTTACTTCAGGCTGATGGAGCAACTCTATTAAACTATTGCATTTTAAAGTATGTTTGCTTGTTTTTTAATGAAATTATTTTTATTATTTTTAAGGGATGCTCATGAGATCCGTTATAAATGTGCCTATTCTCGGTGGGATTACATACCATGAACTAAACAGTCAGGTCATAGACCCCAAGGTTGAGGCATAACCCTCCTTAATTTGTAGCTGCTGTCCTGAGGGAGGACAACCAGCCAGCCAGTAGTACCCGCAGCCTACACGACTATCGTAATCGAATAGCAAGATTGGCTATCACTTTCTAAGGCGCCCACAGTTGAAAGAGCAGCGCAAGTTCAGCAAATATATCGTGAAAAGGGAAGGAAAAAAAAAAAGCCACCATCACAGTAGACCCCTACTTATAGGACAAATCATATCGATAAATGTACGAAAATAGCAAATGGGCATTGCCCTGAAAAAGGTCTGAGTAAATTCAGACCACTCTGACCCTAAAGCAGTAGCCACTACTCACACTGCATGATCATAAAAGTGAGGGAAGGAGGAAGAGGTCAAAGCGTACCTGACCCTCCAGGGTACGTAAGATTCATCCAAATTCTGAGAGAAAGAGTATATTGTGAACTCGAACCTTAGACCTTCCGATATGAAAACTCGGGACGTCAATCACCCACCACATTAAAATAATTAAAATGTTTATATGAAGAGCACGACGAGTAGACTTAGTCAGAAAAAATATATATAGTAAGTGAAAATTGAATTTGGCGTTGTATGTTTAGTGGCTTCTAATAGCTGATATTGGACTGATGACTGAGAGAATATGTTTATCAAAATTGATCGGTAAGATATGCCAAATATTTGTCATGATGTGTTTGACAAATAACAGTCTGAACGCAGGTGTTATTTGGAAATTAATGGCACGTGTTTCGAAAATAGTGACATGATTATGAGAAAGAAAAATTACCTATATCATGTACATTATGACAAGTGTTGTATATTTGGTACGTGCGACTGATAGTAGTGGCATGATCAGTCACATTTGGCAGTTTTTGATGCATGTTTTCATATGACCATTATTTTTATAAGTTTATGAAAGAATATGCAAACTTAGTCGATATATTGGGAACACTACTATTTATTTATTATAGGTTTTTTTAATTTAAAAATTACTTGAATTTAATGAGTCACAGTTATACATTTTAAATTAAACTTCTGAGTTTAGAGAATACATTTGTGACGGGTACTTACTGTTTACTGATTGACTTCGGAATACCTTAACCCGTAAACAGTGGGAATGATGTAAAAACCAGCATCAACTGATGATGGACGCCATTTAAGGTTAATAGACTGATCATCCTTGGTACATAGCACATGTTGGTTGTTACTACGGCCTTTAAGAATGTACAATAAACGTCTGTCGTGACTGATAATTGTTTTTTGTGTCTGATTTCGGAAAGATGATGCTGACAAAGACTTCTTAAATTCTGTGTGACCTCGGTAATACTACGGGAGTTACATCTCTACTTTTCTACCCAGATTGCTACATAAATAACTTTTTTAAATCCAATACTTTGTTTTTGTGGGAATTGAGAGGCCTAACACTATTCAAACCCTGAAAGAACTCAATTTCTAGTTTGTTTTGTATCTTACAGTTGAAACTAAAAATTTACACTGAACAAAAATGCCGAAATTAAACTCTGCTCGGTCAACTGTGAAGAGGTTGGGGCAATCAAAATTTGTGTACGCTTTCTTATTTTACATACAATTTAATAATTACCTCATCTGATCGATTTTTTCCTTTTATTTTTCCGAAAAAAAAATCGCAATGCTTCTTTTATTATTATGGGTTTGGGTTTTTACAGTTATTACTTAGTCCAAAAGTTTTTTACACTCTTTTATCCTAAAGAAATTAGGATTAATTAATAGATAAATACTGTTTACAAGGTGTAAAAATATTGTTAGGCTTTTCGGATGTGGAGCCATGATTCACCAGACTGTTAAGAGATATTATAGTTTTACACGATTAAATAAACAGACAAAAATGTGTACCAGCCTCTGAGGTAGAAGGTGACCTTTATTCACCTTATTTTGCATAATACAAGTAGTATTTAGTACCGTGTCTTGTAACTAGTGTGCAGGTGTTGATCACCGTGTTCAGATGTTATCTTTGGATAACAACTTTCTTGCACATGTGGAGGACAATGACGTGTTCTACGATGGGCGTGGCTGATATTACAAAAGACCTGTATAATACATATGGTCATGTCTTGAGGTGGCAAATGCATAGTGTAATTGTACGGTTTTTTGTTGTTGTTTTTCTTTTTTAATTTTGGATCTGCTAGTTGTCAAGTGTTTATCACCCTTAACATGAAACAAAGAAAAACGTACGTGTGGAAAATCAAACTACGCCTGAGACGTTAAAAAAAAAGAAACAAAGGTGTAGTAAGTTGGGGAAGTTGCCTAGAAGTATCAACATTTTCAAATCGGCATTTTCAACAGCGCAGTTAAAGATAGGGTAAGCATATATGACTATTCATTGTAAGAGCTAGCAGTGTTCTGTTATATTTTTAAAAAGAAATTATTTTAAAGAGCTCTAGTTTATTATTGATAATTCATTGTTAAACATTAAATTGTTCCATACCAAAGACTAAAGAAAAAATGTAAGTATAACTATTATTTCTTATGTGTTTAAATATAAATCAAATGTCTATATGTTTATTTCTGAATTTCGCGCAAACCTACACAAAAGCTATCTGCGCTAGCCATCCCTTATTTATCAATGTAAGACTAGAGGGAAGGCAGCTGGTCACTACTACCACTCAATGCCACCTCTTTTACCGACAAATAGTGGGATTGATTGAAAGTTATAACGCTTGTACGGCTGAAAGGGCGAATATAATTGGTGTGACGGGGATTCCAACTCTCGACCTTCAGATTACGAGTCGATCGTCCTAACCACCTGGCCATATTTGTTTTGGTTTGTTTTGAATTTCGCACAAAGTTACACGAGGGCCATCTGCGCTAGCCGTCCCTAATTTAGCAGTATAAGACTAGAGAGAAGGCATCTAGTCATCACCACTTACTGCCAACTTTTGGGCTACTCTTTTACCAACGAATAATGGGATTTACCGTGACTTTACAACGCCCCACGACTGAAAGGGCGAATATGACTGGTGTGACGAGGATTCGAACCTGCGACCCTCAACTTACGAGTTGAGTTCCTTAACCACCTGGCCATGTTAAAATTGAGTCTGTTATACATTAGATTTTTAACATTAATCACAAGATAACATATTTTATGAAAGTGAACAAAATTAAGGAAGATGCCTGTATGTATGGGAGAATAAGTCTTATGCTAAACTGCATTTTATTCTGAGAATAATTTGCAATTTTAGGGGGGTTATTTTTCGTTGAAAAAATTATAAAAAAAATAGGTAAATTTTTCGTGTACCTTGTTCAACAGGAAATAAAAGTGTCATTGATAACATGGAAATACTATTCGATTTTTTTCGATGTTAAGATTAAGTCTAAAACATATCATGAATCTTAATTGCGTGAGTAGTATCGATGTTACAAACCCAAGGAGTACGTGTGAAAGAACTGGCGTATTGGTGCTCATAATTATATACGTCATTGGAGTTTAATTGTCAAATATTGGATGGTTTTCTATGTCGTAACGTTTTTGTTGTTGAAACGAATAACATATTGTGGTTTTACGCATGCACACACTGCGCTAGGACTGTTTAGCATTTTGAAGTCTTTTTTTTTTTCTTTGTTCCATATTACAGAACGAAATGAAATGATAAAACTGGAGTAGTGCGTAAGAAATATGAGATGAATAAATACATTTCAGACATGCGGTTTTTACCCAGATATTTTGAAAAAATGTTCTCGCTTATAAATATGTACAAGAGAACTTTAAAACTTTCAAAAAGATGTGTATACTTGAAAGTAACATGATATTTCTTACAACTTTCTTTAATAATTCAGTTAATTTCAATAGATAATTCCGTGTAATCTCAACAAAAATTAATTTTTTAATGAATATTTGACTCTCAAGTTAGATCGCTATAGTTTATTTTGAACGGGTCAGTTGATCACAGAATGATTTTTTTATGTTTATACAGTGTTATTTTATTTTTAATTTCAGCAGTGCCAAATGAATCAGATTAGTGAATCACCCAAAAACTTGGCTCTACTGTGGTGTGAAGAAGTAAAACGATCAAATTACACAAAGCATTTTGATGGTTAATTAATTCGTAATAAACTATGAACAACAAGTTATATCTTTTGTAATATTTTTTAGAAAGCTAGTTTAAGTTTCCAAGGAGGGAGAACATTTGAGTAGTTAATATCTTCCTGTTGTATCATACATGATATATTAATTTAACATTTACACTAAGGGCTCGTCTGCACATTGCCGTCTAATAGATTAGAGGTATTCAATAACACTGACTGTTAACCTTGGGCTACCTTTGTTTGACCAGATAATAGGACTTGATCCTCACTTTTGTGTCTTCTACAGCCCTAAAGTACAAATCATGATTCCCAGGCCAAGAAAGCTAGGATCTAGACTGTGCTCGGTTCGTGAACTGTATAGGACAACAATTTATGTGCTCGGCTCATGAACTGTACAAGACAACCTAGACTGTGCTTGGCTCATGAACTGTACAGGACAACCTAGACTGTGCTCGGTTCATGAACTGTACAGGACAACATAGACTGTGCTCGGTTCATGAACTGTACAGGACAACATAGACTGTGCTCGGTTCATGAACTGTACAGGACAACATAGACTGTGCTCGGTTCATGAACTGTACAGAACAACATAGACTATGCTCGGTTCATGAACTGTATAGGACAACAGTTCATGTGCTCGGCTCATGAACTGTACAGGACAACTTAGACTGTGCTCGGCTCATGAACTGAACAGGACAACCTAGACTGTGCTCGGCTCATGAACTGAACAGGACAACCTAGACTATGCTTGACTCATGAACTGTACAGGACAACGGATAAATAAAGCACCTATTTTTCAGCTCCCTTTAATTATAATTCCAATTGTAACATTCTCTTCTACGCATCAAAGGCTTATTTAAAGTTTTGCAAGAAGGGAATGAATCTGACTTTCTAAATTGAAATAAGCGTTCGAGTTTTTACTAGTGTAGTTGTAACTTTTTTTTCATT
Organism: Tachypleus tridentatus; assembly: GCF_004210375.1. NCBI lineage: Eukaryota > Metazoa > Arthropoda > Merostomata > Xiphosura > Limulidae > Tachypleus > Tachypleus tridentatus. Next base: position 74,500,945 of record NC_134837.1, on the reverse strand, counting down.
TAATTTATAACGAACGCGAAATTGATTTATAGTTTCCTTTAAAATTTCATTAGAGCGACAAGTGAAAGAAATGTATTTCACATTTGCATGATCATCAATAATAACTGTATAATATATCTATTTTCAAATTGTACCTACACACCAGTAAGGCTAACACAATGAATACATAGTGTGAAAGGCTAACCTTAGTGTCAACGTATTTAGTTATTTTATATGCATAGCTGATAACATGCGTGTCTACAAAGAAGTTGCCCTAAGGATTACATTTAGGCTTAACAAGCCATTATACATCCACTATAAATAAAGGCCACCTACTGGTGGTATTAAATTTTTCCCCTCCCAGATCTTAAGATCTATGCCAGAGAGAAACTTAGACTGCAGATTGACTACGTCTTCACAGCTAGAGAACATATGTGTATTGCTTGCGTTTTATAAACTACGTTTGTTTATAATATAATTATCTCTTTCATTAATAAAAACTTTCTTCTTACGAAATTTATTTTAAAATTTTGAAATAAAATGGTGCCGAAGCATCAGTTTTAGTGCGATCGTAATATTTTATTTGATAGTTTTACGAGACATCGATCTTCGAAGCGTTTAGTCACTAAAAACCAATTATTTCGAGTTTTCAGGTGTATCATTATTACTACTTTCTGTTGATGTTACACAAAATTTTATTTTTATCACATTTATTAATACTGAAACTATTTATAAAAACAATAATCCAAGAGTTTTAGGCTCTTCTTCTGATTGTAAGTAACTCATAAAGTTGTTGTTTTTTAAACCTGTAATCGTAAATTATGCCTAGAAAGTTGATTGCTGAAACTGGTTATTTTGTCAAACACCGACACTGATTTTTCTGTTGTTGTTTTGTTAAGCATGTCCAGTTTTTAAACTATTTGAGAGATGATCACCCAAGAATGTGGAATAGCACAGTTGAAGAATTATTGAATTATTAATTCGTCTTTTTAAATAATCTTTATTCTTGAGACAATATGAATATAAAGAGGAGAATGTAGTTTGAATGCATGCTATTATAACAGAAAATTTATGTATTTGTAATGGTTAGTGGAATGTAAGATATTGAAACCGAAACTCGCACACTGTAAATAAATATATTTCCTTTGTCAAAGACTGGTTGATTGATTTTTCACTTAATTAGAAGACAACCAGAACTCAATCAGTCAGTCAGTATAATGTAGTTATATACATAAGGCGAAATTTACGAGCTGTCGTTTCCTTTCTTACTGTAAACTTAATGATTTATGTGTATGTTATTGCGCCCCATCGTGTGGCAACCATTTAGGCTAACTTGATCAGTGCAGGACTAATAGGGCGTTCTACAGTCAAAATGTTTTATGTATGTATACAATCACAAAACTCAAATGTAACATCACTACAAGTCTGAACTAATTAATGGGGCTTCAGAGGTTCTTTAAACGTGATGATTCTTTCAAGAAATAAAAAATACGAACGGGCGTGGTTGGCGGGCGTGAAGATGAAGTTTGGACTTCCGATAGCGACCACTATTCATAACGTAGTCATCAACAAAACCTTTGAACGACTTCGGCTGACATGAAAAGTGTACTGTAGTCTTTGTACACAGGTTTTAAAGTTTGATTAGTGTTTGATTTGTTTTGAATTTCGCGCAAAGCTACACGAGGCCTATCTGCGCCAACCGTCCCTAATTTAGCTGTGTAAGACTAGAGGTACGGCAGCTAGTCATCGTCACCCCCCGCCAACTCTTAGGCTACTCTTTTACTAATGAATAGTGGGATTAACTGTTACATTATGACGCCCCCACAGCTAAAAGGGCGAGCATGTTTGGAGTGACGTGGACTCGAACCCTCGACCCTTGGATTATGAATCGAGTGCCTTAACCATCTGGGCATGCTGGGCCTTGATTAATGTTAATGCTGGACATTTTAGAGAGAGAGAATATTCTAACATATTTTTCAAGGCGCAAAATCGAACGAACTGTATTGAGTAGCCGCATTTGTATATATACGATTTCCATAAAACACTTTCGGCCTGGCTTGATCTTATGGCTCAGGGCGCTCAATTTGATATTTGTGGATCAATTTTTCGGATCTCATCACCGAACATGTTTGCCTTTACAGTCACAGTCGTGTTATAATGTGACGTTCAATCTCACTATTCGATTAAAGTAGCCCTACCTTCTCTCTAATCTATCATTTCTACATTAGGGTACGGCTAGTGATGATAACCCTTGGGTGATTTGGCGCGAAATTGAACAGTCGAGCAAAAAAAAAAAGTTCTCAACTTTAAAGTTATAAACATTGCATTTTCAGTTATGAATATTCCAGTTAATTTGTGTTGGACTATTTAATACTCGTAGACTGTTACATACAGTAGGAATTCTGAGACTTGAATAAGGACTTTCTAAAAACTTTCACGTTCACACTTTAGTTCTTTTGTAAATTGTTTAGAGTAATAGTGAAACGTTTTGGTGTATTGGCTGTCATTGGTTTTTAACCTCCCCTTAATTAAAGTGTTATATATATTTACTTTCGCATAAAGGGTGTTAAAATCCCCCTAGAGGGGTCGCCTATTTTAACCATTTTTACCACCATACAGTACTGTGTTGTCTGTTAGTCAGTTAGAAGCCATTGAACTAACTGAAGTCACGTAAGGGACGTTTAACATTGCATTCTGTAACGTCGTTACCTCAGTAAAACTTGTGCATGCCTTGAATCACTAGGAAAATTATGCACTTTTAAAGGTGCAAGACAGTATGACATACGAACTTCAGAAGCAAGAAATAAAAATATTTGTTATTTTTAATTTTGGTTTTATTTACTCCTGAAACAGGACACTTTCGTTGACCCTAAAGAAATACATCCGTTAGTAGCTATATAGCAGTTCCAGATGTAGTTTTTACATTGTGTCTTTATTTAAATTACCTTAGTTTTCACGATATTTGCAAGTGTTATATCTTTCCTTTCGTTAGCTTCATTACATCCTAGAGTCTACTTCATGTGTTTAGTTAAATAGTTTAGGTAATAAAGTGGAAACAGTTGTGTTATACACATCCCGTAGCATGTTTATTGCATTGTTTTATTTGTACAACATTTAACATTGTTATATTTTGTTACAGAACCAATATTCTAATCATTTAGTATATGATCAGTGATGTCGAGAAAACCCACTTGTAGAGAAATATATATGTAAAAATGGCTCGTTTGGGTTGGGAAAATATTTTACGTAGAGGAGTGAACAACGTTTCAACCTTCTTCGGTCATCGTCAGGTTTACAAAGAAAGAAAGAGATAACTGACCGGAAGCTGACCACATGTTTGAAAGGGGTTGTGTAACTGAGTGTCGGAATGTAGAGGGCGGGCTTAGATGTTTGAATATATAACTTTATATTATTTATTTTATTATTATTATTTATTATATTATTTTTTAATATAGGTATAAAGATGTTCCTTTGTAATAAAATAAATATTATAAAATATTATTATTTATTATATTATTTTTAATAGAGGTATAAAGATGTTCCTTTGTAATAAAATAAATAATATAAAATTATATATTCAAACATCTAAACCCGCACTCTACATTCCGACACTCAGTTACACAACCCCTTTCAAACATGTGGTCAGCTTCCGGTCAGTTACATCTTTCTTTCTTTGTGAACCTGACGATGACCGAAGAAGGTCGAAACGTTGTTCACTCCTCTACGTAAAAGAATTTTCTCAACCCAAACGAGCCGTTTTTACATATACATTTAGTGTATAATTCGGTAGTGAGTTAATGTATTGTTTATTATTTTCATGGACCTAAGTTCTTGGATATACTCTTCCTAATAACTTGTTCTTTATTTCGAGCCTAAACAATAATACGTGTCGAAGAAATTTATCTAAGACACCACACTCCTCTAAAATTACATTAACGGAACTTTTTAATGTGTTTTTATTGATCACAAAACGATCCTATGGAGGATTGGTTAAAGTTTTGTTTATATACAGTAATACTGATGCTACGTCGTTCAACAGACGTAACGAGAGTATTTGAAACCAAAAGTAAGGTGTATTTTATTATTCCTTTATTGTTATTTTCTTTACCATTATTCTTGAGAATGTTTAATGTCATTAATTTTATGTTTTTTTGTTATCGTATTCTTGTTATACAGATTATTTTCCATATTAGTTTAGTACTTAGGATCAAACTAAATCTCCTGAGCTGCCCAAACCCGTGAGTTATTATGGGATTTACGACCGACAACGTAGTTAACAATGCTTCTGATCTTTCTAAGGAAGAAAAGCACATTAGATTAACTGTATATATTTATTACAAGTTTCAGATTTAGTTTCTCTTTAAGTAGATAGCTTGTTCTGATCGGAAGTTAATATTAGTTGTAGTTATAATGTAATTACCTCCCCCCCGGGGGCACAGCGAAATGTCTGCGGAGTTATAACGGTTTCGATACCCGTGGTAGGCAGATTACAGACAGCCCATTGTGTAGATTTGATTTACAAACAAAGATAAAAAACAATATGATAAAAACATTGCATCAATTCCCAAGGAAGATAGGGTTGGCATAGCCAAATGGTTAAGGCACTTGACATGTAATCCAAGGGTCGCGAGTTCGAATCCCCGTCATACCAAACATGCTCGCCCTTTCAAGTGAAGGCGTTATAAAGTTATGGCCAATCCCACTATTCGTTGGTAAAAGAATAGTCCAAGAGTTGGCCGTGGGTGGTGATGACTAGCTACCTTCCCTCTAGTCTTGTCATAAAAGAATTGTACGATGTTATCAATATAGATATGTGTGAACGATTATGAAATTAGCGTTTAATAAAATAACATGTAAGAGTTGTTTTTAAACGTGTTAACTCACACTAACAACAAATGTTGTACTTAATCATAACTGAGTCTTTTGTTTTTGGGCTAGGTCTTTAACAATAATATTTGTCAAAAGTTTTGTGATTAAGCGTTGTAAACATTTAGATACAGAAGTAGCCCTCGAGAAATAATTCAGTTGGAATCGTTTTAACATATCAAATTACTAACAGCTCGAAGCCTCTAAGGTGAATGGGGGGGGGGGGAACAAAACAAAAAACAATTGCCGTGAGCTCCAACCACGACACTGATGTCCTTAGTGAAAAACAAAAAAGAAACCTATCAAGTTATCTTCTTCCTGGTTCAATCGGAATACAAGCACACACACAAAACTATGAATATGTTAGTGGTAGTGGCGCCAAGGGTTGCCTGCCGTCAGCGTGGCCTCACCCATCCAGTCTGTTTGACAACTACTTAAACACCTACAATGCTTCCGTATTCCCTTCCACCTCGACACCTAACTCATTTGTTGTTGTTTTTTCCCTTTGCATTTCTACCTCAGAGGCGCCTTACTGATTCTTTGTTTGTTGTTAAGTCCAAAGTTACACAATGGGCTACGAATGCTTTGCCCATCGCGGGTATAGAAATCCGATTTTTTAGCGTTATAACCCCTCAGACTTTCATGTGAGCCATTTGGAGGACGGTAAATATTTGCAAAGGTTCCAGCGTTGTACCAGATATATCCATTAAAAATCACAACTCTTTATATGGACAACCACATTTAAAAAAAAAAAAAAAGATAAAAGTATTCACAAACAGAATTGTAAGTCAATTGGAATGACTGACTTACTTTTCCACTGGTAAGTACTATATTTTTTTATTATAAACAGGATCTCATTTTGTTTTAATAATTTGATATTTTATGCCTAACGTTTAACCTATCGAACCCTTGTCTGCTGACTAATATTTAGCATGATAAAAGTACAGGATATTTGTCATTTTTAACCCTAATGTGCCTTTTTCGATGTAAAGTTAGACATTCGTCTCTTAATTAAACCTTCTCACCTACAATCAGTAAGTAGGGTTTGTCTTAACTGATTGCTTGTTAGTGGTTTTAAATATATATACTCTGAACGAACAACTGCGTTTACGCTGCCTAAAATTATAAAAAGTGATTTCATATATTTCAAATGACAGCTTTTTCTTCTTCAATTATAGTCATCTTGTAACATAGTTTGCAACTGTTAGTTTTGCTAGAAAATATTGACTATTAAATAGGTTGAATTTCACGGAAGAATTGTGTAGTAATGACAGGGAAGCCTGACAACATAGTTCAAGATATTTTATTACCTGATCAACCATAGTGAGTGTAGAACAAGAGAGTGAATTAATATTTTAAGTGATCAACCATATTGAATGTAGAACAACAGAGTAAATTAATATTTTATTAAGTGATCAGCTATATTGAGTATAGAACAACAGAGTGAACTAATATTTATTAAGTGATCAACCATATTGAGTGTAGAACAACAGAGTGAACTAATATTTTATTAAGTGATCAGGTATATCGAGTGTAGAACAGCAGAGTGAACTAATATTTTATTAAGTGATCAGGTATATTGAGTGTAGAACAGCAGAGTGAACTAATATTTTATTAAGTGATCAGGTATATTGAATGTAGAACAACAGAGTAAATTAATATTTTATTAAGTGATCAGCTATATTGAGTATAGAACAACAGAGTGAACTAATATTTATTAAGTGATCAACCATATTGAGTGTAGAACAACAGAGTGAACTAATATTTTATTAAGTGATCAGGTATATCGAGTGTAGAACAGCAGAGTGAACTAATATTTTATTAAGTGATCAGGTATATTGAGTGTAGAACAGCAGAGTGAACTAATATTTTATTAAGTGATCAGCTATAATGAGTGTAGAACAGCAAAGGGAACTAATATTTTATTAAGTGATCAGCTATAATGAGTGTAGAACAGCAAAGGGAACTAATATTTTATTAAGTGATCAGCTATAATGAGTGTAGAACAGCAAAGGGAACTAATATTTTATTAAGTGATCAGGTATATTGAGTGTAGAACAACAGAGTGAACTAATATTTTATTAAGTGATCAGCTATAATGAGTGTAGAACAGCAGAGGGAACTAATATTTTATTAAGTGATCAGCTATAATGAGTGTAGAACAGCAAAGGGAACTAATATTTTATTAAGTGATCAGCTATAATGAGTGTAGAACAGCAAAGGGAACTAATATTTTATTGACTGATCAGATATAGCGAGCGTAGAACAGATGAATTGTTCTTTGTTCGCCAAACACATCTCGAATTTGTTAAGGCTATCCCATACCTTCGAAATTAAAAGAACATTTCCTAAAATATTTAGGATTTTTAACTTTCATAATAACGTAGTAGCTATGTACTTTCTGTTGATTTAAAAAAGTGCCTAAGAGATGACTCCGTTGATCTGATGGTAGACTGTCGTTTGACAGGTTCAGTCCATAGAGATACAGAACTTGGATTGTCACAATAAATTATGAAATAAATATTTTATCTAACTTATAAGTGTCTTAAATAAATAATAATAATAATTACAATTCATACACATAAATAGAACCTATAACATTGCTATGTTGTTTATTCCAAGCTGGCCTGATTGACCTTAGTACTAGGCTTAGTACTTAGATATGACAGATATAGTCTAGTTAACATAATATAAAATATTCTACTTTGCTTTCACTCGAGTTCTTAAAATTGTGTAATTATTAAAGTCATATATTTCAAGCTAATAAACTGTTATGATTTATACAATGTTTCTTTATCTAATAAATGTAAATTGGTTTGGTGTTTTATGACACAAAACAGCTTGGCTATCTCTGCAATAAATGTAAAACGAACTTAGACGTTTTTTTTTCATTTGGAAAAGTCGTAACTGTCAGTGTGAACGAATTAAATCGTATGTACTTTCCTGGCATTATAATGTCGTGAACGTTTTAATGAATTTGTAGAGTTTCTGTACCCGTTTCTTGAATTTATCATAAGGCAATTTGTTAATAAATTATCAAATTTACATTATGTTAAAACACTCGTATTTATGTTATACTGCATGCATTAAAAACGTTTGACTAATCATTCGTTATTCATTTTCTCTCTGTTAGAAAAACCTTCCGAAACAGCCAAAGATTTACGAGATGTTTCTGAGTCGGATATGCAAAACCCTGAAAGACAGCCTACTACAGGCAACAGTGTTACTGATGACCAGAATAACCCTACGAATCAAGTTGCTTCTGTAGAGCATCAACTCGATTCAAAAAATCCGAATAAAGCAACTAATTCAATTGTCAAGTCCCGCTTCACTGAAGTAGCCAAATGTATGCTTCAAATTATTGAAGACTTACAACTGAAGAAACAGGGTGATATTAAAGAAACAACAACCGATATCTCTGGTACTAACACAGAAACGGAGGACGGCAATATCACAGTGGAAGACAAGCCTGCAACCCTCGCTTCTCATAAAACAGATTTTGGAGAAAGTCCATCCCGCGGTTGTTGCAGGGCTTCAGTTCCCAGGTCAAATAAAGACGACCTCGTGAACCGTCAACCCATGTCTGCAGCTGATTACCACGTGTACGAAGAGATAATGTATGACTTTGTAACTGGAAGGGGCATCCGTGCCACTGATATGCCTCCTCCACTGCCCGCCAGGCCGACTGTCGTGGCCTGCAAGGACCAAGGCTACTTTCCTTTCCTTCTCTCCGAATCGCGATCCGCTTCTGGATCTCTCAGGAACTCATCCAATAATAGGCCTAAACAGCGACATAATCTCTACTCCATTTTTTCGGATCAATCAGATAGAAGAACTATCTCAAAATCCCTTGAAAATGAGTGGAAGTCTAACCGAAGAAGTACTGATGTGGATGACGATTATGGCTTTAAGTCGTTCCCAACAGTTTAAACTATCTCTATATACTTTTCTGAACTATAGAAAACCAACAGTTTAAACTATCTCTATATACCTTTCTGAACTAGAAAAAACCCAACAGTTTAAAGTATCTCTATAAACCTTTCTGAACTATATAAAAACAACCGTTTAAGCTCTCTCTATATCTTTCTGAAGTATATAAAACCAACAGTTTAAACTCTCTCTACATACCTTTCTAAACTATATAAAACCAACAGTTTAAGCTCTCTCTATATCTTTCTGAACTATATAAAACCAACAGTTTAAATTCTTTCTATACCTTCCTGAGCTGTATAAAACCAACAGTTTAAACTCTATCCACTTTTCTGAACTATATAAAACAAAAAGTGTTTGTTCTTTGCGAAAGCGCCTTTTTTAAAAGTTTTAAAACAGATTGCTGGTACTGGTTTTATCCATGTGTGCTGGTACTGGTTTTATCCATGTGTGCTTGATAAATTCCCCGAGAATTCAGGAAGACGTGGAATTCAAATCACGTATAAAAACAAGCCAGACCATGATACGTGTATCATAGATCTTTATGGTTGATTTATCTAAGATTAATGAGGTTGTTTTATGTAATTATTTCATATGGATGTATAAGTTACTTCAAGTACCATATTAGGAGCTGGGTCATTTTTAACATAGACCCTTCTCAAAATGTTCTTACTGAGTATTATTGTATTGTATGTACTACGTTAGCTTGTCAATTTTTTTTTCTCTTACCTATTTTGGTGTTAAAATAATTACTTTAAAAATCGAACACTTTATGTATTATACAAATGTCTCTGAGAAACGAGATGAGCTAATCCTATAAAAAGTTTGATTTTCTTTCATTAACTCGAAATGCTTATCGAAAGAGTCTTTAGACTTATCTATCGTGTGTGAGTTTACATTTCATCAGTGCTAACTAAAACATTTACGTTAGGTAGTCATGTCTAAACTTCATAAAGATAAACTTTTTTTAATTATTTACATTCGTTTAAATTAATTTTAATAGTTAACTACATAGGAAACAAAGAAGTCTACCACTTACAAATAAACTCGTAATTTCTAAGCAACTTTCTGAAAAACAAATTATTAAAGTGAAGGTATCAAAAATACCCCCTCCCCACGTACACAGCGGTATGTCTAAGGGATTACAACGCTAGAACCCTCGGTGGGCAGAGCACAGGTAGCTCACTGTGTAGGTTTGTGCTTAAAAACACACAAAAGACAAACAATCAAAAATAAATAAATTCATTATAGTATAAAACTCATCTAAAATTATCATTTATAAATTGGTTTTTAGCTTTTCTTTAAAGTTCAATACTAAATGTAATCCTTCGTAATAATTATCGATTTTTATGTGCATCAGGATACTTATTTGATTGAAGCCAAAGTCTGAGGTAAAAATTCTATTTTTTATTTTCAGTAAATGAGATTTCGAAATGATTTAAGTGTATTCAACCTACAGTAAGAAAATATTTTATTGGCATAAAAAATTAAGTAATTATTGAAAGGTGTTGGCTTTGCGTCTGAGTTCAAGTGTTATTTTTATTTATTGCTGAATTTTTTCATATATTTTGTCATTTTGATTTACTTTGTTACTTTAACTGTACTTTTTTTCATAGTAAATAATACGCCATTAAGTATTACTCCTTCTACAAATGAATTTTTCATTAAATAAAAATTTCTCAGATGGCTTTACCAGATTTGAACTTGTATTTTTCGGGTTTTATCGCAATGGTGTCTTCAATAAAAAAAGTGTTTTTTTTCTCTGTAATCATAGATTCTTAGTCCAAAACATCTGGAATTTATCTATATAATGAATAAGTAATTAAAAGAATATATAAACACTTGTTTGATGTTTAAAACAGTCAGTCATCAAAACATTCCTGTTCTTGTTGATGTTTTTAACATTTTTTCCTTGATTCTATTTGCTAATTATTTACACTTCCTGAAGATGTGTGTATTTATAATATTTATGTTTCAAGATAATTTTGAACAACTTAAAATGGGATAAGTCAATGATTTTGTATCATTTTACAGAATCTCATCATACTGACAAGTCAACATGTAAACTTGATTCTTCCTAAATAAATATTCTAAGAAATTCCAGTTCTCCAAGAACATATTCAAACTTTGGTCAGGTTCCATCATACGATAGTTGTACTTCTTTAACATACAACAAAGCCATCATTCTCACTTTTCTATCTGGCAACTTCATTGACTCTTAATTTAAAAAAAAAACAATAACATTGTTCTATGTTTCTTTGTATGATACATAACAATTACTTTCATGATATTATTAATCCTTGTGGTTTAATTTACTCGGATATAAGAATTAAAGTGAGCGTGATATCATGAAAACTATTGCTACTGGAATTTTTTTTATTGTACTGTAGTATAATTATCCAGTTATTTTAACCTGAAAAGTTACTGAAAACTTCGAGATTTTGTACGGGTTAATTCGATTTCTTTTTAATTTTCATATATTCTTTTTAAAGAAATTAAATATACTCTATTAAAAACTTCTTTTCTATAGGTATTATATAGTTTAGTGATACCGATTGAAAATATATATTCTTCTGCTAATTAATTCAAAATTCCCGTTGAATGTGAGTACAGAAAACTTCTTCCTTTTTGTGTATGTTCTAAATGTAAAATGTTTTTGAGACGACAACAACTATTCATTATATATTATTTGTGTGAAGTTTGTTTTCATATAATTCAATCATTTGAAACATTTTTGAAAGTGTGACATAATTTAATTTAAAATACAAGTTATCTGTTTTAATGATTTAGTGCGTTTAATTTTTTTATTGTACGTCATTGTCTAATCAGAGTTGTTAACATATCGTAACTTGTTTTGAATTCCAACTTTGTAGACCAACTTAAGGAATGAAATAGCTGTTAAATTAACTATAACTATGTCTGTAAATAAATAAAATAGAATGTTCTTATGATATGAAAGATCAAGAATTGTGTATTGATTGTGTCTTATCAGTAAACCATTTTGTTTGGTTTTTCCTTTGCGTGACGTATTGCGAAATAAAACTTTAATGGTAAAAGGTTTTAAACTCTGCTCTGTATCATTCTTTTGTGTAATGTTACAGTTATTTTCCATTACAAGTCAAATGCTTCATACCTTAACATTACTGCAACAGAAAATGGTTCAAATATTATTTCATTGGTAAACTCGTTTTTATAATAAAATGGATAAATAATACACGACGGAAGTAAACTATCTCTTCTTTAGCTTCCTTTAAAGTAACAAATATAATTTTCATTGATAACAGTTCACGTTTCTTTGTCCATGGCTTTGTGTGTAGGTTTTTGGTGTGTTTTTTTTACAAAATGTTGGTTTTGCTGGAAAATATGATATTTGGGTTTTAAAAATGAACATATAATTTCTTTCTTACGAGCAAATGATGTAACACAATATTTCTCGTCATTCATGAAACCCTTGAAATTTGTTTTGAGAATTTAGTTGCAGAATAGTTTCTTCAAACTCCGCAATTGGCAGAAGAGAAAAAAAGTAAATATACGTAAAATCTCCAATTTTAGAGGTAACAGCAAGGTCTCAAAAACTGCATAAAGAATTTTTAAATTGGAGTAATTACTGGTCTTCTACGTATGCTTAGAATACTCAAAAATAATTCGATAGAAATTTTATGAAATCATTCTTAATCAGTAAAAACTTGAAACAATCAGATAAGGGACTAAACAACTCTTGTGAATAACTTAATATTATGGACAGATTTATTTTAATGAATAAAGAATTATACATAATTGTGTTATCTTCAATCTCTGCGAAATCGAGGAACATTACTCCCGCAAACACTTATTGTTACCAAATTATTAAATTTATCTCACAACCGTTCATTATTACCAAATTCTTTGGACCCCTAAATTAACCTTACAAGTGTAATTGTTACCATTACATTGGACCCCTAAAGTAACCTTACAAGTGTTCATTGTTACCATTACTTTAGACCCCTAAATTTCCCTCACAGTGCGCATTATTATCAAATATCTTGGATCCCTAAATATGTATATGTGTGTGTGTGATATAAAAAATATTATTAATTAACACTTTCCTATTGCAAAAAAAAAATAACATATTTCTGATTCGGTAACTTATCAAATGTTTAGTTTTATGTAAGTACAGTTTATCATTCTATGAACTAAGTTAAATTTTGCACTCTGGAGTTATGTAGCTGTATGCGTTTCTGTATAGGTGGCCACCGCAGTAGATAAATCTTTAATTGCACTTTGACGATTTTTGTTGTGACGGGAAAAATGAAGCTATCGAGATATTGGAGACTATGCCCTTCTATTTTTGAATAATGAGACTGAACATCTAACATAGACAACACAGCAATCTGGAGAGACCTGGTAGGCTTGAATTTGAATATAGTTCCAAACGATGTTTACTATTCATTCAGTTAGAAAGAAGTGTAGTTGTGAAGTGTAATTGTATCTAAACAGTTGCGATATGCTGAAGACTATGATATATTAAGAAGACTGAAGATATCAAGAGATGATTTTTTTTTACTTTGTAATAAAATGTTTTAAAATGAAACAACTCTGTTTCTTTTGCCTTCTTTTAGTGTCAAGTGTGGGTTATTATACTTTGCATACAGATTCTAAGAAACACCTCTTTTAACAGATTTAATACTAGCACTTTTGTTTTCAGTTTCACATGAAAAAAACAAAAAAGTGTAAATTACGAAGTTAAAACTTTGATGCTGTGACAAGGACCTTATTTGTGTGGAATTTATACAAACAATATTCTCTATTTTCAATTCGGTTACTTCTGTATATAATTAAATCTGTATTTTATTCTACTAAAAACGCATTTTTAAAAATCGTGAAGAACTTATGGTGAATAGAACGAAACAGTAACTTAGAGAAGGTGGTGTGGTCTAACAGAAATCCTCAACTGAATAAAGGTTTTTAACTGTGTTCATGCTCTCAACTGAACCTTAAGACCAACGAGTGGATTTATTAGGGCACAGACCAGGCTTTTGGAAAGGTTGGCTATCAGATTGCTTTGACGTGATGAAAAGTCACTTAGATACCCCCTCAAGAGACCCCAAGGTGATCACCAATCACTACTGCTGAACTCATAGTGGTTGTAGTAACCAATGGCCTGGAAGTGGCTTAAGATCCCCCTAGAGGATGTAATTCACCAAGTGGAGGGATAAGAATCTAAACAATGGATAAATGATCCATTTCATAGCCGAATACTTTTAAAATTTTCAAAGTAGGCTACAGCCAGTTGGAAGATCAATATGGTGCAGAATCAAGGAGCACATCGCACAACACCTCAACCATAGAGACCTTGACAATGAGGCTTGGTGGATCCAGGTACCAATAGCTACTGTAATATGTGGATCTTAGGGATATTCCTTGATAACATCTGTTCTTAACCTTTTCTGTATTGCAGGGAGGGCACTGACACTTGCAGGTTTTGTTTTTCTCACAGAAGAAATACCTAACCAAGTTACACGAATCTTAACAAAAACTTACTAAATAGCATCTAGTTTCGGTTCATAAACGGATTATTTAGTTTACGAATTTAATAAGTTTGTTTACTTTTCCTATATTTTGCGAAGAGACACTGTTTTACAAAAACAATGGAAATAGTTCCTTTTTTCTTAGAATTTAATTTTTAATGTCGATGAAACGTTCTATTTTACATGTATAATCAATTTCAACTTTTGATACTTCAATTTTCCGATTGCAGTAGACACCATTTTTCCATACAACTCGTAAAAAGAAAAAAAACACAGACACAGCGAAAACTGATAAATTTATTGGTGACTTACATAGACGTTAGGTCAGGCTAGGTAACAATATTTCCGCTAACAGTACATAGACGTTAGGTCAGGCTAGGTAACAATATTTCTGCTAACAGTACATAGATGTTAGGTCAGGCTAGGTAACAATATTTCTGCTAACAGTACATAGATGTTAGGTCAGGCTAGGTAACAATATTTCTGCTAACAGTACATAGACGTTAGGTCAGGCTAGGTAACAATATTTCTGCTAACAGTACATAGACGTTAGGTCAGGCTAGGTAACAATATTTCCGCTAACAGTACATAGACGTTAGGTCAGGCTAGGTAACAATATTTCCGCTAACAGTACATAGACGTTAGGTCAGGCTCGGTAACAATATTTCCGCTAACAGTATTCTTGGTCAAGATCAATTTAATCTAATAAATATATTTTTCTCAATAAAGTTTGTTTACTTATCTACGTTGTTTGAATACGAAAAGCACTGGATAATAGCATTCAATAATTAAATATTTTAGTCATTGGAATCTTTTGCCATTGTATATTGCACACTCTGTAAACTTAATTAGACTTACGAGATGTCTTGTCAAAGTACGAATTTCAAAAAAATATATAATGAATCACACAAGAACACTATAGATAACAAAATTAATGTCTAAAGAAATTACAAAAAATTTCAGACCTGTGGTACACTCCTAAATGTTCCGAACTTCCCACTACATTCTGCAAGAGCTACAACCTAATCATTTTCTCATGAAACCATACATAACTTGTCACACCATTTCATTAAACTATACATTTATATATCGTTTGTAATCCAATAGTATTTAAACTTTACCTTTACTGTCTTCAGTGGTAGGTCACATTACATGCTGTAAGGTTATGGAAGGGAAGGACAGAGGCTGTACGAATGAAATCAGAAAAAGGGAAGGAAAATTATGTGAGAATTGTATCAATAATCACCTTATGTACCTTCGAGACTCTTTTAAAGTGGTTTGTAAGTTTGAACATTTTTAAAATTTTTATTCTAAAAATAGTTTATGTAAGTGTTACAGAATAATAAAGTATCACTTATAAACATTTTTAATTAAACAGTTGCTGTAATTATTATTAATTATTAATTGTAGTTATGAAATTTGCTATCCAGGTGTGCATTCGAGACTAGAATGATGCAAACTGGTCCAGTTATAGTTAAAGAAACAAAGTAAGACAGTAACGTAAAGTAAGTTACTACATAAAAATAAACCATCTTCAGTTGATGTTGTAGTCGACACTTTCCAAACCATTCTTCAGATATGGTAATATCTCTTTAAGGTTCAGCCAGATGCTACCTAATGACTAACTGATAATTGTTGATCTGAAAGACCAAAGTTTATGTGCCACTGTCGCAAAAACGAGCTTCACACTTTAGGACCAAATATGAATTATAAAAATGATATTTAAAACCCACTCTTTGTTTAGAGTATCCTAGAAATTGGTAGTGGATGTTGATTACTAAATATCTTTCCTTAAGCCTGTCAGCTCAAAAATAATGAGACAGTTTGAGTAAGTGTCTCTTACATAGCTTTGTATAAATGTATGAAACGAACAAATCTATCTATCTTCAAGCACTTGATTCATAGCTTCACTACCAAGTTTTGTGGCACAACAAAATTGGTTACCATTGTGTAACCATGGTTTCTCGGTTCATGTTCCATGAAGTACTGCCGTTGCCACAGTGAAGTCTAGTTTCTCGATGCTCTGCACGAAAAACAAAACAAAAACCAACCAACGAACAAAGCTTCTACTTCAATTGCGGACAACTTGGATGCTGGGGGAGAGAAGTTGTTCATATCTTTTCATGGCAACAGGGACAACAGAAAGTTTCTTTCCAACAAATAACTGTCAAACAACAGAGACCACAGCAAGTTTCTTCCCACAAAATAACTGTCAGACAGCAAGAACCACAGTAAGTTTCTTTTCAACAAATTATTGTAAGGAAACAGGGACAAAAAAATATGCTTTCCAACAAATATCTGTCAGGCAACAACAGGAGGGTAGATGGCAAGCTATGGCTGCTACTTTTCTGAATAATTTAAACTAGTGATGTTTCGATTGATTCTGTCCAACAATTCAGGATGGCACAGCAGCTTAGCTTGCTTATGTCCAAAGAAGTGTTATGACCAGTTCAATTTATCATGTATGAAGAATGGCTTTATCAACGCTTGTAAAGATAGATAGATGTGAGGTTGAATTTCTTTACCTCACAGCGCCATTGCTCTTACTAGTCAACACCAGTTTCGATCTGACTAACAAACATAAGTTAGAGCTGAGCAAATAAATGGGATTTTGGTTTGATATCAGTGCCGCCTCTAACAGAATGAGAGCCATTGTATTTAAATATAAAATCAAACATTGGTATCGTAGAAATCATCATACTGTAGAAGCTATCATTCATTTTTGTCCATGAAACTGGTGAGCTGCAGCTTGGTATTAAATTCATCCAGTACTAACCTTTCAAAGTCCAGAAAGAGTGTATTACACACGTATATGTTAAGAAGAAATCACAGTGTCTCTAAATATGCAAATAGTTTTCGGTGTGTTGCTAGAGCTACCGCATGAAACATGAGGTTTCTTTACAGAAACTAAACTCCAGTTATTTATACATTTAGAGCTCTTGATGCTAACATTATGCCAATTTCAGTTTACGGTTATGGGCAGACAACTGTTCCATTTACAGAAGAAATGATTATTGGCTTGATAAATTAGGAAGAAGTAACCGAAGGAAGTGGTATAGCAAGCGTTGCTTAAGCCATCCTACATCCTAAAACAAACATATGGTGTTGCCAATCAGACAATTTAGACCTATAAATAGTGGCTGGAATACATTAGGTTGGTGTTAGAAGTTTCTGATACATCTGTAGTACTTAGATGGTTGACAGTCAGTAGTTATCATATTTATATAGATGACGTTTATTAATAAAGTGACCACCACTTGAGCTTATTTAGAACAGCAAAGAAATTAGCAGCTGGTTATTGAATACAATGTAACACAATTTTTAGAAAGTGCTTTGCAGACTTCAAATGGGCGGATGTATTCATATACATTGATATTTTTCCTTTGCTGTAAACAGCAAAATGTTTGGATGTGTTAAAAGATACAGTTTGGTTCAACTTAATATATATGGCCTCTAGCTACCAAACAGTAAGTCTAAAACTGCTTTTAACAATTGAAATAGTTTGTATGCGTTTCGTCTCAAACCATTTTGGATTGCCCTGCATGGCCAGGTGGTTAAGACACTCGACTCGTAATCTGAGGGTCGCGGGTTCGAATCCCCGTTATACCAAACATGCTGGCCCTTTCATTCGTGGAGGCGTTATAATGCGACGGTCAATCCCACTATTAGTTGGTAAAAGAGTAGCCAAAGAGTTGGCGGTGGGTGGTGATAACTAGCTGCCTTCTCTCTAGTCTTATACTGCTAAATTAGGGACGGATAGCGCAGATAGCCCTCGTGTAGCTTTGCGCGAAATTCAAAATAAACCAAACTATTTGAGATACGTAATTCACCAGCTGCTTTTAATAAGTACGTGGGTCTTACACTAACACCATCAATCATACTTTGAGAAAGTTCATTATTTAATTGTATCAAGCGTCACCCAAAGGTTTCATAAACTTCAGAAACTTAGAAGATATGATTGCATATTGAATAACAATGTTTTAGAAATAACACATTGTGGGACAATAACATGGTAACAATGATGTATTCACTTGGCAAATTTGTTTTTTTTTAAATTTCGCACAAGTTTCTGCCCTGCGAGAGCTGCTCCGGTCAACTGTAACTGCTGTTATTGTGGAGTGGAAATGTTTAGGAGCAACAACATCTCAGTCGCGAAGCGGTAGGCCACACAAGCTCACAGAACGAAACCACAGAGTGCTGAAGCGCATAGCGTGTTAAAATCGTCTGTCCACAGTTGCAACACTCACTGCCAAGTTCCAAACTGCCTCTAGAAGCAACGTCAACACAAGAACTGTTCGTAGGGAGCTTCACAAAATGGGTTTCCATGGCCGAGCAGCCACACAGAAGCGTAAGATCGCTAAGCGCAATGCCAAGCGTCGGCTGGAGTGGTGTAAAGCACACCGCCATTGGACTCTGAAGCAGTGGAAACGCGTTCTCTGGAGTGATGAATCACGCTTCACTATCTGGCTGTCTGACGGACGATTCTGGGTTTGGCGGATGTCAGGAGAACGCTACCTTTCTGAATGCATAGTGCCAACTGTAAAGTTTTGTGAAGGAAGAATAATGGTCTGGGGCTGTCTTTCATGGTTTGGACTAGGCTCTTTAGTTCCAGCTTGGGGAAGACCATTTTTTGCTTTAGCCCTCGTGGATAATGCCCTCGTGCACAAAGAGAGGTCCATAAAGACATAGTTTGCCGAGATTAGTGTGGAAAAACTTGACTGGCCTGCACAGAGCTCTGACCTCAATCCCATCAAACACCTTTGAGATGAACTGGAACGCCGACTACGAGTCAGGCCTTCTCACCAGACATCAGTACCCGACTTCACTAACACTCTTGTGGCTGAATAAGAGCGAATACCCGCAGCCGCATTACAATATCCAGTGAAAAGTATTCCTAGAAGGGTGACGGCTGTTATAGCAGCAAAGGGGGTACCAACTCCATATTAATACTCATGGTTTTAAAATGAGATATTCAACAAGCATATATGAGTATGATGGTCGGGTGTCCACATACTTTTGGCTATGTAGTGTATTTCTTTCGCTCAGAATTTGCATTATACAAATTATTGAGCACAAAACAGAATTAAGATAATTGTGAAGTGTTTTGAAAAATTACGTTAATACTGTCTGTTTCTCGAATTTGGCGCAGAGCCAAGTTAAGAGCCATCTGCACTAGTAGTTCGTAGCTTTAAAGAGTTAAAGTATAAAGAAGACAGCTAGTAAATGCCACCCACCACCAACTCTTGGGCTACCTTTTACCAATGGATAATGAGACCGACCGTCACCTTATTACGTTCCCATAGTTGAAAGGCCAAGGATGTTTGGACCAGCAACTATCGGGCTACTTTTTACCAATGGATAGTGAGACCGACAGTTACATTATAGCTTCCCCACAGTTGAAAGGCCAAGGACATTTGGAGACGAGTTTCGATTTCTTTATTCGAATATCGAAAATCAAGCGCCCTAACGTCCAGGCTAGGCTCACACTGACACATTTGTAACAATATATAAAAGACAATAACGTTTGGTTATTTAAACAGCTTCAAACCATCATAGCGAGTTTAATGAGTTTCTTCCCTGTTTGTTTGTTTGTTTGTTTGAAGTTAAGTGCAAAGCCATACAATGGGATATATGTGTTCTGCTCACCACGGATATCGAAACCCAGTTTTTTGCAAAATAAGTCAGCAAACACACCGGTGTGCCACGGGGGTACGTTTCTACCCTAAACACTTGAAGACTTCATCTAGTTTCCAAACTCAGATGTTTGAAAGAATCTTTAATCTCTTGAAAGTTTAGCTAGATCTAAGATATTTTGGTTCTTTAAATTCTAACGAAACATTACATTCGTTACTTAAAACATTTTAGTTGCATAATATGTAATGTTTTTGCAATCAATCAATGTTACACTATATAACAATTGTAACGAATGTTTTATGGCAGGGAAATTATAAAGTGAAATAGTAAAGTAGGTGGTAAATCTGATAGATTTTTTATTTTTTTTTTGCAAATCTCAGGCTTTTGTTCTAAGTTCTATTCAAATAACATAATTATCAGAAAAGTTAACTTCAAGTCTCTTCTTGACCAATGAATGACTTTTACGTTTTGGTTTCATAGTTCTACCAATCCACAGAAGGTTAGTTACTGTACCGTTGTCTTATACACTATACACATATACATGCCGTATTCAGTATTTCTTTTTGTATCCATTATAGAAGATTTCCCATAAGATAAGCTTCTTAAACAAATCTTACTAACAGATGAGATATGTATGCCGTTTTTCATCTTTCCCTACAAGCATTATCACACAAAATTTAATCGTTCTGGCGCACGTGCCTATATAAGACTTACCTACCTAATTCATTATTAATAATTGCACTTCAATAAATATTTTTAAGGAAAATTTCCAAAATTTTAAATGAAGTTTCTTTCTAAAGTATAACTTTTATCAGAAACCCACACTTTATGTCCAAATTGGCAATACTCGTTTGTCATAAAGATCAAACCAGATCCCCACAATTTACGTCCAAATTGACAATACCCGTTTGTCATAAAAATCAAACCAAAGATCCGTGGCCAAATCACCCTTTCAATTCTTTTTCCTTGTAACATCAGGTATTTTATGTGGCTCTCATTATATAGATCCTTTTTGCACAAATTAGATCCACCATTACAATCGAAGACCACTTTCAGACAAGGGAATTAATTTGTAGTTTCTTGTTTACAGTTATTGGAGGTAAAATAACTTTTTCAACTTTCTTTCTAAACTTGCATTTCGCTTCCGTCAAGTCCCCATGTTTCACAGTATTTACATAAATTATAAAATGATATTTATAAATTTTGTTTTAAATCAGCAAGAATGACATCAGTGTACAGTAACAAAAATAATTTCAGATACTTAATTTTTGTACAATGCCTGCAAGTCATGTTTTAAATATCGTAAATATCCATAAGGCTTCCTTTAGTGATTGCCAGTATATTGAGATGAGTGAATTATTTTAACAATAATTTTAACTTTAACATCATCCAAAGCACGGGAAAGGGTAATTTTTAACGCCTAAATGTTATAAAGAGTGGATTGTTAAGCAGTAGGTATACACAAATTTACACAAGAAACATCATTTAGTGTTTTGTATTACTAAATATATTTGTAGCAACGTTTGTTTTAGCTTTACCATAATTTAATAAACGAAGTTCTTAAATAATTTTAAATTAATAGGTATTCTCAGTTTTGTTTGAATTTCGCGCAAAACTACACGAGGGCTATCTGCGCTAGTCGTTCCTAATTTTGCAGTGTAAGACTAGAGGGAAGGCACCTAGTCATCACCATCCACCGCCAACTCTTGGGCTACTCTTTTACCAACGAATAGTGGAATTGGCCGTTACTTTATAACGCCTCCACGGCAAAAGGGCGAGCATGTTTGGTGGACGGGGATTTGATCCCGCGACCCTCGAATTACGAGTCGTACGCCCTAGCCCACCTGGCCATGCCGGGATCCTTGGATTAAGTACGTTAGCTAGCATCAAGAATAAATAAATCCTACAATTATAAGGATTTTGAAAACATTTCTCATTGAAAAAGGAACAAATATAACACTTTATAATATCCCCCACTGGAACAGCAGTACGTTTATAGACCTGAAATGCTAAATTCCGGGATTCAATTCTCCGCGGTGCTCTAAAACAAGCAAACACGTTGTAAATGTTTCTTCCACGAGAATTAGGGTATATCGATTAATCCAACTTGTTTTAAGGGATAAAGATGCTGTGAAATTTGAACAAGGACAGAGGAACGAAAAAAAGTGTGACGTCTTGAAGTGTATAGACAGCCCCTAACTATGAGCACTGAAGAAAACACATCTCGTTACCAAAATAATACAATAAATATTTGTAAATAATATTTTATTTCTTTGTATCTTGTACGCGATGTATAATAAACACCACACATGGCCAAATGACTGATAGTTTAGACTAAGTTACTGATACTGGATCTGCCTCGCGCAAAACAACTTATTTGTAAAGCTGTTAGGTTGTTCAATAAAGCAATGGCACTTTCGTTTTAGTTTTTTTTATTTAATTTTAATCCTAGTGCCAAGTCACGTAACTACAAACTAATAGCTTCAAATAAGAAAGTTAAAAAAAATACATGAGATAAGAAGTTAGAAGCTTTTAATGACCAATTGAGTTCAATCGATTAAAGAACATACTTTAATTTACCCCTAAAATTAATATACCTGATCTTTCATTTTTTCTTTTATATTAATAATTCTTGGTTTTCAGCAGATATAGACAATGAAAAATTCGCAAGAATTGTTTCACATATCACGTGGTTGTTTTCAACAGATCCGCTGAAGTCGTTCACCTGTGACTAAAAACCTGACGTCGACGCAGATAAAGTCCTGAGTTTAAACTGTTCTTGGCTCTTATACCTTTCCGATTTTTTTATCATTAGGTTCAATGGGCGCTTGTTTTTGAAACGATAAGGTACATTTTTTTAATGTCATGTCCGATTATGTCATACTCATTCATCTGAAGGTCTCAAACACACCAGGAACTTCGTACGATTTTGAAGAAGAGGTAGTAGAAACGCTGGATTCCTTCTCTAAAGGATGCCGCCATGTATCCTTATTGGCTGTAATGTTAGCTGGATAAGGATGTGACATAAGCGAAAAGCTCATCAACAGCTTTGTCCAACTTTTCACTGTGACAACACACGGACCGTTCCCCACTTAATGTTGACTTGAAGATAAATCACATTTGCTTATCAGTTCCACGGATCCCTGTTCAAGCAGGCTTAGCTTGATTAGGCCAACCGATATGAATGGAAATGAAGTTCAATGTTGCATGAGGACAAATAACCTCATTGTTTGCATACTGAACTCTCTTTCATCTGCAAACGCGAAGATTTGATAGATTTAATTATTTAGAACTATTTCCTTAGCCTAAGAGTGGCAATAAATTTGGTGAATAAATAATTAACTGCAGCGAAGAGAAAGACAGAAAATAATTTACAACATGTACTACTTGAGCACACCAGTTCTAATGACATCTATCTGAGAACGTGTGCGTATCGTTTCTAGAAGCATAAGAAAATTCTTAAAGATATATCAACCTGTTAAATAAACATTTTCATAACTTAGCAAATAATTTCAATAGATACAGTTAAACTTGCATAGTCACAAATTGTATTTTAACAAAAAAAAGTCAAATTAGATTTAAAATTTATATACAAGATAATAATTACATTTTGTGTGTTCAGCCTAAATCATATGCAAGGTGATGACTAAATTCTGTGTGAACAACCAAAACCATATATAAAGTAACATCTACATTCTGTATGATCAGCCTAAATCATGTACAAGTTAATGACTACATTTTGTGTGATCAACCTAAGTCATATACAAGTTAATGACTACGTTCTGTATTGTTTAGTCTAAATCATATACAAGGTAAATAATACATTCTGTGTGATCATCCTAAATTATATAAAATGTAATAACTACATTATGTACACTTAACCTCGTTAGAAAAACAACTCAGAAAGCCGAGTGAAGGATATGATTCTCAGTGAATATGTACCACTTACTTTTGCAACTATTAATTTAAATTCCATAACCTTCTTGAAATGAACGATATTATGTTATTAATATCAGCTTACAATGGTTAACCATCTTTCATCTTTCTCTAGAATTCCTCGTTTTTTTAGAGTTTCACTTACAACCCTTCTCGTATGAAATGTTTTAAACACACTTAAATTTAATTGTCAGATTGTTTTTTATGACCAACGTGACATTCCAAAACAAACTTAACAGTTACCTGATATTCGCAATGAGAGATTTGCGAAACAACTAGTTAATATGGAAGATAAATGGCAGTAAGCTGTATTTATAAGAAAAGTGAAAGTATCCTCTATCTTGAATACCCTAAAATTTCCAGCTTCTAAGTCAAAAAAAGCTATATATATGTATATATATAATCAGTTGGTTAACGTTTATAACTGAAAACAAGGACAGAATTTCACCATTGAGTCTTAACTATTATTAATAATATTAAAAAGGAGTCTCTTAAAAAAAACACACCAAAACGTTTCTCACAATTCAAGTTCTCTTTGTAATTGAACAATCAGAAAATTAGATTAAAAGTATCATAAGTGTCTCTGCTTCATGCATCAGTCGTAAAAATTTTATATGTACACCAAATAAAGTAGGATACAATATAACTAGTATATGAAAGATATAATAGATTTCTGGACCAAGTGTTGCCATAAAAAAACAACACATAGCGTTGAATTAACAAATGGTCTTGACTGTACTGAGCATGTTTCGAAATAGAATTATAAAATTTACGTATCATGCGATTACAAATGATATTAGAAAATACTGTCTTAACTTGTAGAATGTCACAAAAAATAGAGATGCCTTAATTAAGAAAATGTCATTAGAAAATTGAAAGGTGACTAAATGAAAAGAAATTCCATTAGATAAAAGTAACTGCTTTTTCTAAGAGGATGTCATTAAAATATCGTATATGCCTTAATTAAGATAATGTATTTACAAAACGTGAGATGTCTTAAATATGGGAGTGTCATTAGAAAATAGTAATGTTCAAACTGTTAGTATAGTTTTAGAAAATAATAGATATTCTAACTGTTAGTATAGTATTAGAAAGTAGTAAATGTTCTAACTGTTACTATAGTATGAGAAAATAGTAGATGTTTTAACTGTTGGTATGGCAATAGAAACTAATAGATGTTCTGGCTGTTAGTACAGCATTAGAAAACAGGTGCCATTATAAAATTGCGGTAGCATTATTTTAAATAATGTTATTGGAAAATAGATGTGTAGAATAAAATTATTTCCCTAAAAGAGAGTCGTCGTTAGAAAACACTAAATGCAGAAGATGTCTTAATTACGACAATGTCATTAGGAAATAGTATCTTAACTATGAAGATGTCATTGGAAAATAGTAGATGCATTAAGAAAGAAGATGTCAATAGGTATCAGATTTCTGATCTAAGAGGATATAATTAAGAAACAGTAGATGTCTTAACTAAGATACTGTATTTATAAAAGAGATTATTTAACGAAAAAGATGTCATTGTAAAAGAGAAGCGCTTTAACTAGGAGAAACACATTGAGGCTAATAGATATCTTAAGTATAAGGATATGATTAAAAATATTAGACGCTTTAATCATGATAATGCCTTTCAAAAAAAAAACAAAAAAACCTTTAACATGGAGATTGTATTAGGAATGAGTATATGCTGTCTTGACTGACAGGATACCATTAGAAAACAGAAAATGCTTTAACCATAAGGATGCCAGTGTTTTAGTGACAAGTATTTCATTACAAAACAGTAGAAGTGTTTATTTTAAAATATCTCATTATAAATCAGTATATGCCACTTTAAAATTCCGTAGTACTAAATTCGTGTAATTCCTAGTAACTAATACTTGGAACAATTTTTGAAGATAAATCTTAATTTCTCCTGATATCAATACATAATATCACTGACTTAGCCTTTAAGCTGATTTAGAATTTCCGCGAATTAAATCGATCAGCCAACAAATTAATGGCTGTCTGCTTATACTGGATTCTAACGTGTTCTTTCACACTATATTTTTAACTGTGGTATTTATAAAATAAAGGTGTAACCAAACACAATTGCTTCTATTTCGGAAAAATGAGATTTGTCGAAGTTAATACTCCTATATAGGGGGCGCAACTAACGCACGTGAAATACTTTCCCATGACCTAAACGGTGACATGAGGCCTAACAGGTGAGAGTTTTAATTTTTTATTATCGTTAAATATGATAGGTTGGGGAGGAGAATTAAAACGGGTGGAATACTTTACGTTCTGTAGTGATGTGCAGATTATAATTTTGAGGAAATAGGCGGAATAGCTGTAAAACTTCAAGTATTTTTTAAGAAATAAGGACAAATCTTACAAGAGGAAATACACGCAAAAAAAATCGTCGTTACGAATAGAAAAAGAACGAACACTGTTACTCGTCAAAATAAAACATGGTTAGCGACGGTTAAAAACTCCTTTATGGACTATGTTCAATAACAAATGAGTTTTTGTGAACTAAAATAAATTAGTGTAAAACATTATTTACACTGTAAAAGTGTACTTTTTAACACACAGCCCACTAAAAAATAACATAATTCTTCTGAGAGAAATAAAATTCATCTAATGCATCACTTACTGTCTTTACTATTGTCTTTTATTTAACATAAATGCTAATACGAATATAAATGAGGGTACCCTGACTTTTACTATCAATTTACTAACGATTTTACGACATACATAAAAATGCAACAAGTTTAGTCAACAGAAAATCTGAATCTTTTATGGTACTTTAATTATGATATATATTTAAGTAGGCACTAAATACAACAGTATTATGGTAATGTATATTTTTAGAAATCAAACAATTTTAATGCATTCATCGGATTCATTATCCGTCTAATTCAAAAAGCGCGCCAATAAACACAAACAATAACTTGTTATTTCAAGTTAATCACAACGGAATATCTGTGCTCTGCTCACTACAAGTATCGAAACCCGGTTTATAGTGTTATAAGTCAACAGTCATGCCTCTGTGTCACAGGAAGAGACATACAAATTATAAGTTATTTTATATTTTGATTTGTTTGTTTAAGCGTTAAGTTAGAGGGTGGAAATAACCTGCATGATGTATAAATATATGTATATTTACGAATATTGTAAATATTGATGTATAGTCGGTTTTCTTATTTAAAATAATAATAATTTCACCAAAATAATATTTTGATGAAATTATTATTACTATTGGTTGTTTTATTTGTTTTTAAGCATTTTCAAAACTCATTTAGCCACTCTTAAGTTTTTATTGTTAAAAAAGTGTGACTTTTCAAATCGACGATGCAACTGCTATATTTTTTCTATTTAAGGTAATTCGTATTTTACATATATGCTCTTACACGTCATAAAATAATAATTTGTCAAGATTTTTATTTAAATTAAGTTTGTTTTTTTAATTTCGCGCATAGCTACTTAAAGGCTATCTGCGCTAGCAGTCCCTAATTTAGCAGTGTAAGACTAGAAGGAAGGCAGCTAGTCATCACCACCCACCGCCAACTCTTGGACTACTCTTTTACCAACGAATAGTGGGATTGACCGTGACATTATAACGCCCCTACAGCTGAACGGGCTAGCATGTTTGGTGCGACGGAGATTCGAACCCGCGACCCTCAGATTATGAGTCGAACGCCTTAACCAACCTGGCCATGTTGGGCCTAAATTAAGTAAAAACAGTATAGAAGAAATTATGCTTTAATAGCTGAGCATAATGTGTCTTGTTTTCAGCATTCATCTCTTCCTTACTGTTTTTACATATATCCTTAACGGATAGAAACCTAATGGTACCGGGTGTGTGTTTGTGTGTTTTGTTATAACAAAGCCATACTGGGCTATCTGCTGAGTCCACCAAGGGGAAATAGTACCGGTAAGCGCCAAAATCGTAAAGGTATTTTCATGTGTTGATTAATTAAATTTTAAAGTTTATTATTAAGACCAAGCTGCTCATGCACAGAATAAGAAATGTCATATTTTATCAAAATAATTATCCTAGGGTATAATAAGAAATACAAGGAATCCTATTATTAAAACAATAATAATGTTGTGAAGCTTATACATTATGAAAATTTCTGTTTGTACCCATACTGTACAAAATGTCGGTAGCAGGTATCGAACTCCGAACTTGAAGTGGAAGTTTCAAAAGTGTCATCCCGTTAGTGATACTTTTGTTTGGTTTATATTAAGAGTGATATACACCCATGTGTATTTTATTTGATTAAACGATAATATAAAACTAAAAATAATAATCTTCAATTATTATGAATTATTTACCAACAATTTGCGGCAAATAAGTTATGGTATGAGAATGCATACACACGACAACGTTTACAATGTATGTAAAGTGTAAATAAAAAATCAAGTACGATTTTTGTACGATCTCTCTAACAGATAAATCTTTCTTTTAATAAAGTTTACAAGCAACAATCTAATTAACCTTTCACGAAAACATTTTCACCATCGATATTTCGGTTATGCTTGTAGTAGAAACAAATACCTATGAATTAAACTTTGTTTCAGTAATTATAAGAAGAATATATATGTCATTTACGCATATTATATTATCCTTAAGATATATCAAACAAACGTATGCTGTTGTATTACTAAATGAATCTTAAATTCTTTGAATATTACAAAACATCTCGTATTTCAGATTCTTCTAGTGCGTCACTTACTTTTAAACGCGTGTTTAAAAAGTCGTTATGAGTATTGAAATACCAAGCCAAACTGTCGATGTTTTGAATAAGTAATGAATGTTGAAATACCTAGCCAAACTGTCGATGTTTTGAATAAGTAATGAATGGTGAAATACCTAGCCAAACTGTCGATGTTTTGAATAAGTAGTGAATGTTGAAATACCGAGCCAAACTGTCGATGTTTTGAATAAGTAGTGAATGTTGAAATACCGAGCCAAACTGTCAATGTTTTGAATAAGTAATGAATGTTGAAATACCGAGCCAAACTGTCAATGTATTGAATAAGTCATGAATGTTGAAATACCGAGCCAAATTGTCAATGTATTGAATAAGTCATGAATGTTGAAATACCTAGCCAAACTGTTAATGTTTTGAATAAGTAATGAATGTTGAAATACCAAGCCAAACTATCGATGTTTTGAATAAGTAATGAATGTTGAAATACCTCGCCAACCTGTCAATGTTTTGAATAAGTAATGAATGTTGAAATACCGAGCCAAACTGTCAATGTTTTGAATAAGTAATGAATGTTGAAATACTTCGCCAAACTGTCGATGTTTTGAATAACTAATGAATGTTGAAATACCTCGCCAAACTGTCAATGTTTTGAATAAGTAATGAATGTTGAAATACCTAGCCAAACTGTCGATGTTTTGAATAAGTAATGAATGTTGAAATACCTCGCCAAACTGTCAATGTTTTGAATAAGTAATGAATGTTGAAATACCTCGCCAAACTGTCGATGTTTTGAATAAGTAATGAATGTTGAAATACCTCGCCAAACTGTCAATGTTTTGAATAAGTAATGAATGTTGAAATACCTAGCCAAACTGTCAATGTTGTGAATAAGTAATGAATGTTGAAATACCTAGCCAAACTGTTAATGTTTTGAATAAGTAATGAATGTTGAAATACCTAGCCAAACTGTTAATGTTTTGAATAAGTAATGAATGTTCAAATACCGAGCCAAACTGTCAATGTTTTGAATAAGTAATGAATGTTGAAATACCTCGCCAAACTGTTAATGTTTTGAATAAGTAATGAATGTTGAAATACCTAGCCAAACTGTTAATGTTTTGAATAAGTAATGAATATTGAAATACCGAGCCAAACTGTCAATGTTTTGAATAAGTAATGAATATTCAAATACCTAGCCAAACTGTCAATGTTTTGAATAAGTAATGAATGTTGAAATACCTAGCCAAACTGTCAATGTTTTGAATAAATAATGAATGTTGAAATACCGATCCAAACTGTCAATGTTTTGAATAAGTAATGAATGTTGAAACACCGAGCCAAACTGTCAATGTTTTGAATAAGTAATGAATGTTGAAATACCGAGCCAAACTGTCAATGTTTTGAATAAGTAATGAATGTTCAAATACCTCGCTAAGCTGTCGATGTTTTGAATAAGTAATGAATGTTGAAATACCTAGCCAAACTGTCAATGTTTTGAATAAGTAATGAATGTTGAAATACCTAGCCAAACTGTTATTGTTTTGAATAAGTAATGAATGTTGAAATACCTCGCCAAACTGTCAATGTTTTGAATAAGTAATGAATGTTGAAATACCTCGCCAAACTGTTAATGTTTTGAATAAGTAATGAATGTCGGAATACCTAGCCAAACTGTTATTGTTTTGAATAAGTAATGAATGTTGAAATACCGAGCCAAACTGTCAATGTTTTGAATAAGTAATGAATGTTGAAATACCTAGCCAAACTATCAATGTTTTGAATAAGTAATGAATGTTGAAATACCGAGCCAAACTGTCAATGTTTTGAATAAGTAATGAATGTTAAAATACCAAGCCAAACTGTCGATGTTTTGAATAAGTAGTGAATGTTGAAATACCTCGCCAAACTGTCAATGTTTTGAATAAGTCATGAATGTTGAAATACCTAGCCAAACTGTCGATGTTTTGAATAAGTAATGAATGTTGAAATACCTCGCCAAACTGTCGATGTTTTGAATAAGTAATGAATGTTGAAATACTTCGCCAAACTGTCAATGTTTTGAATAAGTAATGAATGTTGAAATACCTAGCCAAACTGTCAATGTTTTGAATAAGTAATGAATGTTGAAATACCTAGCCAAACTGTTAATGTTTTGAATAAGTAATGAATGTTGAAATACCTAGCCAAACTGTTAATGTTTTGAATAAGTAATGAATGTTGAAATACCGAGCCAAACTGTCAATGTTTTGAATAAGTAATGAATGTTGAAATACCGAGCCAAACTGTCAATGTTTTGAATAAGTAATGAATGTTGAAATACCGAGCCAAACTGTCAATGTTTTGAATAAGTAATGAATGTTGAAATACCTCGCCAAACTGTCGATGTTTTGAATAAGTAATGAATGTTGAAATACCTCGCCAAACTGTCAATGTTTTGAATAAGTCATGAATGTTGAAATACCTAGCCAAACTGTCAATGTTTTGAATAAGTAATGAATGTTGAAATACCGAGCCAAACTGTCAATGTTTTGAATAAGTAATGAATGTTGAAATACCAAGCCAAACTGTCGATGTTTTGAATAAGTAGTGAATGTTTAAATACCTCGCCAAACAGTCAATGTTTTGAATAAGTCATGAATGTTGAAATACCTAGCCAAACTGTCGATGTTCTGAATAAGTAATGAATGTTGAAATACCTCGCCAAGCTGTCGATGTTTTGAATAAGTAATGAATGTTGAAATACCTAGCCAAACTGTCAATGTTTTGAATAAGTAATGAATGTTGAAATACCTAGCCAAACTGTTATTGTTTTGAATAAGTAATGAATGTTGAAATACCTCGCCAAACTGTCAATGTTTTGAATAAGTAATGAATGTTGAAATACCTCGCCAAACTGTCAATGTTTTGAATAAGTAATGAATGTTGAAATACCTCGCCAAACTGTCGATGTTTTGAATAAGTAGTGAATGTTTAAATACCTCGCCAAACAGTCAATGTTTTGAATAAGTAATGAATGTTGAAATACCTCGCCAACCTGTCAATGTTTTGAATAAGTAATGAATGTTGAAATACCGAGCCAAACTGTCAATGTTTTGAATAAGTAATGAATGTTGAAATACTTCGCCAAACTGTCGATGTTTTGAATAACTAATGAATGTTGAAATACCTCGCCAAACTGTCAATGTTTTGAATAAGTAATGAATGTTGAAATACCTAGCCAAACTGTCGATGTTTTGAATAAGTAATGAATGTTGAAATACCTCGCCAAACTGTCAATGTTTTGAATAAGTAATGAATGTTGAAATACCTCGCCAAACTGTCGATGTTTTGAATAAGTAATGAATGTTGAAATACCTCGCCAAACTGTCAATGTTTTGAATAAGTAATGAATGTTGAAATACCTAGCCAAACTGTCAATGTTTTGAATAAGTAATGAATGTTGAAATACCTAGCCAAACTGTTAATGTTTTGAATAAGTAATGAATGTTGAAATACCTAGCCAAACTGTTAATGTTTTGAATAAGTAATGAATGTTCAAATACCGAGCCAAACTGTCAATGTTTTGAATAAGTAATGAATGTTGAAATACCTCGCCAAACTGTTAATGTTTTGAATAAGTAATGAATGTTGAAATACCTAGCCAAACTGTTAATGTTTTGAATAAGTAATGAATATTGAAATACCGAGCCAAACTGTCAATGTTTTGAATAAGTAATGAATGTTCAAATACCTAGCCAAACTGTCAATGTTTTGAATAAGTAATGAATGTTGAAATACCTAGCCAAACTGTCAATGTTTTGAATAAATAATGAATGTTGAAATACCGATCCAAACTGTCAATGTTTTGAATAAGTAATGAATGTTGAAACACCGAGCCAAACTGTCAATGTTTTGAATAAGTAATGAATGTTGAAATACCGAGCCAAACTGTCAATGTTTTGAATAAGTAATGAATGTTCAAATACCTCGCTAAGCTGTCGATGTTTTGAATAAGTAATGAATGTTGAAATACCTAGCCAAACTGTCAATGTTTTGAATAAGTAATGAATGTTGAAATACCTAGCCAAACTGTTATTGTTTTGAATAAGTAATGAATGTTGAAATACCTCGCCAAACTGTCAATGTTTTGAATAAGTAATGAATGTTGAAATACCTCGCCAAACTGTTAATGTTTTGAATAAGTAATGAATGTTGGAATACCTAGCCAAACTGTTATTGTTTTGAATAAGTAATGAATGTTGAAATACCGAGCCAAACTGTCAATGTTTTGAATAAGTAATGAATGTTGAAATACCTAGCCAAACTATCAATGTTTTGAATAAGTAATGAATGTTGAAATACCGAGCCAAACTGTCAATGTTTTGAATAAGTAATGAATGTTAAAATACCAAGCCAAACTGTCGATGTTTTGAATAAGTAGTGAATGTTGAAATACCTCGCCAAACTGTCAATGTTTTGAATAAGTCATGAATGTTGAAATACCTAGCCAAACTGTCGATGTTTTGAATAAGTAATGAATGTTGAAATACCTCGCCAAACTGTCGATGTTTTGAATAAGTAATGAATGTTGAAATACTTCGCCAAACTGTCAATGTTTTGAATAAGTAATGAATGTTGAAATACCTAGCCAAACTGTCAATGTTTTGAATAAGTAATGAATGTTGAAATACCTAGCCAAACTGTTAATGTTTTGAATAAGTAATGAATGTTGAAATACCTAGCCAAACTGTTAATGTTTTGAATAAGTAATGAATGTTGAAATACCGAGCCAAACTGTCAATGTTTTGAATAAGTAATGAATGTTGAAATACCGAGCCAAACTGTCAATGTTTTGAATAAGTAACGAATGTTGAAATACCGAGCCAAACTGTCAATGTTTTGAATAAGTAATGAATGTTGAAATACCTCGCCAAGCTGTCGATGTTTTGAATAAGTAATGAATGTTGAAATACCTCGCCAAACTGTCAATGTTTTGAATAAGTCATGAATGTTGAAATACCTAGCCAAACTGTCAATGTTTTGAATAAGTAATGAATGTTGAAATACCGAGCCAAACTGTCAATGTTTTGAATAAGTAATGAATGTTGAAATACCAAGCCAAACTGTCGATGTTTTGAATAAGTAGTGAATGTTTAAATACCTCGCCAAACAGTCAATGTTTTGAATAAGTCATGAATGTTGAAATACCTAGCCAAACTGTCGATGTTCTGAATAAGTAATGAATGTTGAAATACCTCGCCAAGCTGTCGATGTTTTGAATAAGTAATGAATGTTGAAATACCTAGCCAAACTGTCAATGTTTTGAATAAGTAATGAATGTTGAAATACCTAGCCAAACTGTTATTGTTTTGAATAAGTAATGAATGTTGAAATACCTCGCCAAACTGTCAATGTTTTGAATAAGTAATGAATGTTGAAATACCTCGCCAAACTGTTAATGTTTTGAATAAGTAATGAATGTTGGAATACCTAGCCAAACTGTTGATGTTTTGAATAAGTAATGAATGTTGAAATACCGAGCCAAACTGTCAATGTTTTGAATAAGTAATGAATGTTGAAATACCTAGCCAAACTGTCAATGTTTTGAATAAGTAATGAATGTTGAAATACCAAGCCAAACTGTCGATGTTTTGAATAAGTAGTGAATGTTGAAATACCTCGCCAAACTGTCAATGTTTTGAATAAGTCATGAATGTTGAAATACCTAGCCAAACTGTCGATGTTTTGAATAAGTAATGAATGTTGAAATACCTCGCCAAACTGTCGATGTTTTGAATAAGTAATGAATGTTGAAATACTTCGCCAAACTGTCAATGTTTTGAATAAGTAATGAATGTTGAAATACCTAGCCAAACTGTTAATGTTTTGAATAAGTAATGAATGTTGAAATACCTAGCCAAACTGTTAATGTTTTGAATAAGTAATGAATGTTGAAATACCGAGCCAAACTGTCAATGTTTTGAATAAGTAATGAATGTTGAAATACCTCGCCAAACTGTTAATGTTTTGAATAAGTAATGAATGTTGGAATACCTAGCCAAACTGTTAATGTTTTGAATAAGTAATGAATGTTGAAATACCTAGCCAAACTGTCAATGTTTTGAATAAGTAATGAATGTTGAAATACCTCGCCAAACTGTCAATGTTTTGAATAAGTCATGAATGTTGAAATACCTAGCCAAACTGTCAATGTTTTGAATAAGTAATGAATGTTGAAATACCGAGCCAAACTGTCAATGTTTTGAATAAATAATGAATGTTGAAATACCAAGCCAAACTGTCGATGTTTTGAATAAGTAGTGAATGTTTAAATACCTCGCCAAACTGTCAATGTTTTGAATAAGTCATGAATGTTGAAATACCTAGCCAAACTGTCGATGTTTTGAATAAGTAATGAATGTTGAAATACCTCGCCAAACTGTCGATGTTTTGAATAAGTAATGAATGTTGAAATACTTCGCCAAACTGTCAATGTTTTGAATAAGTAATGAATGTTGAAATACCTAGCCAAACTGTCAATGTTTTGAATAAGTAATGAATGTTGAAATACCTAGCCAAACTGTTAATGTTTTGAATAAGTAATGAATGTTGAAATACCTAGCCAAACTGTTAATGTTTTGAATAAGTAATGAATGTTGAAATACCGAGCCAAACTGTCAATGTTTTGAATAAGTAATGAATGTTGAAATACCGAGCCAAACTGTCAATGTTTTGAATAAGTAATGAATGTTGAAATACCGAGCCAAACTCTCAATGTTTTGAATAAGTAATGAATGTTGAAATACCTCGCCAAGCTGTCGATGTTTTGAATAAGTAATGAATGTTGAAATACCTCACCAAACTGTCAATGTTTTGAATAAGTCATGAATGTTGAAATACCTAGCCAAACTGTCAATGTTTTGAATAAGTAATGAATGTTGAAATACCTAGCCAAACTGTTATTGTTTTGAATAAGTAATGAATGTTGAAATACCTCGCCAAACTGTCAATGTTTTGAATAAGTAATGAATGTTGAAATACCTCGCCAAACTGTTAATGTTTTGAATAAGTAATGAATGTTGGAATACCTAGCCAAACTGTTAATGTTTTGAATAAGTAACGAATGTTGAAATACCGAGCCAAACTGTCAATGTTTTGAATAAGTAATGAATGTTGAAATACCTAGCCAAACTGTCAATGTTTTCAATAAGTAATGAATGTTGAAATACCAAGCAAAACTGTCGATGTTTTGAATAAGTAGTGAATGTTAAAATACCTCGCCAAACTGTCAATGTTTTGACTAAGTCATGAATGTTGAAATACCTAGCCAACTGTCGATGTTTTGAATAAGTAATGAATGTTGAAATACCTCGCCAAACTGTCGATGTTTTGAATAAGTAATGAATGTTGAAATACTTCGCCAAACTGTCAATGTTTTGAATAAGTAATGAATGTTGAAATACCTAGCCAAACTGTTAATGTTTTGAATAAGTAATGAATGTTGAAATACCTAGCCAAACTGTTAATGTTTTGAATAAGTAATGAATGTTGAAATACCGAGCCAAACTGTCAATGTTTTGAATAAGTAATGAATGTTGAAATACCTCGCCAAACTGTTAATGTTTTGAATAAGTAATGAATGTTGGAATACCTAGCCAAACTGTTAATGTTTTGAATAAGTAATGAATGTTGAAATACCTAGCCAAACTGTCAATGTTTTGAATAAGTAATGAATGTTGAAATACCGAGCCAAACTGTCAGTGTTTTGAATAAGTAATGAATGTTGAAATACCTAGCCAAACTGTTAATGTTTTGAATAAGTAATGAATGTTGAAATACCTCGCCAAACTGTCGATGTTTTGAATAAGTAATGAATGTTGAAATACCGAGCGAAACTGTCGTTGTTTTGAATAAGTAATGAATGTTGAAATACCTCGCCAAACTGTCGATGTTTTGAATAAGTAATGAATGTTGAAATACCTCGCCAAACTGTCGATGTTTTGAATAAGTAATGAATGTTGAAATACCTCGCCAAACTGTCAATGTTTTGAATAAGTAATGAATGTTGAAATACCGAGCCAAACTGTCAATGTTTTGAATAAGTAATGAATGTTGAAATACCTAGCCAAACTGTTAATGTTTTGAATAAGTAATGAATGTTGAAATACCGAGCCAAACTGTTAATGTTTTGAATAAGTAATGAATGTTCAAATACCGAGCCAAACTGTCAATGTTTTGAATAAGTAATGAATGTTGAAATACCTAGCCAAACTGTTAATGTTTTGAATAAGTAATGAATGTTGAAATACCTCGCCAAACTGTTAATGTTTTGAATAAGTAATTAATGTTGAAATACCTAGCCAAACTGTCAATGTTTTGAATAAGTAATGAATGTTGAAATACCTAGCCAAACTGTTAATGTTTTGAATAAGTAATGAATGTTGAAATACCTCGCCAAACTGTCGATGTTTTGAATAAGTAATGAATGTTGAAATACCGAGCGAAACTGTCGTTGTTTTGAATAACTAATGAATGTTGAAATACCTCGCCTAACTGTCGATGTTTTGAATAAGTAATGAATGTTGAAATACCTCGCCAAACTGTCGATGTTTTGAATAAGTAATGAATGTTGAAATACCTCGCCAAACTGTCAATGTTTTGAATAAGTAATGAATGTTGAAATACCGAGCCAAACTGTCAATGTTTTGAATAAGTAATGAATGTTGAAATACCAAGCCAAACTGTCAATGTTTTGAATAAGTAATGAATGTTGAAATACCTAGCCAAACTGTTAATGTTTTGAATAAGTAATGAATGTTGAAATACCGAGCCAAACTGTTAATGTTTTGAATAAGTAATGAATGTTCAAATACCGAGCCAAACTGTCAATGTTTTGAATAAGTAATGAATGTTGAAATACCTCGCCAAACTGTTAATGTTTTGAATAAGTAATGAATGTTGAAATACCTCGCCAAACTGTTAATGTTTTGAATAAGTAATGAATGTTGAAATACCTAGCCAAACTGTCAAAGTTTTGAATAAGTAAAGAATGTTGAAATACCGAGCCAAACTGTCAATGTTTTGAATAAGTAATGAATGTTGAAATACCGAGCCAAACTGTCAATGTTTTGAATAAGTAATGAATCTTGAAATACCTCGCCAAACTGTCAATGTTTTGAATAAGTAATGAATGTTGAAATACCAAGCTAAACTGTCAATGTTTTGAATAAGTAATGAATGTTGAAATACCTCGCCAAACTGTCAATGTTTTGAATAAGTCATGAATGTTGAAATACCTCGCCAAACTGTCAATGTTTTAAATAAGTAATGAATGTTGAAATACCTTGCCAAACTGTCAATGTTTTGAATAAATAATGAATGTTGAAATACCTCGCCAAATTGTCAATGTTTTGAATAAGTAATGAATGTTGACATACCTCGCCAAACTGTCGATGTTTTGAATAAGTAATGAATGTTGAAATACCTAGCCAAACTGTCAATGTTTTGAATAAGTAATGAATGTTGAAATACCTCGCCAAACTGTCAATGTTTTGAATAAGTAATGAATGTTGAAATACCTCGCCAAACTGTCAATGTTTGGAATAAGTAATGAATGTTGAAATACCGAGCCAAACTGTCAATGTTTTGAATAAGTAATGAATGTTGAAATACCTAGCCAAACTGTTAATGTTTTGAATAAGTAATGAATGTTGAAATACCGAGCCAAACTGTTAATGTTTTGAATAAGTAATGAATGTTCAAATACCGAGCCAAACTGTCAATGTTTTGAATAAGTAATGAATGTTGAAATACCTCGCCAAACTGTTAATGTTTTGAATAAGTAATGAATGTTGAAATACCTAGCCAAACTGTTAATGTTTTGAATAAGTAATGAATGTTGAAATACCGAGCCAAACTGTTAATGTTTTGAATAAGTAATGAATGTTCAAATACCGAGCCAAACTGTCAATGTTTTGAATAAGTAATGAATGTTGAAATACCTCGCCAAACTGTTAATGTTTTGAATAAGTAATGAATGTTGAAATACCTCGCCAAACTGTTAATGTTTTGAATAAGTAATTAATGTTGAAATACCTAGCCAAACTGTCAATGTTTTGAATAAGTAATGAATGTTGAAATACCTAGCCAAACTGTTAATGTTTTGAATAAGTAATGAATGTTGAAATACCTCGCCAAACTGTCGATGTTTTGAATAAGTAATGAATGTTGAAATACCGAGCGAAACTGTCGTTGTTTTGAATAACTAATGAATGTTGAAATACCTCGCCTAACTGTCGATGTTTTGAATAAGTAATGAATGTTGAAATACCTCGCCAAACTGTCGATGTTTTGAATAAGTAATGAATGTTGAAATACCTCGCCAAACTGTCAATGTTTTGAATAAGTAATGAATGTTGAAATACCGAGCCAAACTGTCAATGTTTTGAATAAGTAATGAATGTTGAAATACCAAGCCAAACTGTCAATGTTTTGAATAAGTAATGAATGTTGAAATACCTAGCCAAACTGTTAATGTTTTGAATAAGTAATGAATGTTGAAATACCGAGCCAAACTGTTAATGTTTTGAATAAGTAATGAATGTCAAATACCGAGCCAAACTGTCAATGTTTTGAATAAGTAATGAATGTTGAAATACCTCGCCAAACTGTTAATGTTTTGAATAAGTAATGAATGTTGAAATACCTCGCCAAACTGTTAATGTTTTGAATAAGTAATGAATGTTGAAATACCTAGCCAAACTGTCAAAGTTTTGAATAAGTAAAGAATGTTGAAATACCGAGCCAAACTGTCAATGTTTTGAATAAGTAATGAATGTTGAAATACCTCGCCAAACTGTCAATGTTTTGAATAAGTAATGAATCTTGAAATACCTCGCCAAACTGTCAATGTTTTGAATAAGTAATGAATGTTGAAATACCAAGCTAAACTGTCAATGTTTTGAATAAGTAATGAATGTTGAAATACCTCGCCAAACTGTCAGTGTTTTGAATAAGTCATGAATGTTGAAATACCTCGCCAAACTGTCAATGTTTTAAATAAGTAATGAATGTTGAAATACCTTGCCAAACTGTCAATGTTTTGAATAAATAATGAATGTTGAAATACCTCGCCAAATTGTCAATGTTTTGAATAAGTAATGAATGTTGACATACCTCGCCAAACTGTCGATGTTTTGAATAAGTAATGAATGTTGAAATACCTAGCCAAACTGTCAATGTTTTGAATAAGTAATGAATGTTGAAATACCTCGCCAAACTGTCAATGTTTTGAATAAGTAATGAATGTTGAAATACCTCGCCAAACTGTCAATGTTTTGAATAAGTAATGAATGTTGAAATACCGAGCCAAACTGTCAATGTTTTGAATAAGTAATGAATGTTGAAATACCTAGCCAAACTGTTAATGTTTTGAATAAGTAATGAATGTTGAAATACCGAGCCAAACTGTTAATGTTTTGAATAAGTAATGAATGTTCAAATACCGAGCCAAACTGTCAATGTTTTGAATAAGTAATGAATGTTGAAATACCTCGCCAAACTGTTAATGTTTTGAATAAGTAATGAATGTTGAAATACCTCGCCAAACTGTTAATGTTTTGAATAAGTAATGAATGTTGAAATACCTAGCCAAACTGTCAAAGTTTTGAATAAGTAATGAATGTTGAAATACCTAGCCAAACTGTTAATGTTTTGAATAAGTAATGAATGTTGAAATACCTCGCCAAACTGTCGATGTTTTGAATAAGTAATGAATGTTGAAATACCGAGCGAAACTGTCGTTGTTTTGAATAAGTAATGAATGTTGAAATACCTCGCCAAACTGTCGATGTTTTGAATAAGTAATGAATGTTGAAATACCTCGCCAAACTGTCGATGTTTTGAATAAGTAATGAATGTTGAAATACCTCGCCAAACTGTCAATGTTTTGAATAAGTAATGAATGTTGAAATACCGAGCGAAACTGTCAATGTTTTGAATAAGTAATGAATGTTGAAATACCAAGCCAAACTGTCAATGTTTTGAATAAGTAATGAATGTTGAAATACCTAGCCAAACTGTTAATGTTTTGAATAAGTAATGAATGTTGAAATACCGAGCCAAACTGTTAATCTTTTGAATAAGTAATGAATGTTCAAATACCGAGCCAAACTGTCAATGTTTTGAATAAGTAATGAATGTTGAAATACCTCGCCAAACTGTTAATGTTTTGAATAAGTAATGAATGTTGAAATACCTCGCCAAACTGTTAATGTTTTGAATAAGTAATGAATGTTGAAATACCTAGCCAAACTGTCAAAGTTTTGAATAAGTAATGAATGTTGAAATACCGAGCCAAACTGTCAATGTTTTGAATAAGTAATGAATGTTGAAATACCGAGCCAAACTGTCAATGTTTTGAATAAGTAATGAATCTTGAAATACCTCGCCAAACTGTCAATGTTTTGAATAAGTAATGAATGTTGAAATACCAAGCCAAACTGTCGATGTTTTGAAAAAGTAATGAATGTTGAAATACATAGCCAAACTGTCAATGTTTTGAATAAGTAATGAATGTTGAAATACCTAGCCAAACTGTCAATGTTTTGAATAAGTAATGAATGTTGAAATACCTAGCGAAACTGTCAATGTTTTGAATAAGTAATGAATGTTGAAATATCTAGCCAAACTGTCGATGTTTTGAATAAGTAGTGAATGTTGAAATACCTCGCCAAACTGTCAATGTTTTGAATAAGTAATGAATGTTGAAATACCTCGCCAAACTGTCAATGTTTTCAATAAGTAATGAATGTTGAAATACCTCGCCAAACTGTCGATGTTTTGAATAAGTAATGAATGTTGAAATACCTCGCCAAACTGTCAATGTTTTGAATAAATAATGAATGTTGAAATACCTCGCCAAACTGTCGATGTTTTGAATAAGTAATGAATGTTGAAATACCGAGCCAAACTGTCAATGTTTTGAATAAGTAATGAATGTTGAAATACCGAGCCAAACTGTCAATGTTTTGAATAAGTAATGAATGTTGAAATACCAAGTCAAACTGTCAATGTTTTGAATAAGTAATGAATGTTGAAATACCAAGCCAAACTCTCAATGTTTTGAATAAGTAATGAATGTTGAAATACCTCGCCAAACTGTCGATGTTTTGAATAAGTAATGAATGTTGAAATACCGAGCCAAACTGTCGATGTTTTGAATAAGTAATGAATGTTGAAATACCTAGCCAAACTGTCAATGTTTTGAATAAGTAATGAATGTTGAAATACCTAGCCAAACTGTTAATGTTTTGAATAAGTAATGAATGTTGAAATATCGAGCCAAACTGTTAATGTTT
The DNA here is from genome assembly GCF_004210375.1 of Tachypleus tridentatus. Taxonomy (NCBI): domain Eukaryota; kingdom Metazoa; phylum Arthropoda; class Merostomata; order Xiphosura; family Limulidae; genus Tachypleus; species Tachypleus tridentatus. The sequence continues at coordinate 74,459,053 of NC_134837.1, read as the reverse complement.
TGAATAAGTAATGAATGCTCAAATACCGAGCCAAACTGTCAATGTTTTGAATAAGTAATGAATGTTGAAATACCTCGCCAAACTGTTAATGTTTTAAATAAGTAATGAATGTTGAAATACCTCGCCAAACTGTTAATGTTTTGAATAAGTAATGAATGTTGAAATACCGAGCCAAACTGTCAATGTTTTGAATAAGTAATGAATGTTGAAATACCTAGCCAAACTGTCAATGTTTTGAATAAGTAATGAATGTTGAAATACCGAGCCAAAGTGTCAATGTTTTGAATAAGTAATGAATGTTGAAATACCGAGCCAAACTGTCGATGTTTTGAATGAGTAATGAATGTTGAAATACTTTGCGCCAAACTGTCAATGTTTTGAATAAGTAATGAATGTTGAAATACCTAGCCAAACTGTCAATGTTTTGAATAAGTAATGAATGTTGAAATACCGAGCGAAACTGTCCATGTTTTGAATAAGTAATGAATGTTGAAATACCGAGCCAAACTGTTAATGTTTTGAATAAGTAATGAATGTTGAAATACCAAGCCAAACTGTCGATGTTTTGAAGAAGTAATGAATGTTGAAATACCTAGCCAAACTGTCAATGTTTTGAATAAGTAATGAATGTTGAAATACCTAGCCAAACTGTTAATGTTTTGAATAAGTAATGAATGTTGAAATACCGAGCCAAACTGTTAATGTTTTGAATAAGTAATGAATACTCAAATACCGAGCCAAACTGTCAATGTTTTGAATAAGTAATGAATGTTGAAATACCTCGCCAAACTGTTAATGTTTTGAATAAGTAATGAATGTTGAAATACCTCGCCAAACTGTTAATGTTTTGAATAAGTAATGAATGTTGAAATACCGAGCCAAAATTTCAATGTTTTGAATAAGTAATGAATGTTGAAATACCTAGCCAAACTGTCAATGTTTTGAATAAGTAATGAATGTTGAAATACCGAGCCAAACTGTCAATGTTTTGAATAAGTAATGAATGTTGAAATACCGAGCCAAACTGTCAATGTTTTGAATAAGTAATGAATCTTGAAATACCTCGCCAAACTGTCAATGTTTTGAATAAGTAATGAATGATGAAATACCAAGCCAAACTGTCGATGTTTTGAATAAGTAATGAATGTTGAAATACATAGCCAAACTGTCAATGTTTTGAATAAGTAATGAATGTTGAAATACCGAGCCAAACTGTCAATGTTTTGAATAAGTAATGAATGTTGAAATATCTAGCCAAACTGTCGATGTTTTGAATAAGTAGTGAATGTTGAAATACCTCGCCAAACTGTCAATGTTTTGAATAAGTCATGAATGTTGAAATACCTAGCCAAACTGTCGATGTTTTGAATAAGTAATGAATGTTGAAATACCTCGCCAAACTGTCAATGTTTTGAATAAATAATGAATGTTGAAATACCGATCCAAACTGTCAATGTTTTGAATAAGTAATGAATGTTGAAACACCGAGCCAAACTGTCAATGTTTTGAATAAGTAATGAATGTTGAAATACCGAGCCAAACTGTCAATGTTTTGAATAAGTAATGAATGTTGAAATACCGAGCCAAACTGTCAATGTGTTGAATAAGTAATGAATGTTGAAATACCAAGCCAAACTGTCAATGTTTTGAATAAGTAATGAATGTTGAAATACCAAGCCAAACTCTCAATGTTTTGAATAAGTAATGAATGTTGAAATACTAAGCCAAACTGTCAATGTTTTGAATAAGTAATGAATGTTGAAATACCTAGCCAAACTGTTAATGCTTTGAATAAGTAATGAATGTTGAAATATCTAGCCAAACTGTTAATGTTTTGAATAAGTAATGAATGTTGAAATATCTAGCCAAACTGTTAATGTTTTGAATAAGTAATGAATGTTGAAATACCGAGCCAAACAAATTAAACTACATTTCCTAGTTGTCCTTCTGTAGTAGAATATCTTGTTAAAACATTAGTAAGTCAATAAACTGATCATTAGACTACCTAGCTTGTAGATGCAAATTAAACTACAAAAGCAACTGGTAATTATTGAACTTGGTTTCAAACTGTAACTCATCAATTTTTAGGAATAAAGTTCTACAAAAATGAAGAACTAATCAAGCGCTTACGATTATTTCACTTTTCTTTAAATCACAATACAACGACGTTTTGGAAACAAAAGAAACCTTCTTACAAATAAATCGATACCTGATTTGCTATGTAACACATATATATAATTTAAGGATAACGAGAGACATTTTGGCGTATCTAGACAGTCCCATCCGCTATACCAAACTTTGAATAAAAATAAAACACCCAAAGTCGGCTCACATCTTTCTAATATTTATTAAACCTTCCCTTAAATTAACTGCATCTACCACATGTAAAGGTAATATTGCAAAAGCCATCCATCCAATTTGAAAAAATAAAGCTATTATAACTGAAAATGACTTCTATCCTCCCAAAATTTATATTTGTGTATCCTAATCCTACCATTCTAACTACCAATGTGAAGAAAGATGGTACGTCAACACTATCAATTCATTTAAACACCTTAATCGAGTCTCCTCTGACTCTTCTTTTCTAAAAAGAAAATCTTAGAGATCTTATCCTTCCTCGTATGACAAACTTTACATCTCAGGTATCATCCTATTAGCCCTATTCCGAATTTTTTTAATATTTCAATTTATTTTTTAAAATAATGAGTCTAGTAGTGAACACAGTATTTCAAATGTGGGATAACTAATTACGTCATCTCTTTAGACTTATATTCAATATTTCCATAAATATAACCTTTTATTCTGCCATTTGTAACAGCATACTTGTTAGATGTCTTAATAGACTGATCAACTAACGTAACAACAAAATATTTTCATTCTGTAAGCCTGTTAAGGTTATTCCCATAAAAAATTACTCATAATCCAAACTGTGATATCACGCAGGGGTTGCCTTGCATTTATTTATATTTAAAAGCCATATATTATTTACTCCTCCAACTCAATAAATAATACAAAATATTTTGTAAAGCATCATCCTCACAACCACCAACACCTGAAGCTTTAATATCATCGAAGAAATTAAGTGATTTGTTAACCATTTCTTAATCTACCTCATTGATGTAATTCAAAAAGAGCAGCTGCCCTCACAATGATCCCTTAGGTACCCCTTGTAACAATAATCTAGTTTGACTAATCCCCGTTTATAACAGAGCTGCTTTCTTGCATCTGTCTAGTTTTCTATCCAGTGAGCCAACTTATCCCTCACATCTACTGATATAACTTTTTTTTTAACAAGCCTTTTTGTGGCACCTTGTCAAATGTTTTCCGAAAATACAGATACACCAAATTCACACCCTAATCTTTATATACGTAAGCAATAACCTCTTCAAAGATTTTCAAAAGATTAGTAAGGTAGAATTTTTCCCCCGGTAAAACCACGCCGATTAGCCAATAAAAGTTTAATCTTTGTTACATGACTTCGCAAAACATCTTTCATCGGACTCGCAATACTTTTCTCACCACTGATGTAAAGCGAATTAGTGAGATAATTTTTGTCACCTCTGTTGAAAACAAGAACGGTATTAGCCAACTTCCATCCTTCTGGCATCTACTTGCTATTTAGATAAAATATAGTAACCAATAGCTCACTTATTCGTTCTTTAACCTTTTTTAAATATATTGGTAAATGTTATCTGACTCAGGAAATTTATCGTTTTTCAGTCTTCTCAATTTTATTTTAATTATCTCAATTGTTATCTCATAATTAATGTGATTGTTTTGTTCAATATGGCTTAGAAGTAACAATTGTTTAGATTACGAATATTCTTAAATATTCATAAGTTGAAATTGAAGGAAAAAGTAGAACTTAATAACACAGCCATCTGATGATAATCATATATTAATCTTTTCTCCAAGACACTACTCCTATCCTAATATTTTCTTTACCTTTGATATATTTAAAGAAATCCTTGCTGTTAAGTTTTACATTTTCAGTCAACTTTTTCACGTAGTTTTGTTTTTCTAATTTCCTATGAAAATAACAATTCATGACACAAATGAAACTAGTCTTTTTCTCTTGGGCCAAGCGTGTTAAGGCATTCGACTCGTAATTCGAGAGGTCGCGGGTTCAAATCCCCGTCCACCAAACATGCTCGCCCTTTCTGCCGTGGAGACGTTATAAAGTTACGGTCAATTCCATTATTTGTTGGTAAAGGAGTGGCCCAAGAGCTGGCGGGGGGTGGTGATGACGAGCTGCCTTCCCTCTAGCCTGTCTGGCATGGCCAAGCGCGTAAGGCGTGCGACTCGTAATCCGAGGGTCGCGGGTTCGCGCTCGCGTCGCGCTAAACATGCTCGCCCTCCCAGCCGTGGGGGTGTATAATGTGACGATCAATCCCACTAATTTGTTGGTAAAAGAGTAGCCTAAGAATTGGCGGTGGGTGGTGATGACTAGCTGCCTTCCCTCTAGTCTTACACTGCTAAATTAGGGACGGCTAGCACAGATAGCCCTCGAGTAGCTTTGTCCGAAATTCCCAAACAAACAAACCCTCTAGCCTTACACTGCTAAATTAGGGACGGCTAGCGCAGATACGCCTCGAGTAGCTTTGCGCGAAATTCAAAAAACAAACAAACAAACTTTTTCTCTTAATAAATGTAAATTTAATGGTGTTCTTTTTAAGAAACTGGATATAAAAAGAAACCGCTTTTAGTTAAGGAAAAAAATATTTTGCAAACAAAATCAAAAATATGCTTTAAAGCAATAATTAAAATCTCATAAGTTAATTGAAATTCCTAACGTATTAGAGATTTCAAAAAAGAATCAAATTAGTCATTCTTGGATCTGTATGTTTTCGTATAGCAAAGCTACATTGGGCTAGCCGATAAGTTCACCGAGGGAAATCGAACCTCTGAATTTAGCGTTGTAAATTCGTATACTTATCGCTGTACCAGCGAGGAACTCTTGAATCTGTAATTGTTTACTAGTACTCTTCACCAGACATCCGACATAAAATCCAGAGATACCAACCATTACAATTTGAGCGTAATCATTACGATTTTGGTGTATACATTACGACTATACGCTCATACAGACAAATATTACGACTTGTTGCAACTCCCAAATTATTATATATTATATAGGCCTATACAATAAAGTGATAAATTGTTCCCCCAGGGCTTGTAAGGGGTGAAAAGAAAATTTCTAGTGAGATACAAATAAATTTTGATAATAAATAAAAGACATAGTCCAAATGGCTATTTGAGATAATCATGTTTGTGCTTGAAATAATAAAAAATATTTGTATCTCCGACGTCTACAAATAATTTGAGTGCGGTGCTTCTCCATACTGGGTACATGGGGGAATCCATAGGTACGTCATCAGTGCTTGTCAGCCAAACAGAGCTCGCGAAGAGGGGTATTTCTCGTTTTCTAAGCGGCATAGAAACACCAATGCGATGGAAGAAAGAGGCCACGTACACCAGATTGTCTTGTTTCTGGCAAACCTAAAAGGACTTAAACTGTGAATCAAAAATTTAGGAAAGAGTATAGTGCAAAATATCCGGTCATTGCATCAAAAGTCAGTGACAGTCTTGCGTTTTGTACAGTTTGTCACATCGATTTTTCTGTGGCGCATGGCGGAATAAACGATTGTTCCAGACATACAAAATCGGCATCTCACCAACAAAAGGCTGAGTCGAAGACAAAAACGATGCAGATAACGACATTTATGAGTTAGAATTCAGAATATGAAAAAGAATTTTTTTGATTTATTTATTAAATGCACAAAACACAGTCACAAATGAGCAATCTATAGCTGTAATAAATAATAATAATAATAATATAATAATAAACAGCTTAGAGACATTGGTCAGGCCTAGTAGCCGCAAATGATAAAGGGCACTGTCTACAATTATTACGCTAAGTCATTTGAAATAGTTAGTTTCTCTGAAAATCCAGTTGGTTTTTTTTTTCTTACTTTTCATAGCAGGGTTTCCAAACCCTCGAAAAAGTATACGAGAAAATTAATAAAATTCTCTGAATTTTTATGAGACAAAATTAGACTATTTAAATTACATTTCAACACTACTAGAAATTTTGTATCTCAGCTGGCCTAAACAGCCTTAGCATCGACGAAATGCCTCATCGGCAAAGGATATAATTGGCGTAGCAAGTTAGCATATTATAGAATACACCTTCCTTTACATTCACTTAGAAGTTTGTATCAATAGCATATTTAAATATGAACTCTTGTAATCCTACTATTTATTTATCAAAAATATATTAGTATGATTTTATTTTGTCTATACGGAGCAGAATCATGGATACGGAAAGAAGTTAACAAATCTCCTTTTCTTAAAACTGGAACATTTTAAACATGGTTTGATTTGTTTTCAGTTTCGCGCAAAGCTACGAGAGAGCTATCTGTGTTAGCCGTTCCTAATTTAGCAGTGTAAGAATACAGGAAAGCAGTTAGTCATCCTTGATGATGAGAAACCCACTTGAAATAAAAATGTATCTCAGAACGGCTGGCATGGGTAATAACACATTTATTCATAAGGCGAAAACGACGTTTCGACTTGAAGATGACCTAGGCAGATATTTATCATCACCCACTGCCAACTCTTGGGCTACTCTTTTACCAACGAATAGTGGGATTGACCGTCACTTTATAACGCCCTCACTTGCTCGCCCTTTCAGCCGTGGGAGCGTTATAATGTGACGGTCAATCCCACTATTCGTTGGTAAAAGAGTTGGCAGTGGGTGTGGATGACTAGCTTCCTTCCTTCTAGACTTACACTGCTAAATTAGGGACGGCTAGCGCAGATAGTCCTTGTGTAGCTTTGTGAGAAATTAAAAAAACAAAAACAAGCAATATTAACGTTTCTTTTCTTTTTAAATTTCGCTTCATCAACTATTGTGTATTTCCACTGCTATATGAAAGTTCAAAACTAAATTATGTCAACTTTAAAGAACGAGAGACTGTTATATCTCCAAATAAAAGTGAGGTTCCGGAAACCATTTGAGTCAAATGTAAGAGTTATGCTTCATCAAGATAGAAATGTGACAAGCAGTCGTCTAACCTTTAACTCTAGCACTATGCTAGAATTAAAATGTGAAATAGTTTTATTAACTTCTTATAAGAGCTATATGACTTATTTATTACTCACGTTCAAGTGTTCGTTTTTGTAATCCTATACCACACCTAAATAACCATTTTGAATAAAATCCGAGTTCATAACTTTGTCCTTACATTCTTTATTTTAAATGGCAGAAACAATTTCTTTAACGCCTACTAATTGGTATTTTTTACTGTGCAAAAGTGCTAGGATAAGAGAATATTTTGTCATTCTTTATTGGGTTAACTCTTTCATACCATTACAGAATCTAAATGTCAACACTATGGTTATGCTTCACTGATCCCTTTTGACAATTGAATGATCTAGGATGAGAAGACTTATTTTTCTTTAGAATTTCCACGTACTTGTTCCAAGGGCATATCATAATGGTTCTGCTTCAATGAATATACTTATCAAACATAGTGTCTAAAATACCTGTCGTGGTACCCCACGTAGTGTCTTAACTATACAGAAAGAAGCTAACATATAGTACCAGTATATGCTACAAAAGGAAATCAATTTAATAGCACTCCACAAATAAAGTATTGATAAAAACAGTGTTTAACACTATATATGAAGTTTTGTGGGTTTTTTTTTTTGCAAAATAGATGAAATAATGGATCAGCACAAATATCATCAAATACTGATTCGTCATGATATACTCAGGGTTTGCGCATTATTAATAAAGGATTCTACTACCAAGAAAATAATGACCCCAAACATTCATCCGAACCTATGCAGAAATTACATAGCTAAGAAAGATACTGCTGGAATCATTCAAATGATGCAATGTTACCCACAGAGCCTTAATCTCAACCTAATTGGGCAGATCTAGGGTTTGATAGATTAGAAACTTAATAAATCAAACCTTACTTCCAAAGACACTTTATATATTACGGACATTTAGTGTAAAATTCCAAATGATACATTCAATTAATACGTTGCACCAATTTCTGATAGACTGTCTGCAGTTATCAAAGTAAAAGGGAGACACGTAAAATATTAAATGTTTACTAAACTCAAACACTTCCAGTGAGTTTCTGTTGTATTAAATATGAAATTTGATAAAATTTTGATGTTTAATCTGTGTAATTTTTTACTTTGTTCTCATACTTTTGTGCAGTACTGTATGTGCCTCGTTTATGATTAGTAGCTTCAAACAGCTCTTCTATCTAAGGTGTTTTGCTGATACAAATATCTCTTTATTTCAAGGAGATAAACTGGAAAAGTTTCAGAATGTTTTCTATTCTGATCAGTTGATGACATTTGTCTCTTTGTAATGGGCCAAACTGAAGGAGATCAGTAATATACGTGTCCACTATTCTGACCTATTGATAACACTCCAAGTGAGACCTATTAGTTTAGTACTAACTGTTAATATATACAACCAGAGAATTCCTTATCTTAAAAAGTGACCAAAACGTTTGACAAAGAAAAATGAAAGATGCTGAATAATTTGCCTTTAAAGTGTTTTATGTTTCAGGTTTTGTGGCAAACGTATGGTATTCCAAAGATACTGCATAGTTTGTAGATATGTCAAAACGTTGATAATGTGTTTCTTATTTAAGAATTAAACTTGCAATACACTAGTGTAAATAGTAATCTTTTTTGTATTCGATGACAGGTGAAGACTTAAATTATATATGACTGATATTAGTACGACAAGTAGACTCCAGATTGCGTGGTGAAAAAGATTTTAATGCACTGGTTTTCTTAAGTTCTAAACAACAACACTTTAATTCATTCAAGTTTTAATGAATATTTATATCTGTGAGCGTTCGAAAGTGCTACTTACGCTTTACAATCTCGTCGGTTGAGAGCGTGTGGTTGTAAGTAATGAATCATCCAAACTAATTATCAAGCCCAAAATATTTTGTTGTTTAAAAACTGTAAACAATAATGTCAATAGAATGATGTGACAAGCTACCAAACAAGTTAATCGTGAGCTGTTGCATACACAAGAATATTAACAACTCCATGTTGCTTACAGTATCATTACCATGAACATTTACTTTTGTTGATAGCACTTTCGGTGTAACTGATTGTTTTATAGAGGGCGGAGAAATATTTGATCTTATGTGTGTTTATGTGCAATAACGTACAAACAGTTCAGGAAAATAAAGTCCTTTTCCACAATGAGAAAGTCTACTAATTTAAAAACAAAATAAGCCTAAAAATTCTTTATGTTTGTTAAAGAAAATATTGTTGTAACATATTCTCTCAGGTTCTTTTGGACATTACATGGTAAAAGAAATGGCAAATCAAGTCCACAAACTATTTATTTCTTCAATAACGTTTGCTACAGGCTAAGTTCATATCGACACAAATTGTAGGCCTAAGTTCAAAAACAAACTTTTCAACATAAACTCTAAATGTACTGTGGGCCTAAATTCAAATGCATTTCAGTATATACTGGAACCTGAATCACTTTGATATGCCTAACTGGGTTTAACTATGCCTAATCTAATTAACTTTGATAAATAAACAAAGTCATAACTGAATAATTTTATGATACTAAACTAATTAATTACTCATTAAATTCTCAGTAACTTCTCTATAAATACTTTACTAGCTGATTGACATGACACTGACTAATTAACTGCTTACTCTATTTACAACTAGTTAATCCATTTAGATCTTAGTTGAATTTACTGGATATTAACCCTATTCGCTCACTGGCTAGCATGTAAATTAAAACATTGAAACTATAGTTTACACGATGTAACTGTTTTTGTTTCCTGTTCTATGATCCTCCAGTGACACAGCGGCATGTCTGCGGATTCATACCGCGAGACACCGGGTTTCGATACCCGTAATGGGCAGAGCACAGACAGCTCATTGTGTAGCTTTGTGCTTAATTCCAAAAACAAACAAGCAAATCATATTCCATGCAATACTTTGTACTACGTATGTTTCGAAAGTTAAGAATAGGTCAAGGTTCATTTTCACAAAGATAAATAGTTTCGACACAGAATAAATGAGAGTATGCCGAATTAAGCTGGTTTCTGATGTATTTGTGCTATATACAGCTTTGTAATTAGTATGTCCGGTCTGTAAATCCAAGGGTTTGTGGCTCGCGTCAAATCTCGATTTTCACTCAATCTACAGTGTCCCAAGAATTGGTGGTGGGCACTGTTTACTGAACTGCATTTGTCGTTGTCCAGCTTTGCACGTGAAATTCTGAAACAAACTCATTTAAAAAACTATAGAAGAGAATATAGAAACGAACATAACGATAACAATTGCTAAATCAAGCAACTGTCACGAAAATAAAAAGAAAGAAATATGAGCTGGGGAGAAACCTATATCCACTGAATGAACGTGTTATGTATTCCAACAGACAAAGCTATACAAATAATCTGCATTACAAAATTGTCTTCGTTTCTTTCCTTTTCCTGTGTGTGCCATTAGTAATTGTTTCTCGGTGATCCAACAATGATACATATAAGCTACGACGTTTTCCTTGAAACTTTCCTGCGAGCTACAAAGCAATGCCAAACGTTTACTATAACGAAGACGCCACAAGGTCACGCATCAATCTCAATTGATGTTAATTACAGGTGGCGCTACAAGTATGTGCCCTGTGTCATGGTAGTTTGATGGAATGAGCTTTCTAACAGAAGATGGCATTCCAATCGTTTTTGTTTTGTATTTAAATATATGTAAATGATTATACAAACAACAAGACTCATTGAAAAATCGGAAATAGACTTGAAATTTACCGTTTGTATAATTTTTTTATGAAATGATGAAAAAACACACAAACATTAAAAACAACAATTTAAAGATGTGCCTTGCTGCCCCTTTATCTTGGTAAATATGTTATGAATCCTTTATTATACAGATATAACGTGGTTTGCATATCATATTCTCCTTTGCTTCCACACGTGGGTTTTTAGAATTCGTAAAAGGACGTACTTAAAAAAAATCCACTTAAAAATTACAATGATAATTGGTAGGTTTAAGTACGCTTCTTTATAATAATTTGATTGATAAAGGGAAGTATTTAAGGAAAGATAATGTACACAGTATAGAGAATATACTATAATGTCTTGTTCTATTTACTATTACAGCAAAATGAGCTTGTAAAAGTATAGGTGAATATTCTAATCATTCTTCATCGCAGTGAATTAGTACGTAGATATGTATTAGATTTATTGTTATTGGTTGCCGTGGCGGGCTGTATATCATAAGATTCAAGGTTCGAGCCTATACTATGCCATTGAGCACGTTCAGTATTTTAAATTGCGAGGAATTTATAAAAATAAGAGTTTTTCTGCTCCGGTTAATTGTGGCTGCATTGGCAGAGGACGCTGCTGACTATTTGCCTTTCTTCTTTTCCATAGCTCTAAATTAAGCACGGCTATGTCTGAACCTCAGCATCTCCGACCTGGGCACTTAACCCATTTGTTACATAATATTTCGTTCGGGTTGAAAATACTAAACACTGTTACTGATCTTATTATTTACAAAGCCATGTCATCAGAAAGAGAACAACAAACACCTGTTTAATGAGAACAATCAAAACACAGAATATTAGCTTAGTTCTTTTTCTATAGCAACAGGCTGAAGAGGTCACGGTTCAACTATTTTTCCTATTTCTTGCTAATTTGTTTTTGAAAATGTCCTAAGTACACAGTTTTAATTTGTTATTTCCCCGAAGGTGAGCCGAAAGCCGCTTGGAGTAGTCACTTCTTTTAACCATTTGCACCACCATACAATACTATGTTGTCTGTCTGTCAGTCAGTAGAGACTAAAATCATGTTACGTAAAGAACAGTTAACCTTGTAATTTGTAGTGTTATAGCGTCAGTAAAACGTGCGCATTCTATGAATCATGAAAAGAACTATGTTCTCTGCAGGCTACAACACATGACATAGGAACTTGAAAATAAATAAATGAAAATATTTGTTAATGCTATTTATTTGTTTTGTTTTTTTGCTTTCATGCAAAGCTACACGAGGGCTATTTGCGCCGTCCCTAATTTAGCAGTATAAGACTAGAGGGAAGGCAGCTAATCATCACCACCCACCGCCAACTCTTGGGCTACTTTTTTACCAAAGAATAGTGCGATTGAACGTGACACTATTTCACTGCCATGGCTGAAAGGGCGAGCATGTTTGGTGTGTCGGCATTCGAACCCGCGACCCTAAGATCACAAGTCGAGCGACTTCACCATCTAGTCATGCCAGGCCATTTGTTAGTGTTAATGTTAGCTCTGTTTACCCTAACAGATGTACTTCCACAAGATTACCGATACCGGAAAATAATGTCGTTTTAGCTACCTTAAATTAAACTGTTTCTAATTATGTGCTCTCGTTTCTTTTCAGGTGAATTTGATTTAGCAGCAAAAATAACTCTTCTTGCTCATCAACTTTTATGTTAATAAAAATAGTTTTCCTCCAATCAGAAACAATAACTGACCACCATTCCTAACGATAATCACGTTCGATATTGCATGCTCTACAAGTTTCATAAAAGTAGGCAACCAGGAACATTTTCGGGTTTATAAAGATGCCTTGAGTGTTCAGTGTCCAGAAATGACAGAAGTGGTTCAGAAAATTTAGTTCAGGTCATTTTGATCTCTCAGATTACCATCGTCCAGGGATACCAGTAGATTTGGACAACGACCTCTCGAAGTCAAAGGTTAGTCAGAACCCCATCAAACCATCCAGTAGTTGTCAGAAAAACTTGGTTTTTCTTGGTATAGTATTCCAAAAACATATCGGGAAGTTCAACAGATAAATAGTTTGGGGTCAACACAAACTACCCGAGGATAACAAAACCGAGTGCAAAACAGTTGGCAATTCATCAATAACCAGACATGAGAAAAAAACTATTTCTTCATCGTATTATTACAAGAGATGAAAAATGTCTTCTTTATGTCAATACCAAGTGCAAGAATCATGGCTCAGCCCTGACTTGAACCAAATTCCGACAGCCAAACCAGGTCTATACCGGCAGAAAGTCTTGTTGCCCATTTGTGGGACTGAGACTACTTAATTCACTTTGAGTTATTGAAATTGAATTAACAATAGTAACGTCTGCACAAGACTCTCATTGAAAGACGTCTGGTATTGATCAATGTAAAAGGTGTCATTCTGCAGCATCACAATACGAGGCCAAATTCTGCAAGGACAACTAAGAACAAGATCAGGGCTTTGGATTGAAAAGTTTTGCCCCACCCACAATACTCTCCTTACTTTGCCCCTTCAGGTTACCATCTATTCAGATCTCTAAGTACTTTCTCAGCAATGAAACCTTCCGAAATATTCATGGTATCGAAATTTCTCTCCCAGAATTATTTCATTCAACACAAGCTTTCTTATAATGAGGAATTGAAAACTTGACTGAAAGATGGCACACTGTTATTAATAATAACGGGGATTATGCATCCGATTGAAAAATAAACATTCACCTTCAAAAGACGTTTTACTGTATGAGAGGGGTATGTCGACATTATTTTCAGGTATCCCCAATAGTTACTAATAATAAATAAATGGTTAGCCATGCATATTATCTATACATTCTGTGAAATACAGTGTTATTGTAGTGGACTTATTGTTTGTTCAAACTCTCACTTGTTTACAAAGAGAAAGCTGTTAGGTTAGTTAAGAACATTTATACTTTAGTCAACAGTTCAAATTAATTTAAAACTTACATTATAGAACACGTGTCTATCTAGCTAGATAAAAAGGTTTGGTTTTTGAATTTCGCGCAAAGCTACACGAGGGCTGTCTGCGCTAGCTGTCCCTAATTTAACAGTGTAAGACTAGAGGAAAGATCACTAGTCATCACCACCCACCGCCAACTCTTGGGCTACTCTTTTGCCAACGAATAGTGGGATTGACTGTTACATTATAACGCCCCCACAGCCTGTAAAAAATGGGATTTATAATAGAAATCTTACCAACAATCGTAGCATTTATATAGCTAAAACAATGACAAATTGTCGACGTCTGAAATTCTTCGATTCTTGATATGGTTATTTAAATTAAAGACACAAAACTTTTGAGCCTTACTATGCCTTTAAATACATCCAACTAATCACACACGATTAAATTGTATTTGCTTTATAATGTACATATAAGGTATAATCATTTTCATACACACAAACTATATACATCTGAGCTGTGTCCACCGAGGAGAATCGAGCCCCGAATTTTATGCTGTAGGTCCGTAAACTTATCGCTGATCCACCGGAGGGGGTAGGAAAAAAAAAAGAGAGGTCTCTATTTATGACAAAGTTTGAACAGACAGCAAATTTCGTTTGTCAGTTATTTTATTATCTATTTTTTCCACAGAAACACTCAGGTAGTTTTAAACATTTTAGCAGGCGACAGTCTCTCTTGGATAATAGCATTATTTCATCTTTCTGTATTATTAAGTGTTTATCTTATAAATACAAAAATTCCAAATCCGGTTTTTCCACCTTTCTATAAAACGTTGATTACTGTATAAGTTTAGTAAATAAGCTGTCTTTTACCAAAACAAAAACTGCTCGTGAAAGGAATTAAAGGAAAATAAAACAAGCACAGCCAAACAGAAAGTCTGTATTAAAATAACCTGAAATAATTGTGCTATTCAAAAAGGTGTAACCTCGAATGAGTAGTAAATTAACAAGGGGCAGTAAAAATATACTATCCGCATTCTTTGGACTAACTGAGCTCTGATGGGATCAATGATCTATAGAAAATGAGTTCCATATAAATATACAAAACTGACAACACACTGGAGTTCATATATCTAAAGTGGAATCTACGATGCCCACCTTATTTGCCTGCAAAATTAATCTATGTTTAAGCTGTCTCCGCCCCCTTGTGACTGAAAATGTGAAAAAATAGTACGAGATTCTTTTGCCCTTATTAGGACTTGGAAAATCCCTCTGTTTCCCTGCATGAACATTATAATGTGCCTACGCACACGTCTAAATGCACGTGAGTGATTAATTATGGTCAGGTTGTAATTAGATGTTGTCGTTATAATAAGCTATCGGCTAAAAGAGATTATTAGCCTAATTTATACGAACTCATACTAAAGGAACGTTTTTTAAGTCGCGATAAAGAAAATTCATGAGATTTTTTTAAAAGGATAACCCTTAACTAGATTATAAAAGTTCGTATAAGACATGTGGTATTTTGTCATAGAATGAACACATAGTATACAGTTATAACAAATTGTATAAAACTATTTTCTAGATTTATCTAACATAAAAATTGCCTTTTTCTTCCCTCTGGATGCATTAAATTGTTTCAACATCGTTTTAGTACCTTTCTTAATATGAAGGATCTAAACAAAACAGGAAATGTAAACTTACGTTAATATAGTTAGAACAAAGCTCTTTCATACAAAATCTTGACTTTAACAATAAATAAAAAGTACCCGATAGCGATGTTTTGAATTTAGATTAATCGTTTTAGGGCTCAGCATGGACAGGTGGTTAAGACACTCGACTCGTAATCTGAGGGTCGCGGGTTCGAATCCCCGTTACACCAAACATGCTCACTCTTTCAGCCGAAGGGGCGTTATAATATAACGGTCAATCCCACTACTCGTTGGTAAAAGAGTAGCCCAAGAGTTGGCAGTGGGTGGTGATGGCTAGCTGCCTTCCCCCTAGTCTTACACTGCTAAATTAGGGAGAGCTAGCGCAAATAGCTCTCGTGTAGCTTTGTGCCAAATTCAAAATAAACTAATAATTTTAGTTGTAAACAGGAAAAAAAAAATTAAATATTTTGGACAAATTCATTTCTTCAAGTAAAATAAATGAATAAATTCGGTGATTAACTCTGCAAATCAGATATTAGAATTATTTGACAAGAGGAATGAAAATGTTATTGCGTTTTAAATGCAGTAATTTATTTATCGTCTTTTTCTTAGTAACTTTGAAAACTTGATAAAAAGTAAAATGTTGTTATAAAAAACAGATAGCTAACTTTTTTGTCAAACAGAGGCGTCGCTAGGTACTTAAAAGATTCGGGGATCGCGCCCATAAGCCCGAGAATTTGTGGCGTTTCAGCACGATATCGATCAAAGTTTTCTGTTCTGATTTTTCAAGACACCAATTGGGAATCCGGGGAATATGCTTCGTGTGCCAGTGCCATGCATGTTTCTCTTGTTAAAACTCTAAAGTTGCTTGGCATTTGTAAAATAAGAATGTTGATAATAATACAAATAATATTTCGTCGTTAACTGAAAAATGCCCCACCTGGTGGTTGATACGAAAGTATGAGGGCTTATGACACTAAAAATCGGATTTCGATAACTGCGGTAAATAGATAGTATATTGTATAGCTTTGTACGTAATAGCAAACAAACAAAAACTGTTAACACTGATGTAAAAACTCAACACAGTAGGTGTTTGGTTCTTTTCTACACATACACAGCATGGCCAGGTGGGTTAAGGAGTATGACTCGTAATCTGAGAATCGCGGGTTCAAATCCGTGTCGCACCAAACATGCTCGCTCTTTCAGCCGAATGGGTGTTATAATATAACGATCAATCCCACTATTCGTTGGTAAAAGAGTAGCTCAAGAATTGGCGATGTGTAGTGATGACTAACTGCCTTCCCTCTAGTCTTACACTACTAAATTAGGGATGGCTAGCTTTGCCCGAAAACCAAAAAACAAATAAACAATCTTTTATTCACTACTTAGTTTTCTGTGCTAAAAGAAGATTACTTGTCAGGTCCGATGTGAAAGGTGCGGCATGGTCAGGTGGTTAAGGCGCTCGACTGCTAATTCAAGGGTCGTGGGTTCGAATCCCCCTCACACCAAATATGCGCGCCCTTTTGGCCGTGGGGGTGTTATAATGTGATGGTTAATCCCACTGTGCGTTGGTAAAAGAGTATCCCGAGAAATGGCGGTGGGTGGTGATGACTAGCCACCTTCCCTCTAGTCTTACAGTGCTATATTAGGAACAACTAGCGTAGATAGCTTTGCGTGAAATTAAAAAAAAAAACTCATGTAAAAATTATTTTATTTTTACAATATTTAAAGTTTACAGAAACCGTGTTCTTCCAAAACTCTTTGTGTTCGGTATTTGTTTTTTGTCACAATTTTGGATTCTGTTCAAAGTTGTAATTTACTGACTTAAAGTAAAGAGAATATATGGTGGGTAGCTCGACAATTAAAGATCATTTTTAATGATTTAGTTTCGAAACAAGTCCTGCATATTTGCTGAACAGAGTCTCTTTTGTTATACTAAACGGGTGAGCTATGAGCACGGTTTCACACCCCTCAAGCACTCCCAAGTACACCCACTCACAGCCTTCATCGAGGTGTCAAAACCAGTCGGCGTTAATACGATTAATGGAAGACAATGTCACATCACTCATCCCAAGGCCATGGCTCCACTAGATGGCGGGTCGGTCACGACCTTCTTCCCTCACCCATCCCTCTATAATTTTTCACAACTACTGATAACAATGTCTAGTGTATTATCCATCATATATGTTTAAGAGCTGTGTGTTAGGTGGACAAGTGAAAACAAGTGCAGCTGGAGCTATTATAGAAACTTCAAGTTACAGAAGTAGATAAATTGCCATCAATTTATGTATTAATAGCCATAACACATGTAGGAGAAGTGCGAGCGAACACCGAATTCAAAAGCATAGTTTTTATTGAAGTCTTATTGGTCATGACAGCTTGCATAATTTTCTATGAAATCAACAGAAAGCTTTAAGGTAATATATACCGTCGTATCTTTGAAAGGTGATTTGAGGGTAAAAGTAAAGTTACAGAAAGAGATAAAATCTTCCGTTGAAAAAAAAGGTATAAAAAATGACCGATGTCAAAATTAAGAAGCATGATGTATGTAATTATATACAACAGAATATGTTGATTTAACATGAAGATTACAGATTATAATCATTATTTGTAATACACTAAATTCTTTTTTTATTAGCTCAATATTAGACTTTTCCTATTTGCTCAACCTTTGTTATATTCTACCTACCTGTTGGATTGTTGGAATGTTTAACTGTTCGAACCAGACATTTACATATTATCTCGGTTTTGAAAGATTTTACTTGTTTAACACCAGGCCTTTTACTGCTGGTTCAGCATTTGGAATATTTTACTTGTTCAAAGTCAGATCCTTTCTTATTGGTTCATCCTTTGTAACGTAAGACCTTCTGTTATTAGCTCAGCTTTTAGAGAGCTTTTACTTGTTAAAGGATAAATCTTTCATTATTCATTTAGCTTTTGGAAAATATTAGCTATTCAACGTAAAAAATTTTAGTACTAGTTCAGCCTCCGGAAACTTTTACTTTCCAAAGTCAGGTGATTTTAGGGGAACCCCCGCAAATAATGCCTTCAATAAAACAAACTCCAAGTTCAAACAACGTTAAACTCTAAACCATGACTACCGGTTCAGTCCTAAGATAATTTCTCTTTCTTATCTCTGGCCAAGTTTATTAACCTTATGGAAACCCCCTACAGGAACTATCTTAAATAACCAGCTAACAATACCTGATGTTCTGTGTTTTAAATTTTTCTTATTAAAATACATTTGAAACATTCCAGGAAGAACATGGTAAAATAAATAAGAGCCATAAGGTACGGTCAGTCTATAAGGGGTCAGACATATGTACTCATTAAAGTATATGAAGTCAATGCATTTGTGAAAAACATATGTACACTACACGTTTCGCACTAGTTTTAAAATTCTAATATAAAGATGTCCCCCAGCTGGGACAGCGGTAAGTCTTCGGATTAACATTACTAAAACAAAAAGCTCGATTTCTCTCGGTTGATACAGTGAATAGCACGATGTGGCTTTGCTTTATGAAAAACAAACAAACATAAATCATACAAAGATAGTTTTGTTATAAGATTATTTCATTATTACATTCCATGTGATTTGTATGTTCGTTATTGAATTTCGCATAAAGCTCCACGAGATCTATCTGTTATAGCTGTCCCTAATTTAGAAGTGACAGACTAGAGGGGAAGCAGTTAGTCAATATCATCCACTGCCAATTCTTGGGCTACTATTTTATTAACGAAAAGCAGAATTTGATTGCTCCACAGCTGAAAATGCGAATCATAGTCTGCGTGTTGACCACCAGGCCATGCAAAGCCCGGTGTTCCACATGGGTACCAACAAGTAGAATCTAACATTAAATGCTGCAACAAAAATTTCACGATATTCATGAAACTCTGGATGCTTACAGTTGTATAGTTTTAACATACTTTAACGATAAGGTAACATTTAAGGTAAAACATCATATCACTGGTTTCCTAATATAAAATATTTCTTTTAACCAAACTAACACATCAGAAAGTAAACTGACTCTTAAGGAATATAACTTAAATCGAAGTTATGCTTTTTATAGTGGTGTAATCTTAAAAAGCCAATTTCTTTAGTTTATCTTGAGGACATATGTATATCTAGTTCTAAACAAATGAGAAAATAAACAATACTAAATTATAACTTATTAGGACTTTGTACATTCTATATTGACATACGTTTGTGGTGCTTAATTTTTAAATGATTACCATAGTTAATTAAACCGTTCAAACTTCTCAAATGTGGTTCTATAGATGGTCTGTACTACAGATCATTCAAACTTCTCAAATGTGGTTCTATAGATGGTATGTACTACAGATCATTCAAACTTCTCAAATGTGGTTCTATAGATGGTCTGTACTACAGATCATTCAAACTTCTAAAACGTGGTCCTAAAGGTGGCCTGCACTTCATGCCGTTCAAACTTTCTCAGTTACCGTATACCTAAAGGCCAGAACTGTTTTCGTGTGTGTCTCCTCCATATTTTTCAACCTTTAGAATTGTATAAATGTTCATAGTATATCATATACAAGTTTGAATAACTCCTAACAGATCTTCACACTAAAACAACATATCAGGTGCAACATATCTGAAATGTTTCCAATGTTATCAAATTCTAATGTTTCACACACAGACAACAAGTTTCGATTACAGTTCTAATATCATTGAAAGAGAGGTGACAATAAAAGCGAGTCTGAGGAAATCAACTTTAATCAATATCAAACAACTAGTGATGTGTGAAGAACAATGATAAAGTGATATTTATGTGAACTAAAAAGTAAGAGGAAAAGGAGCAGACATATACCTGATCCAATAACGGAAAGTTAGGAAAATAACTCATCTCAACAAGGGACCATTTTCACCCTGTGTGGTAGCACTTTAACCTAGTGGTAATGGCCCCTTTAGAATGACCATACACGAATTGTTGTATGCATGTGCGCAGAGTGAGAGGGTAGGGCTTATTTGTTTGTTTTTTTATTTTTGCGGCACAAAACTACATGAGAGCTATCTGTACTAGCTGTCCCTAATTTAACAGCTGTTTTCCCTCTAGTCATCATCACTCACCGCCAACTCTAAAGCAACTCTTTTACCAACAAATACTGAGATTGACTGTAGCATTATAACACCACCACAGCTGAAAGGGGGAGCATGTGGGGGGGGACGGGGTTTTGAACTCGCGACCCTCAGATTAGGAGTCGAGCGCCCTAACCACGTGGCCATGAGAAGGAAAGGTAAAGCCATCAAGTAAACCATACTCAGTGGTCAGGTCTTATTATATAACATTCTAGATACCAGAGTTTCCTGCTACAAGCTACTCAGAAGAACATTAAGGTGGTTCTTGTGAATAAGTTCTCTTATAACCTTCCAGCACGTTGCTGCCAAGTTGAATTACTTATAATGGTATCTGTGATGCTTGATGACACACAGATTAGTCGTTTTTAGACAAATGTTTACAGTTTTTGTTTAGCCCTATCCTAACTTTATTCGAAGTTAACGTTACTTTTACTACGATGTTATCCAACGTTATAACTATAATCCCAGTTTAATGTGTGTGGCAAAATTCTATATGAAGTTGCTCTTAGCACACGCTTTTTTCTTACGGTAATTCTTTTAAATCCAGTCATCCCCTCTTTTATCTTAATATTTAACATTGTTTTACTTTGAATGATTTTTCACTGAGTCGCATGTCGTAAATTAAGATTAAGTGAAAATGGAGAAAACTTAAGATACCAACACATCTAGTCGTTGAAAAATTATTTATACTCGCACGTCACCTAATAACCGAATATCTCATCGTTTTCACTTGTCGATTGAAATAAGTCTGGTGTACAAATTACAAACCTTTGACTTACAGTCCGAAAAAAAAAAAACTCGATGGATTTACGATTTTAAACTATTCATAAATTTTATAGAGCCAGATGGATATTATATCCCAAAACAAAAGACGCAAAATGAAACTTGGTTAAAAAAACAAACCTAGTTGGTCGACAACTTCAAAGTCCTTCAACGTTTATAGTTTTACTCGCAGAAATCAGATAGTAAAGAACAATAATAAATAATTCAACGACAAAAATAAATCTAATTTTCAATCACGTATTATTTACATACTTATCTGCTCTTCCATTATATTTGTTGGGTTAATAACTTATTTATAAAGCACAACTCCTTGTTGTCTAGGCCTCGTATTACATCTGGACATAACCATTTGATAAGCATCGGGAGAGCTATCTGTCTTGTCTGTTTGATTAAGAGTAAATGAAGCTAATCTCTAATGAAGAATGAAGTGATTTAACTTTTGATTAGTTCCTTCTAACTTATTATTTTCTTCAATGATATTTTAATACATAGTATTTATGGTGGTTATACACCAGAACACAGGGAAAACGTTAACCTTTGTTTGTGAAATAATAATGGTGAATATTTTAAAATGAACTCAATCTGAAAACGAAATAATGCTGAATGTATGTTTTGTTTTAATGCATTTACCACAAAACTTTGGAATTTATGTTTAGAGCTCATTAAAAAAAACATTTTTTTCTCAAGTATCAATTCTTTTTTATTTGAAAAATGGATTTCTGTTGCTTCTTTTTGTTACAGTTCGACACAATCTTTGAGTGATTGTTAAGTATTTACATTAATAACTTCTGATAATAACTATATCGGCCAAGGGTAAAAAGTAACTTGTGCATTAATGACCATAGTTTTACATAGAAACGGGTAAAAAACTACATAATGTCAATAACCAAGGTAACTAAAATCTTTAGTGGTCGACAGCTGTGGGTATAACAAAAATCATGGAAAATAGGGTCCAATCTCTCCAACTAAAATACTTTACAAAAATTGCCATAGAAAACCGGTCTGAATATCACCTATTTTAAATAGAAAACAAAAGAAGAGAAACATTACAGACACTAAATATTCGTAAGATTTATGGGTTGGTCATATTTCTACAAATGATGACCAAACAACTGCATCAGTCATTAGCTGCTAGAGGTGGTGTAATGGTGTGCGTAAGGCTTCCAAACATTAATTGAATATTTTTATTATTTTAGAAGAACTAATAATGTCCAAAGTGTTCTTGAACATTGATAACGAGTACTGTCCGCACCAAAATGCTACATTTATAGTCTGATAGACGAAAGTTCTTATAAGATGATGATGTAACTTCTCTCATAATCTCCGAAATGGGTTAGAAGAACATTACAGTGTACTTTTGACATTTTCTCAAGGCAAGCACAATGACCAGATCTCAAACAATTAAATATATTTAGAATGAGGTTGGCCGCCGAATTTACCACCATAATTCTCTGTCAAATCAAGTACTACAGTTGCTGATCATACTCCTCGAACAAGGATACTACAATCGAATACAACAACTTCCACTGTCTTATGGAGTTTATAACATGCCGAATCCAGGCTAATATGGTGGCAAAAGGTTGTCCTATTGAATAATGAGCTGGAATAGTAATAGCATTTTCCGCAACTTTAATTAAAGCCACATCAAAATAGATTAATAAATCAAATCGTATTCAGAATAATTACAGAAAGTTTCGTCGACTTGGTGCGTTCTTTTCCAGAAGAAGTTTCCTACTGAGTGAGAAAGATAGGCGAAGACCATGATAAATGTAAAAAATGAAATAAATAATAATTAATTAAAGGCAAAAAACAAAAATTTACATCAAGTTTATTTCTCCTTTATTAGGCCTAATTAACGTAAAACTAAAAACAAAATCTTGGTTGGAGTTAACATTTCTGAAATTATTATCACAAATCATTAGATATTTGACATAATGATTCAATGTTACTCTATTCATATTCAAAACATGGTTATTAATATTAGTCTCCAATTAAAATGCTGTATTTGTTGGTAGCTACTACATCTAGAAAAAACAATAATAATATACAAATGCGATTTTACCAAAAATGGTTTATGGTTATTAATAATAATTATACATTACTTCTACAGGTAGAAATTATTCACTACAGTTTCCCGTAGAAAACAGTTATTTGTATTTTGTTCATAATCAAATGCACGTTTATTATTATAGTATTTTGAGAACAATTTCCAGTCAGATTCATTTGGTACCATACAGAAATCAGTGCAGTTTCGAACTTTCTCTGAATAGTTTCAAATTATTTCGGGATCATTGTTTCGTAACGTAATATATCTCGTACCAGCAACGAAGAAACTAAAATACCAATGATTCTTTGCTCTTGAGCAGACAACCATTCTAAACCTTAGCTCTGAATTCAGTCCCAGGTACGTTAGCAACTAAGCAGGTGTGAGTAATGGGGTCGCTATAACGTAAAGCGTCACAAGACCTGGACAGCGCAGAGTGAATTTTAATTGCCTTCAATGAAAATTCAAGGGTTGGGCAAAAATAAAATAAAATAAAAAGACAGCGACGGTGCGCTTGACGCCCTCTGCCCTCTGTTACTAGAGTTACGGCTGCATAAATACAGAAATGTTGACACGTTCAATGGATAAGAACTACATTAATTCGAAAGCGACATCGTTTCAGGATTCGTGTTCCAGAAAATATTTTCAAAAACAAAACTGAAAGTGCTGCATAGGCTTGACCTTGGATAGACAACGTAGTACCTGCATTTGTTATTTTCCGTTTATCTACACTTAAAATCAAAGGCTCCTGACAGAGAACACAAGATTTATTCTACCGAACCTCACACTACCCAGTGAAGAAGAGAAAGAGTGACATCTGGTGGCACTCTCCATACTTCTAGGATTTAACACTTTTCATATCTTCCCAGAATTCTAAGTGATAAAACAACCAGCAAAATAGGGATATTTATGCATGGTTAGATGAAGGTAAGAGGATGATGGTGATAACCACCACCGATAGATGCTCCTCCAGGAATATCAGTATATTTTATTCAGAAACAATTAATCATTCTTCAAATAAATGAAATTCTGCGAACATGTTAAATTCCCTCTGGTTACATACGGGTAACTTGAGACTTGTTTAGGATGTTTATGATTAAAATCAGTACTTTCGCTGCTCTTTCGTTTGCCTGTTTTTCAATCAAATACGGTGAAATGCTTCAGTTACTCTATCAGAAGAAGAAATGTTGTCTTCATTGGACGCGTATTTTATGAGAAAATACACTGTTAATGAGTTGGAATTAATCTAAGTCACATCTTCTTGCTACTGCCTGCAATGGACCACATGTTGTTTGTTATTAAGCACAACGCTACACAAAGATTTGTTTCTTTGTTAAGCACTAAGATATATAATGGCCTACCAGGGGTATCAAAACCGTATTTTCTAGCGGTATAAATACGTGGATACACCCCTGTGCCACTGTGGGGGATGGGGAGGCAAAATGGAAACAATAGGATTTCGATACCCGCGGTTGGCAGAGCTCAGATAGGCTGTTGTATATCTTTGTATTTAACAAACAACCAAATCTTTACTGCTTCGCCAATAACAGACATAACCTCACGATAAACGACATACACATTATGTTACCGACACGATGTTCATTACCACAACGTTTTTTAGTAACGTTAACAATGATTGTCAGATTGTGTTCTGCTTGTCATTTTTTTAATATCAGTTTTTCTTTTACCAGTGGCTTACAGAACGCACATATAATCTAAGTGAGATCGCTAAAACGTGCTTTATTTTAGTTTTCCACTCAAAAGTAAATCACGCAACACCAGAATACACTAGAAATATTTACTAATATAACTTCATTGCTTTTGTGATAATTTTACACCAATGAAAAAGTTTACAAAAGTAAGACTATATATTTAGAATGGCATTAATCCTGACAACTAAGGCTTAATAATTTTTGTACAACGGTAAGTTTGAAGGTTTATAATGCTAAAAACCGAGTTTTGATACCCATTGTGTAGTTTTACTCTTAACAAAAAAAAGTCAAACAAAATTAATAATTCCACCTTCACAGCTCTAAAAACTAAAGGTCTGGTACATAACTCCATCCATTTTCTCACATATGAACTTTGTTTGAAGCATTCGTTATTTTTAATAGAACTAGTCTATATAACACTTCAAACAACTATTGTTCAGTGAACGTATTTTATCATAAATCACGTCATACCCAGAACATGTAACAGTGTCAATTTTACTTATTCATTTTGTTTTTAACAATACAGGTTGGTCAACTGACAAGAACAGACAAGTAAAACACAAAAATATGACAGTTCAACAAACAATAAGAAACGACATTTGTTGGGACTTATAAATTCTTTGAAACAATCATCACTAAAGACAACTAACATTATGTATTCAGAATGTTCGTGTCTCACCCTCTCTGGGATTAAAATGTGGCCGGTCGTAAAACACAGCAGAGCAAACAAAACCCTTTAATAATTTAAATTCTTATCACATGCTGTGTAATCTTTAACAAGCCAAGCCCGGCATGACCAGGTGATTAAAGCACGCGACACGTAATCCGAGGGTCGCGAGTTCGAATCCCCGTCACACCAAACATGCTCGCCCTTTGAGCCATGGGGACGTTATGATGTGACGGTCAATCCCCACTATTCGTTGGTAAAAGAGTAGCTCAAGAGCTGGCGGTGGGTGGTGATGACTAGCTGCCTTCCCTCTAGTCTTACACTGCTAAATTAAGGACGGCTAGCGCAAATAGACCTCGTGTAGTTTTGCACGAAATACAAACCAAACTTTAACAAGCCCAACCAGTACCAGTACGCCCCCAGTGGTACAGCGGTATGTCTGCGGACTTACAAACGCTAGAAACTGGATTTCGATACCCGTGGTGAGCAGAGCACACAGAACCTATTTTGTGGTCTTGTGCTCGAAACCTACCCTATTTGAAACGACTACAAGGATCCCATTTATAAATATTGCATTCTAAGGAGGTATTATATTAAACTATATTTTTTGATAAGTAAGCTCAATAATAATATTAATAACTAACATGAAGATATGTAAGTTAAAGGTTGTGTCTCCTACTTTTCCGAGCTGATAAAGAGGTAACAAAATGAGTATAAGGGTATTAAACATGTCTAGACTAGATGACCAAAACGGAAGAGGGTTTTAAATAATGGATTTTCCATGAGTCACACTAGACAAGTTGTCTTGATTCACTGTGAACCTGAGATCATGGAATATTTGTCATAACAGTCGGCGTAGTCTGCAAGTTCTATGGAATAATGAAATTAATGAATCGGGTCTCCGGCTAATCAGTAATGAAAACCATCGAGTTATACAACTTTTAAGTACAGGAAAACTGATTATGATCTATTCCTAGAACTCCTCGCCCCATAGACTACAGAACTTGCTAGTATTTTGAGAAAATGTTATTAAATGGCCAAGACAAACAGTTTCTGTGAGAAGACATTTCAATGTGTATTTTCCAGTCACACAGTTTAGTCTCCTAGGCAGAAATAATTACACACAAGACTAAAGTCAAACAGTTAGTTCTATCATAATCCTTCTTATCATAGCCATCATATGTCGAAAACTGAAGGGAAACTCTGCTCCGAATTGTTCCTTCCTGAAGAGAAACCCTGTTCCGAACGGTTCCTTCCTGAAGGGAAACCCTACTCTGAACTGTTCCTTCCTGAAGAGAAACTCTGCTCCGAACTGTTCCTTCCTGAAGAGAAACCTTGCTCTGAACGGTTCCTTCCTGAAGAGAAACTGCTCCGAACTATTCCTTCCTGAAGGGAAACCTTGCTCTGAACTGTTCCCTCCTAAAGAAAAAGCCTACTCTGAACCATTTATTTCTAAAATTAAACCTTGCTCCGACCTGTTCTTTCCTAAGGTGAAACTCTTGTTTAGAACTATTCATTCACAAAGTGAAATCATGATCCAATTTATTGCTTCACAAGGTGAAGTATTACTTAGAACTATTTCTTCATAAATACTACGAATTATCTTCCTAAGGGTAAACCTTGCCTCGGATTATTTCTTTCTACGTTAATGAGGTATTCTCTGAAAAGAGTTTAAAAAATAGTACATTTAACCAAAGTAATCAGCGACATAGCTCTGAAAAAAAAAGTTCCTAATTCCATTTAGAATGTACCACCATGACGGGACAACAGATTTTGTTCTTATAACCGTTCCTGGTTTATCATCGTGACAGAACAACGATCCTCTTATTATATAATCATCTCGAGTTAAAAAGAAACATTACCTAATTCATAACCATTCCTACTGTTTTTCCTAATATCGTGTGATGGGTTGAGAGATTTAGATCTATGCCGAAAGGTGACGCTACTGCTTTTCGAAAACAACTAAGTCATTTTATTTATTTGTTTATTCTTAGAACGAAACCACATCCGACTATCTGCTGTCCTACTGTGGGAAATCCGGATTTGAGAGTTGTAATTTTGACAACTTACCACTAATTCACCGGGAGACACTATTATTTAAATAAGTCTTTCAATATTCCTTTTTTTCTTTAATATCAGGTATCTACTTTGTTTAACTCTTTAATTTTCGCTTTATCAGGTAAACAACTTTCCCAGTGTCAGGTTCATTCTTCGATACACAATAAAAATAAATCCATGACTTAATATTTTCTTACATATATGAAACCTGAAAATGGTACGAAATTCCAAATTCACATGACGGTATTCCAGAATATACCCACAGCAATGAAATATCCACAACTTCTTGGAAAATATTATTTATCGATCAATTAGTTTACCCAAACTAAAGACAAAGATACAAATAACTAAACTTTATACACTGACGGATGTCTAATAGCTTATATATATACATAATAATACACGTTTTAGCAAATTAACAATGCATATCCAAAATATCTATAGATGTATATAAACATAAAGTAACTCTTTATAATAAGTTTGTTCGTTTAAAGTTGAGCACAGAGATACAACGGGCTATCTGTGTTCTGCCCACCACGGGTATCGAAAACCGGTTTCTAGAGTTATAAATCCGCGGAAATACCGCTGTGCCACTGAAGGGAAGGCATTATTAATAACAAGAAGAAATTTAACAAATGTGACAGCTCAGTTGGACATTACCCGAAGTCATGAGTCTAATCCCTTAGACTGCTATTTTATAGATTTGGAATGAAAATACTTTAGACAATGCAAGACATTGTCTAATTGTTTCTGGCCTATTGGGAACATTACACGTATAAAGAACACTATCTATAATTATTTATAACTCAGGCAGGACATTACATCAAGATGAGATACTCTCCTGTTTGACTTAGGGATGATTCATGTATTTCTCCTAGTGAAAAATGTTAAACAATACTGGGTAAATCATTTAAATACCTGGTAATTTGTTATTTTAACAAATGCCAAGCATACAGATCTGGCCCGGCATAGCCAGGTGGCTAAGACATTCGTCTCGTAATTCGAGGGTCGTGGGTTCGAATTTCCATCACGCCAAACATGCTCGCCCTTTCAGCCGTGGAGGCGTTATAATTTGACAGTCAATCCCACTCTTCGTTGGTGAAAGAGTAGCCCAAGAGTTGGCAATTGGTGGTGATGACTAGTTGCTTTCCTTCTAGTCTTACACTGCTAAATTAAGGACGGCTAGCGCAGATAGCCCTCCTGTAGCTATGCGCAAAATTTAAAAAACAAAAAACAAACAAGCATACAGATCTAACACGTCTATGTTGTCTGTTTAGGTCCCGGTCGTTTAGCACGACGTCGTTGGAGTAAAATGTGAGCAATCAGTTAACAAAATCAGTGTATAATGTTAGTTGCTCAAGATATTCCATGCTTCCTGTACGTTTCGGTCAAGGTTCTAAAAGTCATTTCGAGGTTAGAGCAACGAAAACAAACAAATCTCAGATTCCTCTGCTTCCCTCACTCCTACCTTTCTACATTTATCTTATGGCGAAACCTGTGTGTAAACCTTACAAATAGCCAAGCTACGGAAGTATTTAGAAACTGAGAAATGTCTTTAATACGAGATGTATGAGAAACTAGTTTTATGAAAACTAACTAGCTGTTGCTGACTCACGAATAAACTATTTAGTTGATGAACACCTTTATGTATCCTAACCTAACCCTTGCATACCAACCATTAACAGAAATAGTGTTACATCACCCGACATGTTTTAAATTCAAACTTGTTAGGTAATGAACATATACTTAGATAATGCTCAACGCCCACAAGGAACAGGATACCATATTATTCTGATTTTCGATTAAAAAAACAAATTTTATTACAATCATCATAAGACAAACGAAAAGAAACAGAGTTATGAAAAACTGGCGAATATTATACATAACTTGTTGCTTGGCAACTTATTAAAATATGTGTAAGGAAGAGGGGTAAACAAAAAAACGTGTTTGCTCTTATGTCACGTGATATCTTATGTTGTTTACATGCTAATCCTTACGAAGGTATCTTTATATTAATATACTTCAATACCTAAATTAATCATGATTTTGCTATAATAAGTGGCCTCCCGCTAGTACAGCGGTATGTCTCCGGATTTACAACGCTAAAATCAGGGATTCGATTCCCCTCGGTGGGCTGAGCAGATAGCCCTTTGTGGCTTTACTATACGAAAACACACACGTTATAATAAGCTAAGGTTTTTTGTGGTGTTATTTTATGAATTATTACATATTAATACTATGTACAACTGTGAGCACTTAAAATTGCTTGGAAGCAAAGGTTTATTATAGCACTCATTTCAAATTTGTTGTGGGAAAAAAAATAGAGGTCGACTTCCAGTGTCAGCTACACCTCCTCAAATCAACTTCTACATTTTCTAATCGCCTTCCGTCATGTCTGCCCTCTGTAGAAGTATAAAGAGGCTAAAAACAGGAAATACGAAAGAGCAGGTGCACCACTGCTTTATACATTATTAAACAGGAAGTAAAATAAATGACAACATTAGTGAATTCGATCTATTACAAAAATCACGAAAAAATAAATATTTATAATATAAACAGATTGTAGCGCCATCTGTTGCAATATTTTCGTTAAAATGAATGTTGAAAATTGCAGAAAGAGTTTGTTTGTTTGTTCTAAATTTCGCGCAAAGCTACAGGAGAGCTATCTGCGCTAGCCGTCCTTAATTTAATAGTGCAAGATTATAGGGAAGGCAGCTTGTCATCACCACCGATCGCCAACTCTTGGGCTACTCTTTTACCAACGAATAGTGGGATTGACAATAATATTATAACGCCCCTACGGCTAAAAGAGCAAGCATGTTTGGTACAACAGGGATTTGAACCTGCGACCCTCAGATTACGAGTCGAACGCCTTAACACACTTGGCCATGCAGGGCTTACAGAAAGAGATCCAAAATGTTTCACAATTACACAATAAGCCCGCGGATTTAACCTTCATAAATGTTGTTCTTGGTTTTAATGGTGGATTTTCCATAATTCAGCTACGCATATTTTGAAAATAATATTAATTTTTTCTATTACGTAAAAACCTTTTACAAATCGAGAACAAACAAAAACAACTGTTACTCAGATAAAATTATTTTTTTGTTTACTACAATGAACATTTTTTATTGTCACATTTGTTAACAAAAATACAAACAAACCAAAGGGTAGAAAAATGATGTTAAATGAATATAAATCCTTATTCTTCCTGATTTGTTTATGAAATTTGTATCCTTTAGACTCAAAACTGTGTGTCGTGGTCTTTCTTTTATGTATTATGTCTGGAACATCTTGTTTCAGTGACCATCAGTAATGAACCAAGATACTGATGTTCCACCTTCCTTGATACCCTCTCTCCATTTCTTTAACGTCTTGATGAAATCTTTTGCCTCATTCTTTATTGACAGTACCTAGAATTTCAGGAAAATGGTCAATTGTTGAGAGTATTAAATAAACTTTGAGCTCATATTACAAACCAACTCTTGGAATGTATCAAGTGTGTTATTATAAACATTTTCATTTTCTGGGTCATTGTCGTTTCCTAAAAAATGTGTCAGTGACATCTTTACAAGCAATCCATGCTTTTTTTTCGACTTTCCTCATAGTTCATTTGAACTGTTCATCCAAAGTCAATTTCCTAACCTGAGAATCAACAAAATTCCCTTCTTTAAACCTCACTTCTGAAAGAGCTAAGCATAGATACTTGAAACAGTTGCCATCTCTTTTTAAGGCCTTTACGAACTATTTCATCAAACTCAGTTTTATGTGAAGTGGAGGTAATAGTACTGTCTTTGGGTCAACCAAACTTTCATGTTCAGTGTTTTTCCATCCTGCTATCAGCCGATTTCATGTTACCATTGCTCCTATATTCAGTGCTGATTTCATGCTCTGCTGTTCTGTTCATACAAAAAACCATGGAAAGTTTGTATAACCAGATTGTTGACCCAACAACATAAATACCTTTAAGTCTCCACAAAGTAGCCAACCGTGTTCTTTGTTTTGACCTTATTAAGAGGAAGTTCGAGATCTTCATACGTTTCTTTCAAGAGATTCGAATTAGCAATAGGAACAGATACATATATGTTACCATTGTGAAGGAAAACGCCTTTTAGACTTCTTTTGGAGGAATCAATGAGCAATCGCCACTCACTTGGTTCTTAGACTGCAGCTCATAACATTAGTATTAATTCAATAGTATTGTTGCAATAAACTAATGAATCTTCTTGCATAAAAGTATGGCATAAACTATATGTCATGATCTATGTATCAGTAAAATTATGTCCTTGGAGAAAGTAAGATCTGAGACCAAAATCTCGACCCCCCAGGTCTCTCAAGAATCCTTTAGATTGCCCAAACCTCTCATCAAACAGTTAAATTCACCTTGTGTAATAAGTTGTGATTCACCAGACATTTCAGGTTGAAATGTCTCTGTCACCATTTCTACTGACATCAGAATTAGATGAAATTGTATGAGGCGTCTCTGGTGGAAAAGATACAAATAGATCAGGTTCATGAGCAACAGATCTTGTAGCAGGTTGAAGGCTCGGATAAGAAATTTCCTTTATATTTCAAATATTGTATCCTTGCACGTTATAGGAGCAAAAGTAGCAGTCATCTTCAGAGTTTCTAGGCATACACTAGATCACTGTAATTCTAAAAGGTAAATACTTTGTTTTGCCTTTAGTCCATTGTCTCAAATCTTCGACACAAATGGGGCAAACGTTTTATTCCAAAATACTCATAATACGCTTTTCTGATGAATTATGTAATGTTTTGTTTTTGTATCTTAAAAAAACTATTGGTCACAAATATAAGAGAATGTGTTTGAGTCACTTACACAATTCACTATTGCCATAATAATGGATAAATTATAGTGAAAAGAAAAATTAACGTTAAAGTGACGTACAAGTAAATACTATCCAGAAATGATAAGTCATGTAACCTGTTAGCTGTTTATATACTAGTGGTGTGTTTCTTATTGATTCTAGAATGATCGATAAGACTCTCACGTCGCGATTGTTCTGGATAAATGTATAGCCAGTGATTGTCAACATAATAAGCATAACAAAATGTGGTCGGATTTCAATGAAAGTGATTCACTTATGTAAAAGTACATTTGAAAATCTGAACGTGATGGAGAAAAATGAATATGATTTTCGAATTCAGCGTACATGTGAAAAACATTCTTTGTTGTTACTTTATATTTAATATAAATATTTGTTTAAAAATTGTATTTTGTATATTATCTGCCCCCTGGCTAGTACAGCGGTAAGGTTATGGATTTACATTGTTAAAATCATGGGTTCGATTCCTCTCCGTGGGCTCAGCAGATAGCCCGATGTGGCTTTGCTAAAAAAGAAAAACACACTCTATGTATACTATATAGTCATCGTATGAAATAGAGGGCGCTATAAAAAGTATAATATAATTCGTAGTGCATTTTACAAGAATTTTGTGCTGGCTGTTTGTGCTGGAATCTGTAAATGCGTATTAAAAGTTTATTATACCATAAATGATTAAGCACTTAATTCATATCATTTGCTCGTTTAGAAAATCACGAGTTCAAGATCCACCAATATGTCTTTGATCTGGCACTGGTCAGAATGTGGAATATTTGAGCTAAATCGAAGCTAATCAGTGTGAGCATATTTAGTCTAAAAATAAATTTAAAAATTTCAAGTGTTTCAGAAATTATTTTTGTTTCAGGATTTTCGCCCAAACCTTCACAAAGAGTTCTCTTTGTTTAGGCATGCCTAATTTTGAACTAGCATTTAGCTAGTCAACAGCCCCATTCTTCTACTCTTGGGATAGTTGTCTGGTCGAATACTGGGGTTTGACTGTCACCATTATAATACACCCATAAGTACAAAGTATAGATGGCACGTATGCGGCAGCAAACCGTAAACGATGAACCTTCACCTTCATATTCATAGTCCAAGCACGCTGGCCACTCGACTCTGACCCCATTCCACATACACACACACACACATACCCTAAAAATATACAAAGAACTGACTTCTCTATTACAAGATTAACAAAAGCGTGTTTAATAATGTGTGCAGTCTATTTCTGAGGTTTAGTTTTCGCTTATCTCCAGCTCTTGTTGTTTTTACGATATTTAAGGCTTGTTTGTTGGGTTTTTTTAATTTCGCGCAAAGCTACACGATTGCTATCTACACTAGCCGTCCCTAATTTAGTAGTGTAAGACTAGAGGGAAGGCAGCTAGTCATCACCACTCACCACCAACTCTTGGGCTACTATTTTACTAACGAATAGTGAGAATTGACCGTTATATTATAACACCCCCAGCTGAAAGGGCGAGCATGTTTGGTGTGACGGGGATTCGAACCCGCGACCGCCGGATTATGAGTCGAGTGCCAGAAAGAACGTGACAGAAAATTGAAAGAAAGAGTTAGAAACATAAAAGAAGAACACGTGTATTAATTTAAAGAGAAGTTAAAAGAAATAAATAAAAGAATGAAAATATAGAATAAATCGCATTGAATACAAAACTGATAAAGCTATAGCGAACATACAGACAGATATTACAATAGAAAGTTTGAAGAGGTGCAGA
Source organism: Tachypleus tridentatus (assembly GCF_004210375.1). Lineage (NCBI taxonomy): Eukaryota > Metazoa > Arthropoda > Merostomata > Xiphosura > Limulidae > Tachypleus > Tachypleus tridentatus. The sequence continues at coordinate 74,424,736 of NC_134837.1, read as the reverse complement.
TGGACATCAGTAAAGTAGAGAGAAGCTGTAATGAAAAAATAACGAAATAAAGAAGACATCATTGAGTTAGAAAATAACATTAGCAACAGAAAATTAATTATTAAATGCAAATATTAGACTAACTACACTTCGTTTCGTTTCGCTCAGGAGTTTTTTGTGGAATGCCATATGCTACAAAATATAGAATAGGAGAACTTTATTTTAGTCTGCAATTACTGTCACAACTACTGTTATTGAAGGACCTTCTTGGACTACTCCAGCCATGACAGTACTGAATTCAGCTTCGTGATTTAGAGTGCCAGTTCAATATTAGCTAACAGAAAAACTACTAAACCATAATGTGAAAATATCAAGAAAATCACACCACGCTCAGCTCGAAATTACTTACAGAGTGGATACGTAGAACAGAGAACAACAAGCTTTTCCTCTTGTGACTCATTTAAAAGAACCAGCCAATTTTGACAAGATTAAGAAACCTTCTAGTTGAGAGTCACGACAACCGTCGAGCATTTGTAGTTAGCTCTTTTGTCCTACAGTTTCAGAAAGACGTATTAAGAGCAAAGTTCCGAAAGAGGACAAGGAAAAAATTGAGTCTTAAGCCAAACTAACAAAATATTTCGAAAGGCTTATCCTTTTATCTTACCCATATCGCTTATCGTGAAATGATACATTTATTGACACTTGAATAATTTATAAACGCTATAACAGGCGAGGATAGAAGAATTACATTGAAATAGAGTTGAAATATTTGTACATCCTTAAAGTGAAGTTTTGCAGATAGCAATTGAGGTTATTTGTTATTAATTGACCATTAACAGCGCAGATGAACTCATCTCTAGTTATGGGATCATCAAACTGAAAAGCTTGATCGCAATATGATATGTTGATCAGTTACTAGAATTCCACCTGATTTGGTAAAGAAAGGTGGAAACCTGTTTCCAAGTATGAAAGAAAAAGGGCGACAGATGAACTAATCATGACACCATCTCTAGTTAAAACACCATCTTCTCTGGTCACAGCTTAGAAGAACTAAATAAACTAGTTACACAACTGGAAACAAAACGGAGAAAATGAACTACAAAATAGTAGGTGTTTAAAGTGTAACTAGAACTTACATATGACCAAGATCTACAGACTAAAGCCTGTATGAAATAAATCGCTTTCCAAAACGTATGAGAAAGTGGGAACTGTTATAATAGTTGCAAGAATGGTCATTATATACAGTATAAACTGTTAGGAACCACTGGTTGTAAAAACATCAAGGAGATTAAAACCTCAAGAATGAATTTTCAGGCTCAAACAGATTGAGGAACAACCTAGGTCTAACTAAATAGACAATAAGAAACAGGAATAAGCTTGACTTATAAGGCAAAGTTTAATTGAGAATACTTCATCTGCCTAACATAAAATAACTTTATTATTTAATCTAAAGAAACTAATCTATGAGTTAATAGGTTTAATGACGAGAAAGAAATCTCACAATATGTTGATCAACTACCATAATTCAACCTGATTTGATAATGAAAGGTACTTCCATGTATGAAAAAGAATGAGGAATTGTAAAGGCATAAGAAGAAAATTAGAAATTTCCCTTACTGTAGGAAACTTATCTATGCCTCATGGTCTGTGTATAATTTACATTGTGGAAAAGTTCACAGTGATAATTAAAAGCAGTGGTTCTCAGAGTCCAGAAGGATGAGTGGTCCAAGCTGTAAATCAATTATTGTCAAATTCCTTAGAAGTACATCATTGAAAAAATAGTCAAATTGGCAACTACAGAGAAGATAGTGTTAGTAAAATCTCAACCTACCGAGTTTTGCTTTAGCTCTGATAAATCATGAAGAACTTAAGTAGAAGACCAGATGGCAAAAATGTCAGGAATACAACGTTAATGACAACTACTACACCAAAGATTGATCGTCCTGACACAAAGAAAGCATTCATTGTACCACCAAGAAAAAACTACTTATACTATCACTCGTTGAAAATAAACTCACATATCGTGACTGAACTGTGATAAAAGTAACCATTCCTGCATATACTAGAGGATTAATGGTTATTATAACTATTGCAGGCCTGAAAAATGAGTATATCCTTATTATGGGCATTAATACAACACACCATAAGGTTCGAGTCAAATATGGATTGGACATTGCAAGATGTGAGGCTTTATAGGCAGTACTTCCACGTCAAAGAACATAATAATTAAACATATTTAAAGAACGATGTAGGAAATCTGATGTTAGACCCTAAAATAAGGGCAGCTTACTACCTCACTTACAAGAATTGTGTTACCAGAGTTGTGGACGTCTTACTTCTTCATTAAATATCAAGACACCTTCTCCTCTGGACTTCTTGACTTAAGTCGAACAAGTAAAATATCTCACAAAAGTCATGCAGGAAGTGCTGCTCCAATACATCAGTTAGCCAAATGACTTCCCCTTCCAAAATAGGCTGAAATTTTAAAAGAGATGGAAGCCATAAAGAAACCGATTACTAGTCCTTGGGGGCATCACTTTCTGTACTTGTGAAGAAGAAGGATGGATTCACAAACTTCTGCCTGCGCTTTCATAAGGTGAATAAAGTTACAAGGTAGGTGCCTATTCATTACAAAAGACTGGCTGTACATTGGATGTTCTATTGGGGTTAAATGGTTTGCAACGTTAAATCTTAAGAGTTATATTAGCAAGAGTGTGCTTTGTCTTAACTACCATAGAACGTGGTACCCATCTATTTGGATAATATACTTGTACGTGGAAAGACCTTTGGTAATGCTTACGAAGTATTAAAGAAGGTTCTGGAAAGGTTGCGAAAAAAGAACCTTAAGTTGAAACCAAAGAAGTATGAGTTATTCCATCAACAACTGATTCTACTGGGACCATAGTCAGCAGAGAAGAATTGTCTATTTATCGAAAATGGGGTTTTCATGGAACCATCCAACACTAAAGAACCTGTATGAAATAAGGAGATTTATTGGACCCTGTTCTCACTAACGTCACCTTGTAATTTTCTCTTTGCCATAGTTTGCCCTCTACATAAAGTACTTGAAAAGTTGAGTAGATTTTTGTTTGCTGCTGATTGTGAGTAAACATTCAACAAAAAAATAAAAAAGACTTGATCACTGATCTTGTATTAACATACCCAACTCAAGATCCACTCATTTTATATACAAATGTCATTGATTTTGCAGTGGAAATAGTTTTTTCACAAGTACAACACAAAAAGAAACATTTTGTTGTCTACTATAGCAAAGTAATGAATGCCACAGAAAGAAACTATTGTACAACTCAGAAGGAGCTACTGAGTTTTGCTTTAGCTTTGACAAATCATGAAGAACTTAAGTAGAAGACCAGATGGCAAAAATTCCAGGAATACAACGTTAATATTTCCGTGAATAGAATGCTGTTGCATCATCCTAAGTACAATGTATTAATGAAAAATGTAAATGCTTAGAGAAACTGAAAGCAGAGGGTAGATAAAAACAACCTAAAGTACAACAAAGAATACTCCAAAACGTAACATATCATCATCATTGTTTGGGAAAGAAGTGAAATTGTCACTGAGTCTCTTGTACTCTCATCCAGAGAACAGTCATTCAGAAGAGTCTTTCACAGAATAAGTAGAAAAATTAAGGAACACTAATGATGACATACACGATTATATCCTAGAAAAATAGATGTTAGCTAATGATGCATGAAAGGTGCTACGATCTTTCTATATAACTGGATTCCATTGAGGTGACATAGTATGGCTTTACAATACCTGACACAAGAGAAATCGAATTTTAGAGTTAAGCAAGTACTGGGAGAGAACTGTATAATATACTGAAAATAATTAATGATGTGGTTTACAGAGTCCAGAAGGATGAGTGGTCCAAGGTGTAAGTCAATTATTGTTATCTTCCTTAGAAGTACAACAGTGAAAAAATAGTCAACTTGGCAACTCCATAGAAGATCTTGTCAACAAAATCTCAACCTACTGAGGAGCCCAGAGTTCCTGTTGGAACTACTTCTAGAAGATTATCAAAGTTATAACCACCAGTGGATTCACCTAAACATCTATCTAAGAAGAATTCCTGCAGTAACAGGATGCCTAGTTTCAACAAGGATCAAGGCACTACACCAACCATATACAATAGGCTTCAGAAAAGAATAATACAAAACAGTCTTGGTGACTGAACAATTTATTGTAAAGTGTTATTATTTTATTATTAGAATTTTTCAAGAGAATCACAACCTAGGAAGAGGCAGTGTTCTTAGTTATATTTTTAATGCTGTAATTTATTTTTAGGTAGACAACGAAGAACGCCTAGAAAATTCAAAGTTTTTACAAATATTTACAACTTCAAGCTTGTAAAAACATTAAAAGAAAAAATAAAATAATTTGTTCTTCTTACGGGGACTAATATATAATAACTTTTAATGATTTTTACCAAATAAAATAAATGATCTACCAATGGAAAACATTTTACAAAAAAAATTGTTTATTTAAAAAATTTGAAATGGAAAGCCTTAAATGTAAAATGAAAAAAATTCCTTCATGGTGTTTATATCGTAAATTATGAAATAAAATTTTCATTTGCGCAAAAACAAAATACACACTTTTCATATACAGAAATTGAAAAAAAAACTGTTACAAATATGTCAATTATAGCAGACAATATTACTTATTTTGCTACTCTAATAATAACAAACAATATAGTTAAAATTGAACCAATAAAACAAGAAGTAAAATACAGCTGGTTCCTTTTGAGCCTACCCCGCTGATACAGCGGTAAGTTTACGGATTTACAACGCTAAAATCAGGCGTTCGATTCCTCTCGGTAGACTCAGCAGATAGCCCCATGTGGCTTTGCTATAAGAAAACACGCATACAATCCTCTAGTTGGTCAGCAGTAAGCTTTAACGTACTTGCATTTCCAAAATTAGGAATTCGTTTCCACGTGGTGAACAGAGCGCAGGTACCTAAATTACTGTATAGTTTGTAGTAACATAAAATCAGACAGGACTTATAAATCCTGTTATTCATTTTCTCTTTATTTTTAGCGGTACCAATAAACTTCTTTTTAAGTAGGAATATATTTGAAATTCAAAGTTAGACTTTATCGTTTTTGAAAATAATATGAAGACAATTCCTCACAAATGACACTTTGTACCACATGGACGAAGAATGTAATGTAAGGCACTAACAGAGACTGCTGGACAAAAGATAACAAAGAAAGTTCACTACGGCACAGTATAAACTAAATTTCTAAAATTTAAATAAAAATAAATAAAACTTAAATAATTATATTTAATTGTTTTATAAATATGGTATTCCAATGTAAAGTGATAGACAGAAAAGTTGCAGTATTAGATGAACTGGATTTTCCTGCATGAATTTCGTATCACAGTAATTGTATTTTTGGCTCAGCTGGTAAGGCAACCCGGCCTAATTTCATAACACTGGCCAGATGGAAGGTAATCAGGCAGCAGGACCTTACCATCCATCATCTACGTTAAGAGATTGACTGTCACTCTGATAACGCACCTACAGCTTAAAGTGGGGTCATATTTATGGTATTACATACACTCTAACATTAAGAAGATTAAAACAAACAAACATTTTCTATGAAAATTGAATTGTATGACAATCAGCACAATACCGACCCAACAATTCAAACACATATACGATGAGTCAATGATTCTATAACTATAACCAGTTATATGCAAGACAGGAAAATAACCACTCTGTATTCTCATATGGAAGTTGAACTAGCAACATGCGAAGGCCTTCTTAACAATAACATTAAAAAAACAAAAAACATGGAGATAAAGCAAGGTTGGCATCCTTTATAGAATAATGCAGTTTCAACGTACGAGATGAAATCGGTCAAGACTGGACCGCTACAAATAATTAAAGTTTGAACAAATTGTGCACATTTTGAATATTAAATAAATACTAACAGGTATGAAAATCGTAACTACTACACAAAGATGGCGCCAGTATCATTCAGTCAAAACAGAGTGATGAAGGAAAGGGGTGCAGGGGATTCGGTGGTAAGGGTGCTGCTAGAAATGTTACAAGATTGTTGATTTATGCTGTTTACAGTATGAAATGTACTATTTTTTTGTTAGTCACGTAGTACCCATTGCAGGATATTTATATTACGTTATCTACTTCAAGAAAATGTTTATTCATAGTATTTAAGTTACGGATAGTAGTATTGAATAGTCTGATTTACTTTTCGGTTTGATTGCTTTCAACGTTTTAGAGTAGGCCTATTATAAACATTCTAATTTCACCCGGCATGACCATGTGGTTAGGACGCTCGACAAAAAATCTTTGGGTCGGGGGTTCGTCTCCCAGTCACACCAAACATGCTAGAGCGTTATAATGTGATAGTCAATCCCACTATTTGTTTGTAAAAAAAGTAGCCCAAGAGTTAGCGGTGAGTTAGTGGTGATGACTAGCTGCTTTCACTCTTGTCTTACACTGCTAAATTAAGGACGGCTAACGCAGATAGGCCTCGTGCAGCTTTGCGCGAAAAACAAACATTCTAACCAGTTCTGTAGGTAAGTCAACCTTTCTTTTCACGCAAATATACAAATATGTGTTGATATTGGCCTCGTGTTATTAACATGTTTTAACATAACACAAACTTAAAAGTTTCCATCAAAAACAGGATTTACAATATATATAGTTCAATGGTTTTTCATCAACTCGACATAAAAATACAATTCGTTATATTAAACACAAATATTTTCATTTCTCTAATCAAAATTGGAGAAAATAATTTAATAAAATCTCATGTTTCTGATCATGCGTAAGGATGTATATTTATAAAGTTTACACATTTTTTTATACCAATTTTGAATTCATAATTTTATGTTATCAAAAGATGGCGGTAGTGTATGTCTTTTGGCTTTTAAATTGCATAACTAGAGTAGCCATCGCTCTGTAAAGCTTGAATTTTACTGTAATTAAAAAGCGGAACTTTTCAGGCGAGTATCCCAAAGCACAGTCTGCGGACTTACTCTGCAACAAATTGGGTTTCGATACCCGTGGTGGGCAAAACACACATAGCCCATTACGTAGACTTAGACTTAATTCCAAAGAAACAAATTATTCAGCGAAACTCCTTAGTAAGTAGCAGGCTGAGAATGTGAGAGATATGACTTGTGATATGTGATATGTTTCTTTTATTTTCTCTAAAGCATCAACCCTATAGAAACTTTACAGCTTTCAGCTTTTACTTTTTCTCTCTCTTAAAAGTTGAAAACTGTTGCAAAATAATTATACTATTTTATTACTTATGGAATATTTATATATTCATTACTTTCTGGTCTTATGATTGTTATTTTGTTTCTGTTGTTTACAGGCAAGGAAACAAATATAGTTCACCGAGAGGAGTGATTAATAAAAACGAAACAATATAAAAATAACTTTTAAAATATTTTTGAAAACTTTTTAATCTGTTACTGATTTCGTATCGTCCACGATACTCTTTAGTTTGTATAATAAAACTTTCTCAAACAAGACCTGCTTATTAACGTATATGTGATTTTATTTATTTCTTTTGAATTAACAGGAATAAATAAAAAGGTTTTTAAATACTTTAATAATTTTTATGTTGTTTCATTTAGATATATAGATATATGACTCAGGTCCAGTTTTTGTGTCTTGTTACTAAAATGATCTTGCCTCACACTTTGGAGGCTTGGGTGCATTATAAGAGTAACTGTTAAATCCAGTTTTGTGGAGGACAAGAATACCCCAATAACCGGCGATGAGTGCTCTTGAGTAACCCCCTTCATCTAGTTTATAAGTTCACAGTTTGGAGAGACTAGAACAAATAACTTTGAAAGAATAACAGAAAACAAACAAAATATAATGTCTATAAATTGCTTAACAATAGTAGATAATTATGTATTCAAAATATTTATCACTTTGACTTGACTTTCTGAGAAACCGGTTAGTTGACCTTTTATGTTTTAAATACAAGTTAGGGTTAACTTGGTAGTTTTAGTTAGCAACTGCAAACGCATCGGTTAAAAGCTTCAACCACGAACTATATCTTAAGGTTTGTAAACGTAACCAAGGGAAAATTCTGACTAAATAAGCAGATTTAAAACATTTGTATTAAATTTCACAAAACATAACAAATTACAGTAGTCATTATTTCCGTTTTTATTTATTGATCGTTTTTTCTGCACATCGAAAACAACATATTTCATCACTAGATAATAGATGTTTAAAGGTTTATTTATACAGACAGAAAAACTTTTTTGGAATAAAAGATTTATCTCTAAGCATAAGGATAAAACATTTGTTCTTTACTTATCAATAAAAGTGTTAATATCCACACCAGTCGTTCTGAGATACATTTTTATTTCAAGTGGGTTTCTTGTCATCAAGAATTTTTTCCAGAAACTTTTATTTTGTTTGCTTATAGTCAAACCCAAATCTGCACAATGAACTAGCTTTACTGTGCCTACCAAGAGTATCGAAACCCGGTTTTTAGTTGTATAAGTCTCCGAACTTATCGCTGAAACACTGGAGAGCTTCACAAAACTAAATTCTACAAAGAGAGTCATAGACACAAATATTAGTCATGTGATTGTCTTCACCTTGTAACTCACTATTAAGTAGGAAAAAACAGTTCTACAGGGATTCTTTTATTCACATTGTAGAAACTATAACTCTTCAAAGAGGAAGATAAATTGCATTTTCAGAAATATAGTTGCCGTGATTAGAAAACTCAGACTTATTGCCGAGTTAAACTGTTGTTAAGAATTTAGGTGTTTAATGCTCTTCATTGTTATTGAGTAAATAAGTGAAAAAAAATAGTCACTGCTTTTCGGTGGAAATACTATACAATGAGTATATGTTCTAACCATTTACCTGGAAGATATGTGTTACAAAAGAAATGTATTATTTCTTAGAAAACTATTCATTGAAAGTTTGTTTCTACATTCTACAAACTAATGTTTTTTACTGCAATTAGTCGTATGTGTACCTGCATTTCTCGGTTTTAAAGACGGTCCACTGACACATTTAGCTAGCCAATATAATCGTCAGAATAAAATGTATGGCCTTTGGGCCTAATATTTTGCATTGTATTATTATTTTTCTATGATAAACAATAGCAATCTCTACCAATTTGTCTTTGTCCTAGTTTATGGTGAACACATCCTAGTAATGACTAATTTTGTAGTTTATGGCAACATATGATTCAACATTTCTGAAAGGTTCAGCATAGCCAGGTGGTTAAGGCATTCGACTCGTAATCCGAATGTTCGCGGGTTCAAATTCCTGTCACACCAAACATGCTCGCCCTTTCAGCCGTAAAGGTGTTATAATGGGATGGTCAATTCCACTATTCGTTGGTAAAAGAGTAGCCCAAAAATTGGTGGCAGGTGGCGATGACTAGCTGCCTTCCCTCTAGTTTTACACTGCTAACTTAGGAACGGCTAGCGCAGATAGCCCTCGTGTAGCTTTGCGCGAAATTCTAAAGAAACCAAACTAACATTTCTGAGCAATGACGTCTAACTTAAAAGTTTCCAACAATATGTAATACAATAATAACTATCTGTACTACCCGTTCCATGAACAGAAGTTATGTAAATTAATGAGTAATGAAAGGTTATCTCAGGGCATGAAAAGTTACTTTCCTAAAATGTAATTGTAAAAAACGTAAAACACCTATAAAACTGCAAAGCATACAGTTTGAAATCGACCTAACAAATCATCACGCCAAATTTGGCAAAGATCTGTCAACAGGGGCAAAGTAGTAGTATAAAACGCGAAAACACAAAAACGCCCATAAAAATCACAAAACGTAAAACTAAATATTTGTATGTACCCCCCACCCCACCCCGCATCGACCTGATGAGCTCCATACTAATTTTGCTGAAAATCATTCCTCACCCTGCGAAGTAATTACTTGGACATAGAACAGACATTACTATTACATCTATATACAGATACTGGCTGGAAAACCCGTCTCCTGGATGGAATTTATGTAAATTTATGATTAATGAAGGGTTATCTTAGGACATAAAAATTGCTTCCCTTATATGTAATTGTAAGGAATGCAAAAAAAAACACTCATAAAACTGCTAAAACAAAATGTGAAACTGCAATTTTGCATGTACGTACCTTTGCATGAAACCAATGAATCTTTGTTTGCCAAGTTTGATTAAGAACCATCAACATGGGGCGAAATAGTGAGAAAAAACGTCCACGAAAACAGCTGAAAGCAGAACTGAAAATTTATATGCACCCCAGCTTGTACCTAATGAAATTCTATATCAATTTTGGTTAAGACCCATCCACACAGTGCGAAGTAGTCACGTGGAAACACAACACATAACAGCAGTATTATTATATACATTATATAGATACATAAAAGAACCTGATTTAAATGGAATTGTGAACAATAAAAAGTTTATATTTAATTTTATATCTGATGAGAAGCTCTAGTCTTTATACCTGAAGCTGCTAAAATAAAATGTTGCAATAGAAATAAGTTTTGTATTTATAATCACACAATCAGAGAGAAAAATTCGTTAAATTAGTGTTTTATTCTTTCACTCACTGTTGTTACAGCAATATTAATTTTAATACTTAACGTACACTAAAGTAAAAGAACAACATCTGAAACTAATGAATGTTCTTTTGCACAAATTCTCTTTCTAATTTTATTGTAGTTTACATTTTTCAGTATATTTTACTGTCAGTTTTTTCTTTATTTTTAGTATACTTTATTATTTCGTGGTGGGGCGCTACAATAGACTCTAGTGCTTGGAGTGAACGAACCGAGACATTCAAACGGTATCTAATCGTAATGTCGATAGTGCAGCGTCTTATATAAATCTGAAAGAGAATTGTGAAACGTAAACTGTCTTATTGATGAAACCGCCATAAGTATATTGGTTAGCTGTGCCCGAAAATGTGTATTGTAGCTAACCAAGTGTGTCAGTTTGTGATTGAAGCCTAATCAAATTCCTTTCTGTAACGAAATAACGCTTATTCTTTGGTGACGTCATATATATGACGTTGCACAGACAATATGGAGAGAATTTCAGAATCTGTGAAGTGTTTAGTTATAGCTTTAATGATTGTTTTAAAAACAAGTTTTGTAATCGAAACAGGTAGGTGTGTTGTTTTCCTGTGTAGGGTATCAAAATATTATCTTTTCAATGCAAATTGTATTATTTTAATAAGTTATATCATTATATTCATTCACACTTATGTTTGTTAATTTATCCAAGAACTCTTTACAGTTTATAAGCTAGAAGGACCGCACTTAGCATGCGAACTCGGGATGGTTCAGGTGTGTCCTTATCTATATGGCAGGGGCTTGTATGGCTTGGTCGCTAGGGCGCTTCACTTGCAATCTGAGAGTCACAGGTTCGAATCCCTGTCACTGAGGGATTCCTTGAGGGCTATGTAATGAGTAGTCAAAAAGTTGGCAGTGGTGGTGATGACTAGCTGCTTTCCCTCTAGTCTTTCAAAACAAACCAAATCAAGCTATGTGACAGCTTTCTACTCGAGAGGGGGGTAGCTAAAATGCGCCGTAACGGTTACTCAGATATAACAAGGGGTAGTAATTGGTTTTCAAGGTCTATGAACCCAAGCAGGATATCGAAGTTTGTGTACCTGAGCCTCCTCAGGGTTCTAGGAACATTAGCTTTAAAACTGATTATATTTCTACTAATTGTCGGAAGCCATTGGGTTTGTTTTGTTTTGAATTTAGCTCAAAGCTACACGAGGGCTATCTGCGCTAGCTATCCCTAATTTAGCAGTATAAGACTAGGTGGAAGGCAGCTAGTCATCACCACCCACCCCAATTCTTGGATTACTCTTTTACCAACAAATAGTGGGATTGGTCGGGACATTATAACGGGCATGTTTGGTGTGACGGTTATTCGGACCCGCGACCCTCAGATTACGAGTCGAGCATCCTAACTACCTGGCCATGCCGGCCCTCTGACGGGTGTCCTAACGAGACTTGTTTTTGGGACACAGACCCTCTTTGGGGCGTAGCTATAAAGGTAATTAGAGATAGCGGAGGAGCTTTATCGGTATATAAATCTTGGCTTTTAGTTAGACATTTTCAAATAGGAAAAGCTGTAATGGACAACTGATACTAGCCCTGAACCAGCGGGAATGTTGTAGGTAGCAGCATCATTTGATGATGGCTGTTGTTTAAGGGTTAAATAAATATTACGAAGTATTTATTGTCTTACTTTTAATTTCTTATTAAAATTTCTTTTTCTTTCTATGCTTTGACGCGATTATGCACTAAAAACGTGATTATAGATGAAAATAACTCTTCAGTTTCGTATCATATATATTCGAATATGTTTGTATTCCACGCGCATTAATTATTTAGAATGTTCGATTATTTTCGGTATTTCCAACCCGAACAACACTTTATACGACACATAGTTTGAACAACCAAATCAAGAGACACTTTGTTTTTAATGAACCTGATCTCAGTTTAAGGCTTTTGACTGTGGCTTGACTCTTACTTTTATAACTACCCTTAACTAGATACCTCCAGTGACACAGCGGTATGCCTGCGGACTTACAACGTTAGAAGCCGGGTTTTGGCCAACACAATGCTGTGTTTCTTAATATGCATAGTTCCAAGAAGTTACCTTAGAGTTAGTTGTGGCTCGACAAACGTTATTGCTGACTAGTTGGGCTGCTTTTTAATGAATAAAAGAACAACAAAAAACTAGATGTTTTGGATTTTCGAGTAAGAATTAAACGTTGAAAAACAATAATAACGAAGGTGGGTGATTATCGTAACGGATTGACCGTTGCACCTACAACTAACATAGGAGTGTATACGCCTTTATCAACAGTAAAATTAATATTTCGAGATTTTAGAGAAATATCAAAAGTGACAGATTGTATATGTTGAGGTTTGAAACATTCGACGAAAGCGCGTCTCGAGCTTGATGATGTGATAAATTTAAAATAATTCAACCAGCATGATGTGGGCCTTCTTTATAATAATGCATTTAATGATATAATTTCTTTTTCACATTTATAAGTTTGGAAAGTTGATCATTACATATGCAATAATGATACAGTTTTATAATAAGACCTTTTTTTTTTTTAATCTTTCAACAACCTGTTTGAAGATTCCTCTTTTTCCGATTGAAAACTTTCAAACGTTGTCACGTTATTTGAACCTTGGTTTGAATACTTCGTTTGGCTTAGAAAATGGTTTAGTTCAAAATGTATAAAGTGATAAAAATCTTCGAATTTATGGCAGAAGCGAATGATGAGTTTAGACAATGAATCTCAACAATTTATTTGTCTCTCACAACAGTTAACACAACGTTGTGTATCGATCATATAGTAGCCAAAAGGTCATTCCAGATTTTTGTTTCACCCGTTCAAATAACAAACATAAAATAGATCGGCATTTTTATTACTTTTTTTCAATGACGGATTTACTGATAACTTCAACAATTTCAAATTCAATGAAGCTTCAAAGCACGTTCTCTATAGTCGTTAAGGTTTTAAGGTTAAACAATCAACAATACTACACAGTGGCCTCGTCATCTTTACTGTCCACATACAAACGGACCGACTATGCGTTTCAATTGCCCACAATCGATAAAACAATATCACATTTTTTAAATTAAAAAGTAGCATTCTCATTAAAAATATTAGCTGCACGAGGGCTATCAGCGCTAGTCGTCCCTAAATCAGCAATGTGAGGCAGCTGGTTACCGACGCCCATCACCAATTTTGGGCTGCTCTTTTACCAACGAATAGTGGGATTGTTTGTAGCATTATAATGCCCCCATGGCTGAAAGGGCCAGCGTGTTTGATGTAACGCATGTGACTATCAGATCACGAGTCCAATACCCTAGCCTATTGGCTATGCTAGGCCCAATATAAATAGTCACCGTTATAGAGGTTCAAATAATTATTATATTTCAAATTTCATATATCATTTCCATTACACTGATACAAAGAGTTTGCATATTGGATAAAATGGTGGCTTTCGTATTTTTGAAATTGATTTACTCTGAAAACACGGCCATTCATAATGGCAGAGTTTGTGAACTGTACGTGATTGACGTGTTCATAAGTTTGGAAAGGTCCATTGAGGGTTTGTCATAAGTTCTGCTTGGTTAAGAAACGCTTAGATAAATTTGTGTGAAGTCAGACCTTTAATAGTTCTTTTAATTTTAAGGGCCCATATGGGCTACCATGCAGACACTTTTTACGGGCCTGTCAGGATTTGTAGGAGACATTGCTTTTGGACATCAGCTAATTTCGAGTCCTGATATGTATTAATATATTATGGAACTGTATTATACATGTATATTTTAAACATTTTCTAAAAGGGTAGGTCATCAGAACTGCACAATACCATGCAGTGTTTCATTTTATAAGAATATATGTGTAATGACTAAGTCACAAGATCTGGTGATGTCTGTAAATATCAAAGCAAAAAGTTTGAATTTCTTGTTTTTTTTCATCCATTTCTTTTTTTTTATTACATGATGACTCAAAAACCAAAACAATGATGTCAACTAGTTTTATTGAGGTGACATAATTTCAAATGGAGTATTCGCTTGTATAATTATTTTTAATGACTAGTACTAATGAAAAAAATCCTAATTCTAGTGTGAACGAAGTTATCACCATCCCTTGAAATTAGTTTTTTTCACAGAAATTTGATGTTCCTTGAAAAATACTTAAGTACAGGGCGAAACAGTAATTAGTAGTCAATAATAGACAAACAATAAATATTACATTTGGAATTTCACTGTATTTAGAACTTGGTTTTGAATACAACTTGCTATGTCTGCTGAAACACTGTATTAAAAACTTTTTCAAAACAGGAAGTAACTGTTGGGATGCCTAATATCAATAGTTTAAAACAATGTAGACAAGATAGTAGAGATGGCATTTGCATCATCCGTACATAATAGCACAGACAAGAATTAATACACAGTGATATATCTAATTATTCAATCACAATTGAGTTTAATTTATCCTGTTTTTATCTGTTAACATTACATTCTGTGTCTGTTCTGTACGTTGGGATGATCCAAGGCCATCCTTGTTGTCTTCCTTACATTGTTTTTGAGGGCCTGATAGAAACCATTTACATTGGTTTTTGAAAAATCTTTATTTATCTGTATGTATCAATCTGCTATGGAGCTGTATTATTACATTATCATGTTTGACTTTATTTATTTATTACTTTCATTTCCAGCTGTTACTCCACGAATCCAGCCGTTTACCTTTCCTAACACGGTAACATTTGACTCTCAAGTTAGTGTTACATGCGCTGTTTCAGAAGGATCCTTACCCGTCGTATTTTCGTGGAAGCGAAACGGACAGTTACTTGTAGCTTATGACGAAAAGATACATTTTCGCACCCACGAGGATTTGAGCACTTTGAAAATCCAAAACGTAGATGTAAGTGACATTGGAAACTACACGTGCGTAGCTAAAAACTCAGAAGGCATGGATAGTTACACTTCTCAGCTGTTGGTGAAAGGTAAATTAGGACCATTTTTATTTGTATATTTATAAATGTTACATTATATATCTTTGTGACTAACTCTTTGATACACTCGAAACCAGAAGGTTACAAACAGATACTAATTTTTCAAGTTTAAGCTTCTCCAAATAACAAAATGGTTATTATAAAATAGATTGCTTTTACCACTTTTGAAACTTTATATAAATTAATGGTTTGTCTGATGAGTTTCGCGCAAAGCTATTCAAGGGCAATCTGTGCGTGCCGTTTCTAATTTAAAAGTTATAGATCAGAGGGAAAAGAGCTAGTCAACACCACCCACTGTCACTTTTCGAATTACTCTCTGACAAAGAAAACTGGAATTCACCGTCTTTTTAATACTCCCATGTCTGAATTATAAACATGTACGGTAATGAGATTCGTACTTGTGATCCGCAGATTTCTAGTCGAACATCAGGACCCGAATTTATTAGATGGTTTAACTTTACATGAGACGCAAGTCCTACTTTCCTGAAACTAGCAGCTCGTTCACCGAAGTCGAAAGAAACAGTTTTGTTTCCAGAATTCCCCGAAAACCGCAGTTCTACTCTTATTTCTTATGCAACAGTCTTTATTAGTACGAGTTATTTACACATCTCTAAGCGTGATGAAAAACGTGGGATTTGGTAAAGGTACGCGACTCGTAGTATCAAGTCAATTCTTTTCAACATGCTGTTTGTTCATATTAGGGTTAGTCTTTTATTCAGAGTCTGTTGCACGTTTTAACAATTCCATATGAACATCACACATCCTTAACGTCTTAGATCCAACTCTTATAGTTGAGGGTATTGAATGAAGTCATACCTTTAGGCGTGAGAAACAAAACAAGCAAACGTCATTAGAACTAATAGATATCACAGCTGTCAAATGTTAGTCGTATGAAACATTATAGAATAACGACGTTTACTATCTGGACTGCCGGAAGAGCACGAGACTTGACATATTGACTGTGGATCTGGTGATGGTTTGTATAATCGTAGTTCTCCAGGTAGGTTTTTTATTCAGCAATTCTTTAAGTGTACTAATTAAGCTGCAAATTAAAGCAAATTGATCATACACCTCTTCCTTAAGTGCGCTAAATAAGCTGTTAATTAAGACAAGTTGATCGTACATACACCTCTTCCTTGAGTGTGCTAACTAAGCTGCAAATTAAAGCAAGTTGATCGTACACCTCTTCGTTAAGTGTGCTAATTAAGCTGTTAATTAAGACAAGTTGATCGTACACCTCTTCCTTGAGTGTGCTAACTAAGCTGTTAATTTAGACAAGTTGATCGTACACCTCTTCCTTAAGTGTGCTAACTAAGCTGTTAATTTAGACAAGTTGATCGTACACCTCTTCCTTAAGTGTGCTAACTAAGCTGTTAATTTAGACAAGTTGATCATACACCTCTTCCTTAAGTGCGCTAAATAAGCTGTTAATTAAGACAAGTTGATCGTACATACACCTCTTCCTTGAGTGTGCTAACTAAGCTGCAAATTAAAGCAAGTTGATCGTACACCTCTTCGTTAAGTGTGCTAATTAAGCTGTTAATTAAGACAAGTTGATCGTACACCTCTTCGTTAAGTGTGCTAATTAAGATGTTAATTTAGACAAGTTGATCGTACACCTCTTCCTTAAGTGTGCTAACTAAGCTGTTAATTTAGACAAGTTGATCGTACACCTCTTCCTTAAGTGTACTCAACATGCTGGTAAGCAGTCATGTCTTTCACCTTATAAACGTTGAAATGGGCTATCTGTGCCCTACCCACCACGGGTATCGACACCCGGTTTTTAGCGTTGTAAGTCCGCAGACTTTCAACTTCTAAACGTGATGTTTTTCGCTAAGAATTGAATCAAAATGTTTAAATATTTTCATAGTGTTTTAATGTAATCTGATAAGGCCAACAAGTTAGACAAAAGAAAAGACCTTAAAGTAAAAGTGTTATGAATTTTTCTCATTGTGAGAAATTTTTTAGTATCTGAAATTTATAGAATTAACATAAAGCATCTTGAAGGCTAAGCTTACAAGTAGATATTCTATTTTGATAATGATCGTGCACTAAAATACTAAACAATATACGTCGTTCAGGCTGAAATATCCTACTGAATCAGATATGAAGACTTTCGTATTGAAATGGCCCAATTTTGAATCGCAATTTACTAACGTGACGCTACAGAAGAATTTAATAGTACAACCTTCGTTCTTTCCCAAAACACCTGCCGCCGATTTTGACTTGAAGTATTGTACACCGTGCCTCACGGAAAAAAAAACATTTATTTTTTCCTGCTCCAAGAATAGTGAGGAACCGTAATTTGGAAGTCATATTAGGTTTAAATCTCTGAAAGTTCACAGGTAGGCTTAAGATTCAGGAACTTAATATCAGAAATTTCTGGAAACTGTTGTTGTACACCAATAATGCTGCTGCAAAGGGTACTTTCACTCTCCAGCTTCTGGTCGAAGGTTGACCATTAACTTCTTGTTAAGAGACCTGGCAATCCTGATGATGGGGCTCGACTCGTAATTTGTGGGTCATAGTTTCGAATCTTGTGACCGAACCTTCCCGGATTTTCAGCCAAATTGGCGTTACAAGGTGACGGTCAATCCCACTATTTGATTACAGTAGCTCAAGAGTTGGAGATTAATGGTGTTGACTAGCTGACTTCCCATTATTTTATAACTTCAAAATGAGGAACGGCTAGTGCAGGTAACACTCTTGTAGCTTACTACGAATCTCAACAAAACAAATAGGGTTTGGTTTATTAAATTATGTTTTGTCTCATGATGATTATAATATTTTGTTTCAAAATACACAAATTAACATTAGTTTAAGAACACAATGATGTTTTATTTTAAATTCAGGTTTTAAGTTAATAAATGTTATATTCAGTGGCGGCTTCGTTGGGGGTGCTGAGGTAAATTGTGGAGAGGCTTCCCAAAATGCCATCAATATGAAGTATATATGGTAAATTATAATAATGTAAATACCAAGGTACATTTCAGAAAGGTGTGCTATTTTGAACTGTGTTTTCAATGCAGTTTTCATTGGAAACTCATACTCTGATTAATAATTCATTATTACAAATTAGAAATAATCTGTTTATGAAAATATGTGTATATGTAAAAGAGGAAACTCACCTAAATTCCACTCAAGGTAATACGTAATAATAAAGAGAATCAAGATTAGCTTAGATTGAACATTTAATATACCATTAAGAGTAAAGCTACAAATCAAAAGAAATATAACATGAAGACATAGTTTACATAGCAGAAACGAATTATCCCATGTGAAGTTAATACACTCTGAGGAAAAGTAAGGACATTATCAGGCTAACTATCTTTCATTACGTTGCTATGGGACGCATGACACATACTTCCGTCTTAATGAAGATGTTGAGTTCTACAGATCTCTGTCTCTGATGTTAATTGTTAAGCAACAACGACGATTGTGTTTTTCGTATTTTATGAATATATGTAGGTAACAATATTGGGGGCTGAGGGGGGCTTGGCTCATTTGGGAGGCTCAAAGCCCCCCAACCCCCTCCTTGGTGCCGCCACTGGTTATATCAACGACATCATATTGGTACGACATGATTGTTAGTCTACATTCTATACGAGCTTAGTACAGGAATTAATTATTTGTTGATAGTTTTATAAAGTGAATAAAAACAGCAAATAAATTTAATCATCTTTAAGACAAAGGCTAAAAATATAACTTTGTTATGTAGGAATTTAGGGTATTTGTTGACCTTGCTATTTCAGTTTCAAAGCTGCAGAATCTTAAGTTGTGTAGTTGACAGTGTATATTGGTGTTGTTATAATAATACTCAATATTTTGTCTTTCCTGAAATGGGCGCGCTCTTGATTTCAACAGATTTAACCAAAAGGCAGATGTAAATATGCTTTAACAGACATTTTGTATGACGACATGTTAAAAGGTTGTGAAAGTTTTTACAAATGTATAATGTTAGATTGTAAAACAATAAGATTATTCATTGGTAGTATAAAGTACTGTAAAGTGTATAGTCTTAACTAAAGCATAGAATGTACACAAGCTGCAGTGTTGATTTATCTCTATCAAATATAGGCCGTACTTATTAAAGGGTTAACTAATGCTAGGCCTACGACGAGTGGATTTAAGATTTTGGTGTCTGCAGTTAGAATATTTTTATATATATTAGTTTAAAAATTCTGCGTTTAAAGAGGTGCTATTGTAATATAAATACTAATCTGATCACAAATATGTAGGTCATTCCGGCTCTCTTAACAATTCTTCATAAATATTTACATTTCCCAAGCTCCCAAGTGGTACAGCGGTGTATCTGGGTATTTATACTGCTAGAAACCGGGTTTTTATAGTTTTGTGCGTAAATACAAAACAAACATTTTCCAAAAATTATTAATCGATGAGGACACAAAGTGATGAATAGATTTAATATCGTGATGAGCTTTACAGTTGACGTTTTTTGTTGTTTTAATTTTTTTATTTTACACATCGCATTTATGAGTGTTGTTAATCATGAACTGCCAGAAGATGGCCTGCTTCCATGAACTTAAATGCCAAAGTTTTAATTGTTTATATATATATATATACTGTAAATCCTGAACGGGCACTTCGTTGTGTTTATTGCTGTTGGTTTTATTCGTTTTTAATTTACAATAAGAAATGTGCATTGAATAAAGTAAACAATTCGTATTTTTTACCCAAGTTGAAAATAAGTACAAAATGAAAGGGAGCCAATAATCTGTTTTCACAATTACGATTAAAATCATTTGTATCTTTCAAACGTAAAGATTCATAAGAGTTACCATACATTTGTAGTGTACATTTTAAAGGCTTTAGATCATTAGATCTAATATTCAATGATGACTTGTAAAGTTATACATATATTTTCTGTTTCCAAGGAATGTTGCTAATCTACTTTTTTGCATTATTTTCACTGATATCGTAGCTCCTCCATATTGGAAAAGTCAGCCAGTCAATGTGAACGCCATTTTAGGAAAACAAGCAATCTTGCGTTGTGACGTTGGTGGATATCCTCGTCCTCATATAACATGGAAGAAAGTTAGTGGTAAGATATAAGAATTTTAAAAAAGAAAAATTAGCGAAATACCAAAAATTAAAAATTATTTAAAGAAATACACGTATGTGGACTTGGAATATGTGTTTCTTTAAGAAACCAACAGGTGATATAGGAAAAAGTTTAACATTTTCCGTTATTTTCACCAATTCTTAGAAATTCGGTAAACCTTGTTAAAAATTTTAAGCCATTTATAATTTGACCAGCAAACGTTAAAAACAACAGTATTGTGTTTATCACTTTTGTATTCTGCAGTTGGAAACAGATTTATAATTATGTTCAGAAAACGCGAATCGTAACAAACAAACAACAATAAATCCCAAGATACAACAACCTACGATTGTTGCATTATACTGCAATCATTACACTGCTGCATACCATATGTTCCTGACATCAGCGAAAACATAACCAACATTTGGAAAAAAATTATAATAAAACACAACATTCCAGTTAACATCAAATTTAGTCAAAAACCAGATACAAAACACTAACATATTTTATAGAATACAATGTAACAACTGCCATGACCTCTGTATTGGAGAAAGAAGCAGAAAAATGGAAACTAGATTTAAAGAACACATAAAAACACCTTCACACGTTTTTGAACACTGCAAATCAAATACACACAATATAAACATAGAAAACACACAGATACTAAGTAGGGAAACAAATATAAACAAACGCAAAAGCAAAGAAGCCCTACTTATACAGCAACTAAAACCAAAATTAAACCAATATATAGGAACACCTTTATACCTATACTAATTAATAATGTAACACATCCACCTGAAACGCCCCCTACAATCCCGTACCCGTTTATACTCTCGTCCTAAGACATATGTCCGTCAACGGTCACATTCAAACTCTCTTTCTTAACCTGAAGCTGACCGAGGAAGGTTGAAACGT
Organism: Tachypleus tridentatus; assembly: GCF_004210375.1. Lineage (NCBI taxonomy): Eukaryota > Metazoa > Arthropoda > Merostomata > Xiphosura > Limulidae > Tachypleus > Tachypleus tridentatus. The sequence goes on along the minus strand of NC_134837.1, from coordinate 74,403,224 downwards.
TGTTCTCTCTTTATCAATAAAAGTGTTAATACCAATACCAACCGTTCTGTGATACATTTCACACATCTGTTAAAATTTAAAAATAATATTCAATTTGAAGATTTTTTTATCAGTAAAATACGTCTCAATATGGCGGCACTGTTTTTTTTGTGCTTATAGAATAACTTGCATAAAGCGTAAGTTCATTACGTTCGAAATTATATTAAAAGAAGCCTTACAGACACAAACATGTATATAAGATAATGGAAAACTTTTTAACTTGAACCTTTTATTTACAACGTAACATTATCGAATATTTAGTGCAGTTGGTTAGTACCACGTAATACGTATTTGTTGCTCATGAGCCATTATAGGCCTAGTTGAATTCCTTATATATATATATATATATATATTTAATTGTATTTAATGGAAGGTTCATCTTTTTTGTTATTTCAACGTCATTATTGGAGAAAATAATGACTGGTAGAATTCTTCTGTGAATCTATTGTGCAACATGTTGTATATTTAACATAAGGGACAGTTAAAATTATCTTTATATACGGTATGTATTTTCAACAGATGGAATGTTTCATGATTCATTATATTAAGTCGCACACACAACCTAATTTCATCAAGTATACCGAAGGTCACATAAACGTAAAAGGGTCTGGTGGTTAGGGCACTGGACTCGCAATCTGTGGGATTGAAACTCATCACCAAACAGACTCTCTTTTTCAACCGTAGGAGCATTTTAATGTGACGTTAATTTCACAGTTCGTTGGTAAGAAAAGCCAAGAGTTCGGGGCGGGTGGTGATGTCTAACTATCTGCCTTCCCTCGTCACCCGCTAGTACAGCGATAAGTCTATGGATTTACAACTCTAAAATCATGGGTTCGATTTTCCTCGGTGGATTCAGCAGATAGCCCTATGTGGTTTTGCTATAAGAAAACACACACTGCCTTTCTTCCAGTGTATCGCTTCATAATTAGGAACAACTGGAGCAAATATCATTCGAGTATTTGCACGAAATTAAACAAATAAATGACTTAAAATGTCAATAAAAGTTTGAAAGAAATATCGGAGGGTTATAACAGATGAAAATAAATCAAATTAAAGGGACAAGTGAATTATGAAGATTTGATCAGAGTCGTTGAAAAGGTGCTGACATCAGCACAGAAACATGCGTTTATTTGTATTTTTGACTTTATTATTAAAAAAAAATTGTATTTGCCTGTATGTATTAGGCTTCTTGTGAATTTGGCACTAACTTACACGAGGACTTTCTGCGCTCGCAGCCCCAAATTTAGCAATGAAAGACTAGGGGGGGGGGGAAGGTAACTAATCGTTACCATTCACCGCAAACTCTTGGGCTACTCTTTTGCCAACGAATAATGAGATTGATCGTAACATCATAACGACCCCATCACCGAAAGGGCGAAAATGTTTGGTGGGACGAGGTTTCGAACCTGTGATTCTCGGGTTGGGAGTTAAGTGCCCTAACCATTTAGCTGTCTGTATTAGAGAGAACCTGCTATCGAAATAATAAATACCTCACAATAGTGTTTTGACCAGCTAGCGAGAAGTTCGTCTACGTTACATCTATGATATGTGACGTCACTTGAAGCTCATGCGTCGAAAGTGTGAGATATTACCTGAATCAGCCACGTCGATCACATGCTGTCTGAAATAAGTGCATTAATAACATGATATAATACACAAAGGTATTTATTGTTGGCTGTCGAAAACCTAAACCAGCTACTACTGAAAATAATTAAAACATAATTTCAATGGAATAAACTTTTCATAAAACAGACAGATTCGTGGAATTGTGACACACATCCGGGGCTCGTGTCCTGTGGGCCGTTTCCCAGCAACACTTCTGATGATACCTAAAGCAGCTACGTCTATAATATGTAATATTACCTTAAAATAAAGTAGTATTCCTAATTTTGGTTAAAAATACAAAAAAAAAATGTTTTGGTTCTTTGCAGAAAGTGTTTGATTTAAATCTTGATTACTTCAAGCACTGTTTCTTAAGAAAAGCAGCTGTAGATAAGAATATAGTAACTCTCAATAGGTGTCGTTACCAGACATATTTTCAAATCAACATCTTCTTGTTTGTTTGTTTTTTGGAATTTCGCACAAAGCTACTCGAGGGCTATCTGTGCTAGCCGTCCCTAATTTAGCAGTGTAAGACTAGAGGGAAGGCAGCTAGTCATCACCACCCACCGCCAACTCTTGGGCTACTCTTTTACCAACGAATAGTGGGATTGACCGTAACATTATACGCCCCCACGGCTGAGAGGGCGAGCATGTTTAGCGCGACGCGGGCGCGAACCCGCGACCCTCGGATTACGAGTCGCACGCCTTACGCGCTTGGCCATGCCAGTCAACATCTTCTTAAACTGCCTGACACTGCAGTCAAAATGAATGTAAATGTAGTTGAAATGATCGTTGTTATATAAATAACTCACTTCTGTAAGACGTAACGTTATTAAACCCATTAGAAGGTGTTTCTTAAACTAAGCTTCTTTTACAAAATTGTCTGATATACTATTACAACTTACCTCTCGTGACAGTAGTGTTACAGTAAACCTCTCATGGCGTTGGTAATCGTGATTGTGAATATTTAATATACAGAGAACCGGAGATAGCTGCAGTAGTGTGGGGTCGAAAACACATGTTTATGAGAACGAGATGAAACGTGAAAAAAAATCAAATATACAAGATGAAATACAGCTAGTTATTTTATCAGACATTAAAGTTGGCATTATGCTGAAATTTGCTAAAAATTATACTTACTTGAAATTGCTACATTTATCATAAATAGCTGTGATATTAAATATTTTAGAAGCAAACCCAAACTGAAATTGGAATTGAGACGTAAAGGAAGATATTTTAAAACGTGTACTTATGGTTGGCGCAGATTTTCACACTGGAGTGTCCCCACTTGCGAGAGACTGAAAACAGAAGGATCTAAGAACGCTCGAAACGCACTAACGGAAAGAAGATATAGAGACTACAATAATAAAATAAGATATACTTAAAATGATCATTTCCATAAATAAGGGGCGTGGGCATTAGAATAGGGCCTTACTAAATAAAAAAACACATCCAGATACTACGTATACTGTTGATGTCACTTCTGAATTTCCACACAAACACATAGGGTCTAAGAAATATGTGTATATGTATAAAACTTGTATGGGTGGGAAGTTACAATTGGTGAACTACATCTATAACCCGTAAATCTAGAGCTACATGCAGCTCTTTAACTGTAAACATTGGGTTCTCTGTAATGTCCATATTAAAAAAGAAAAGTTTACCTTGCATACGCCTAAATAACTTTCTACTCAAAAGAAAAATATTCTTTTAAAGTTAGAGAAAGAAAGACTGAGTGCAAAAAGTACTTTGATTAGTTTTTTTGCTGGTCAGTTTTGGTATGTACAGTTGTTAGACCAACTGTAGTCTAGTACGTAACTTGTGGATCTCCAAAAATTATATTTATCTGCTACTCCATACTTCTGAACACAATACCTCTCATACCATGAAATATTGCCGGTCCCTGATGCATGTGCACGGTGTAAGATACATTTTTTTTTTCAGAGTTTCAAAACTCTTAACCATACACCATTTAATGTCGAACACAATTCGTAGATATTTTTAAAGAGAAAGAGTTTATTTTGTAACGACCTACAGTAAATCAACAGTATAGCGTAACACTCCCTCCAACGTCTTAAATTATAATTTCTTATCCGCGCGATTATTAATGTAAAATCAATACTTCTTATAAGTGAAGCCTTATTTATGTTTTGTTTTTTTCTCTCTCTCACTCGATTTCACTACCTTTCAGACTTCCGCACTGAAGACGTTGTCCTTCAAAGCGATTACAGAACGAAGATTTGGGACAATGGTTCTTTATCGATTAATTCGGTGGAAAATGCAGACGAGGGGCTTTACACCTGTTACGCTGAAAATGGTATAGATGAAGGGATTACAGCCTCTATTCGACTTGAATTACATGGTATGTTAAAATTATTCAATGTGTTACGATATAAAATTATTCTTTTTTACTGTTAAAGCAGACATAAGGCGATAAAAAATCACACCCGTCAAGTAAATGAGTAGCACGTATGTAACGGAGAGAAAAAAGTTTCAACTGAAAACTATATTTTACTACGTTATAGCTTGGAGTGAAAATCGAAGTCAATTATTCATAACGAAATTGATATACAACGTTGTTACGAGTTTAAAGTGTATTGTCTTGATTGTTTGTTTATTTTGAATTTCGCGCAATACTACATGAGGGCTATCTGCGCTAGCCGTCCCTAATTTAGCAGCTAGTCATCACCACCCACCGCCAAATCTTGGGCTACTCTTTTATCGACAAATAGTGGGATTGACTGCAATATATGATGCCCCCACAACTGAAAGGGCGAGCATGTTTGGTGTGACTGGGATTCGAACCCGCGACCCTCGGATTACGAGTGTAGTGCCTTATCCACCTGGCCAAATTGGTAAAAATAAAAAAAGAAAGAAAGCAAATACATTAAAACTAACTAATAATCTGATTATTTTCAAAGTAACCTTTTTTTTACCCCAGTTTTATTGAACTTGAACAAACTAGAAGTACGAAAAAAAATATAAATATTTATCGTTTTTATGAAATTTAGAAAGAATCTACTATATAGATACGAAAGAAACTTGCACATTTTTGCTTTATCGAGTTTTTACTGGAATTGTCACTTGCATAAATTATTATTGGAATTATTTAATCGGAAGTTTGTGCAAAAATAATTTTCTCATCCAACTGTATGTTTTTAAATTGACAAAGCGTAAATGTATAAGTTAGAGTAGACCTTGATCAGGACAGGGTCCGAAATTCGCGTTGTTTGGTTGACCTTGACCAGTTAGCAGGCTCAACTAGAAGAGCAAAAAAAGGTAAGTTTAAACATTCTCTCCTTATTTTACCCTGTCATCAAACACACAGTTCTGTACTTTTCTCTTAGAATCGTAGTTTTGTTTTCGTCTCGTGAAAGCATCTTTTCTTTAATCACCAGATGGAGCCTCTAGCTCTACGGGGATCCATAGCCTATTTTTAAATATTATGGAAAATACCCATGATATCTGAAGTAAAAAGAAAGTCTGGAACATGTGAATGGCTGGATAAATCCAAACGAAAAATCCTGAATATTAACATTTCGGTTAAAAATTACCTCTCGGATAGTATTAAAATAGTAATATCCGTTCGCGTTATTTTGTGTGTTTGTCTGACTAAATATAAAGATTATATACATTCCATGAGTGATATAATTCAAAACTGTTGTTTTATATTAAAGCGTTTTTGTTTAACATTAAACATATATCCACATACATATGTGCAATTATGTGTTTCTTTAAAAACTGATGAAACATAATTTACATGTTCATAGATCAAACCATTTTAAACCGATATGGATAAATTAGTCTTTTGTGAAGGATCGATTAGACATTTTGCGAATTTCGGACCTTGGATCATGAAATATTATAAATTTCTCTTGTTTGAGAAAAAAAAAGAAATTGTGGTAGTGTTTTCTCAGAGAGTTCTGTCAACGATTTTATTTGTAAAGCGTTTCTGAATTTAAAATCGTCCTTTTAAAACAAAAAAGCGGTTTATAATAATCATTCTCTTTAATAACTACTTGAGATTATGTTCTATAATCTTTACTTTATTCTCCATTCGATTATTATCATTTTGTTAGATATCTGAAAGTTAATGTTACGAAATTTCAGTGCCTCCTAATATAATAGTAGTAGAAGGGTCGAAATCTATCAGGAAAGGTGAAAGCACTTTGTTACAATGTGCTGTGAGCGGGGAGCGCCCTCTAACGATATCTTGGATAAAAAACGGAAATAGCATTGACAAAAGTTTTTCCAGGTAAGCAAAAAGGTTTAAATGTTTACTGCATGAAACGTTCGTATTTAAACTCTGACATAAAATTACAAAAAATAAAAATGGGCAAAAACGCCTCTATATTGTTCTGCCAAAATGACTCTTATAGAAGTCTTAAAGATCAACAAAAGGGGAAAAAAAAGTGAGATGTATGACGTGAATTAGACGTTAAGCCATAAGAAACAATAACAAAGGTTTAACTTACGAATGACAGAAAGAAAGGTCATATAAACTATCTTTTGTGCTTTGATAAATACTAAATAGTAGTTTATATTTAACCTTCACTGGGAATACTGAAGTTTATTTTGAACAAATTTAATTGTCTGCGACAAGCTATTTCAGTTGTTAAGATATTTCTCTATGTGTTTAAACTCACAAAGTTTTATGCTCTAGAGGCATCTGATGTGATTATAATTTTCTTATTTAAATTAAATTTTTAAAAACTTATTTTAAGTTGTGTAAAAAGTTTCTTAAATTATTAATGTACTAATATAAAAAATATATTAAAATAATTGTATCAAGGTATGATAAGTTTGAGGAAGAAGCAGTTGATGGCTTACAAGCAAATCTTGTTGTCAACGAGAGTGAACGAGAAGATGAAGGACGTTTCATATGTAAGGTTGAAAATAATTATGGTGAAGCGCAAGGCACGATTCAGCTTCAAATAAACGGTTAGTAGCATCATTAAAATGGTAATTACAAGATTGTTTTTAATTAGTTCACGAAGTTTGAAAGATAAACAAAAGGGGAAAGAGAGAAATGTGACGTGAATTAGACGTCAAGCCATAAGAAAACAATAACAAAGGTTTAACCTACGATTAAAAGAAAGAAAAGTCAAATAAAATATCATTTGTACTTTGATAAATACTAAATAGTAGTTTATATTTAACCTTCACTGGGAATACTGAAGTTTATTTGGAACAAATTTAATTGTCTGCGACAAGCTATTTCAGTTGTTAAGATATTTCTCTATGTGTTTAAACTCTCACAAAGTTTTATACTCTAGAGGCATCGTTATGTATTAAACAATTAATTCCTTTGGTGTGTGTGTGTTTTTTACAGCAAAGCCATATCGTACTATCTGCTGAGCCCACCTAGGGGAATCGAACTCCTGATTTTAGCGTTGTAAATCTGTAGACTTACCGCTGCACTAGCGGGGGAAGGGGGCAATTCTTTTGGTCAAAGAAATTCCCCGTATTTTAACTGCATGTAACAAAAAGGTTCTTTTTTAATATCGTGTAATTGTTTGTAATTGTTTGTTTTTTTAATTTCGCGCAAAGCTACTCGAGGACTATTTGCGCTAGCCGTCCTTAATTTAGCAGTGTAAGACCAGAGGGAAGGCAGCTAGTCATCACTACTCACTGCCACCGATTGGGTTACTTTTTTACCAATGAATAGTAGAAAGAACGAGCATGTTTGGTTTGACCAGGATTCGAACCCACGACCCTGAGATTGCCGTAATTACCTTGCTATACCGGACTACCTAGTATAATAGAAATAACCGATAAACGTGGGATTATAGTAGGTTGTTAAACGAGAAATGCCAAATCTCAATACTTTGAAGACATAAGTTATTTAATGCACTTTAATAGTAAGAGTAGTGTAACTCATCCAAAGTAAAAGTAATTCAAATTACAGGTATCACAAGTTTACGTATTTTAATTTAATACAATAATTACCGGGAAATAGAAAGTGCAAGTTTAGCGTATACTGTTTTATAATAATGATACTTGAAACATTATATGTGTGTTTATAGAGAGGTTTACCGTTTAGACGTTTTATCAAAGCTGTTTTGACAGCGTACATTGTTCAGACTTTCATTCTCCTATGTGGCTGTGCTTGGAGGTTTGTGGTTAATGATATTTTGGTCTCTGGTAACAATTCCATCATGTGAAGTCTCCAGCACAAACACCAAAACATCATTTTTCTTAGACTCCTAATGTTAAAGTTTGTTTATTACAATATATGTTCAAACACTTACCTATAACAGAGATTCTAACTCATAAGTACAGAAACTACACGTTTACTGAAAGCATGGTTTAGTCAAGGGTATAAATCAAAACATCCTGAAGTTTTTTATTGTTTTAACCCAAACATTGGATGGTGAACTGGTTGCTTATGTGTTTTTGGTTCTCAGTTATTTCAATTTCTTTATATAGAACCTCCATCAAGTCCTTTAGATGTCAGATTTGTGAATATAGGCAGCAGATCAGCCAGAGTTGTGTGGAGAGCGCCACCTAGTGTCAATCCACCAATTATATTATATATTATTAGATACTGGAAAAAATCAGGTATGCAGAAAGTTTCGAATGAAAATTAAAGTTTAATGTTTCAGTACCTACAAATGATCTTAAAATGCTTGAATGTTGGACTTTTGAATAATTTATTTCTGCACTTATGTTTACTGTTAAACTTAGTTTACAAGCTACCTATAATAGTGTAAAAGGTTTTGTTGTTGTTTTTTAGACATTCTAGATATAAAATTTAAATATAACAACATCTTTAATTAGATGTTCGCAATTGTAAGGAAGTAAAAAACTAAATTATTTCTAAAACATTAATTATTACAAATAAAATCGAACAAGGTGATGCAGAATTTAGTTTTTCTATGGCAAAAATTAGTAACTCTCAATTCAATCCAGTGTAAATTTATTTATTAGTAGCTGATACAAGATTCTGCCCTCTTGAAATAAATAGGACATAGAGAGGAATGTATAGACATCTATTATAACGATATTGGTATGCTTGTTTTTAAACTTACCAGTTTGTGTGTATGTGTACTGTTTGCTGTCAAGCCAAGATTAACAAGTGTGTTAAATGTTTTTCTGTAGGTTGCCTGAACTCGTTTGTTTTCTCTGTCTTTTTTCTGTAATAAGTAATGTTAATTTTCAGGTGCGCTTCAAGAAATATCCGTGTCTAACACTGAAACAACAACTTTGCTTAATGATCTTCGTGCTGGCTTTGAATATATTGTCCAGATTTTAGCAAAGAATGATGTCGGCATTGGTCAACCTTCTGAAATGGCTACCTTCAATACAGAGGAGGAAGGTATAGGTCAATTCCAGTCTTTTTGTTCTTGAAAATGTACAGTATAGAAGATTAAGAAAGAAATGGTATTTAGAAAGCTGGAATTTTTAAAGTTCTAATCGTCTTTGTAGTATAATAGAATAGTTTCTAAAGTTGTAGAATTTTAATTCTTAGAATTATAACAATAGCAAGGAACCATGTTTCTATATGATTAAGTGAGTCAGGTCTATATACATTTCAGCAAATATTTTTTTTATTTGATTAACATTTTTTTCTTGTTTTAGAACCAGACATGCCCCCAACTGACCTCTTAGTAGAACCTGTCGATTCTCGTAGTTTAGAGATATCTTGGAAGGTATGTCTTTGTATTTAGTACTCGTATGTCATGTGTCTACCATCCTAAATCAAGAACAAGGCTCTTAATAAAAACATAAAAAGAACAATGGTCTCTTGTCAGTGTTTTGTTCCAAGGTGCAATAATGATATATGATACATCAAACCTCTCTCTTTCCACAATTTTCCTATTGATGTTAACAGAAAAAAAAACCAGTGGTTTGTAACGATTGGGCGTGGTAAAGAACATCTGTTTTTGGTAAATAATCCAAAACAAACCCATGTAAATCTAGTCTAATTCTAGGAAGAGAGCCTTAGCCTGCACAACCTAGTTCTGAACCTATAATAAGGCTGTATGAAATTTTAAACATATATAAGAAATTATAGCGTTAAACAAGCCTTTGTTTTCAAACAGTCCTATTTAATCTGCATAAAATATCCAATACATATACAATAGTATTGTGTGTCACCTGTTGCATGTCCATGTAACTACTTTACAGAGCGTAGATGGATCTTCGCAAAAATTATTATGGACGTTCATTGGGTCCATTCAACAATACATACAAATTTTCATTTTGCAGTTTCTGTTTAATCATGGATTTACATAACTTCCATCCAAGGGACAGATACCCCATCTAGTAGTGCATAAAGTTCAAATTAGCCCATTAAGACAGTGTCGCACTGTTTCCCTTTCAATGCATTAGTACTATGTATTTCAATTATTATGGAGTTTTATTCATCAAATTATGCACATGTATTATTAAATAATGAATAATCAGTTTTGAAATAAAAATTACAAACACGGTAACAAATGTCAGGAATAGATGTACAGTTTTAGGCCTATATTTATGACACAGAATGTGACAAATGGCCTTCAACATCATGTACGTATAACTTATGGAAGAAGTTGTGGCCTTTCCTGAGATATTTTACAGACAGTTTAAATGTCTCTCAATGATTGCAGTAAAGTCACACATTATACTAAGTTATTGGTCCATCTAGGATCTCCCATGCTTTTGTTTGTAGTCACCATTGTTTATTTGTGGTGTATTAAGAGTATTAAGAATTTTTTTATAATGAGGTATGAAGATAGAGAGAATAAGGCCTTCTGTTGAAAAGTGATGTGGTGAAACTTAATTTCATTTTTAGATTTTAGACAAAAACTATAAAGATTCCTAATGTTAGTTTTAAAAAACAATACAATAAACGATTGTTAAGCTAGAAGTACAACTGATATTCACAGTAATATAAGAGGTTTTGTGTTATGAGTCTTAGGCTGACAGCCGTGTTTCAGCCATGTTACATTTTTTTTAGTTTAAAGTTTATTCTATAAAATTTATTTCCTCTCTAATGGTGCTTACTGTGGAAATATCTATCTGAATATATCATATTTTTAGACAAAACACAAAACTATCATGTTATGAGTTACTGTAATATATCATATTTTTAGACAAAACACAAAACTATCATGTTATGAGTTACTGTAACACACCTTTCAAGTAACATCAGAAACTTTTGCCAGCACTTTGAAGTAAGTGTAATATTTAACAAATAAACTTTACATTATACTTAGATAAAAATCAAGTACATATTTTGATTCTTATATGTAAAATGCCTAATATATATATAAACTATATACACTTTATACAGTTGTGTCATTTATCAGTTGTTGTTTTTTTAAGGCAGCTACAATGAGGGAGAATAGAAAACCAAGAGCAAATATTGAAATAATTGTTTCTTCTAAATATTCACTGATATGGGTTTGTAATTATTTTCTATTGGTAGAAACATGTATAATTGACAACATACAGCATCTATCCACAATTAGTAATATTAACAAAATATATTTTTTTGCCCATACATAAAATTAGGAGTTTGATTCTCCTCTGTACACAGCTGATAGCCCAATGTGACTTTGCTGTTAGAAAACATGCACAAGCTTACTTATATAATTAAGATATTATAGCATAATATAAAATTACAACTAATTTTAATTACATTAATTAATTCCAATTACTCACAGGTACATTGAATGGTAGGCAGCTAATAATAACAAGTAATAAAACATTTATAAAAATTAAGTATGCTGTAGGGATAACAACGCCAAAAAGTACCAAAACAAGGTAGGAATGAATACTCAAAACCATGCAAAAATCTCTACATGAGTATCCAGTAAGTACCAAGTCAAACATCAGGATTTCTTTAATTGAATAATAGGTATTGATTTGGCTAGAAAAAAAATGGTTATCAAGAACCTCAAAATGCAATAGTAGGATCATTGAACTGACATGTAAGAAGCCAGTGTATATCTGTAATCTCTTTTAGGAACAACTGATGCAGGACTGAACTGAATAACCCTTTTGTTTCTCCAACAGAAGAAAATGGTAACTTCCACAGCCCAGTCACTCAATCCTCACAGAAAACACTTGTTAATAAGAAAAAGAAGTCAAATATTGAAAGCTGGAAGCAAATTTGACTTGGTTAGCCTTGAATTATTGTTTCGAAAAACCTTTATTGTTATAGAATGTCAACAGTTTATATCTAGAAGCAATTCTGAGTCATCTACTGAGAGCTGTGCTGGCTAATATGATGTAACAATACAAATAACTATGAAATCACATGTTACACGTGTCCTGGAAACACATGCAGAGGGTACTGTTGATCATTCAAACCTACTACATAAATCAGTACTGTGTGTTTCAAAGATGCAGTGGCTTTTTATACCAGCCATGGATGGAAGCAAGTACAAAAGCTTTGATGAGCTGGCATTCTTATATGCTAATATTCTCATGCAACAGTTTCAGGAATCAGCACTATCATTAGCGTGATTAAAAGGTATAATGTGATGAACGCCTCTTAGGAATGGACACAATGCAAGTAGAAAGTTGTGGAGTGTAATGAAAATACAATGCTACATGGAAGAAGTTCCTAGGTATTCTAGACAACAAGTACATACAGATTGTATATAATTTGATATGAAGAGCTTGCAATGACCTGTTTACAGAACATCCACTAAGAGCTTTTTGTTTAGTGGGATGCAGCAGTGTAAAAAAATAAGGTAAGAATAATGTACTGTTCCATGCAGTGTGTGTAAATCAAAGAACAATCATCACAGATTTCTCAGACATTGATGAAATGAAGAACACATTCCATTTTAGATAAGTAAAGGTTCATACCTGCCCATGAATTCAGTCATATCATTATAAAATGATCTGTGGTATTTCACCAGAAGACTGTAATTAAAGGATGTAATTCAGTTTCATTACTGTTCAACATTGGTAAAGTTGATATCAAGTGATCCAAAAAACATTTTAAAACTTGTCATGCTCTCAGGGTCAGACAGATTCTGCAGTGAAAAAAAAAAGTACAGAAACTGGTCACTGCACTGTGTGATTCAAGAAGGAAAGAACTAATCACCATACTGATTCTAAGAAGATTTGCATAGAGCTAGCCAAGGATAAAAAAACCTCATGAAGAGACCTGCATAGCAGCAAGGTGTAGTAAAATTCATACAGTAGGTGGAAAGAAGATGAAATTCTTTCCATGATCCCAGTACCTCCAAAGTTACTCATATTTTGATTTGTGCATATAGTTGCAGACAGATGTGCTCAGGAAGTTATGTCACCAATTGTTCCTAATGTAAAAATTTGATCAGACCATCAGCCATCAGAAGACTATACTGGATCTGTTACGATTCTTGTTTGTGTGTGGTTAAATGGAACATTTAACTACATTATATCAAGCAAGTGTTAAATTGATATTTTGTGTTCTCTGATGCCATTATGAGTTTATTTCATATATTTCTTCAGGATTGTTAAGATATTTTTGTAGACACCATCACTTTGTTCTGACATACTTTCCTGTTATTCTAGATTATTCTCATTTTTGCTCTAACTCCTGTTTATACCATCCTGTTTCAATTTTTTTACAAATTGTAGAGGTAAATAATTTTTGGGTTTATACATATTCATAGGTAAATACGATCATGTATTTGACATAATATTATACATATTTCAGCCACCACCACCAGAGAATCACAATGGGCTGTTGAAAGGATACCACATAGGGTACAAAAAGAAAGGAACTACATCATCGTTTATGTTTGAAACTATCCCCACAACAAACAATAAACTACAACACATGGTGCTTAAAAATCTTCAGTCTTCTACAAGCTATACAGTAGTAGTGAAAGCCTTCAACAATGCTGGAACTGGCCCACCTTCAGATGAGTTTGTGTGTCAAACTTTAGCAGGAGGTAAATCTTTTAAGTCACTGTCTGTTTTACTTCAAATAATAAAGTATTCAGTGACAGTTTTATGTTGTGCTATTACATAACTAAAACCTCCTATGGGTCAGCCGTAAGTCCAAGGGCTTCTAACACTAAAAATTGGGTTTCATTATCTGCAGTTGGTAGAACACAGATTACCCATTGTACGGCTTCATACTTAAAAACAGTTTTCAAGATGTAGTCATAAACTTAAATTTGAAATAAAAGAAATTAATTAATATATGCACATAAAATTTCAATTTGGAATTTTAAAGATCCTCCACCTCCACCAGAACTTAAAGTCCATGATGTGCAATGGAATTCTGCTACTGTCACCTGGACAAATCCAGCAAATATGAAAGAACCTGTATTTCGTAAGTAATACTATACCATTTCATGTTTGATGTCAGAGAAGTTCAAAGAAGTTTTCATATTAAAAATCTTAAAACCTGAGCACTTTTTAAAGGTCAATCTTTCTTCTTCAGAGGTAAACTAGAAATGTTTACTTCGTGTTTATCACAGTTCCAGTACCATGGGGGGGAGATTGCCTATCTAGTTTAGATTCTCTGCTCCCCTAATTTCAGACTCAAAATTAATATAAAAATTAACTGACAAATACAAATAAAAAATTGAGATAGTATACAATACAAGTTCAACATAGAAGTAATAATCCATAGCTCAGATGTGAAGGCTTCTAATGTCTTAATATACTGTCATATGACTTATTAATCAATGTACAGTGATATATAATAGTAATGAATACTAGACGATCCATTTTAGTTACTTTTTCCATCCCCCCACCCCAAATAGATTAATTAATTAAAAAAAAAAAAGTGGTGCCTTCAGAAGACACACATGTTGCAACAGTGATGGAATTAATCTTAAAGATATATGCATGATAAAATAAATGCTAACTATTAGAAATAGAAGTTCAGAGCATTTAAGATTAATTATTTATTAAGAAAACGTTGAATTAATACTACAACTAGTCTATGAAGTAGAATTGTTTCACCTAGTTAGATCTATCTGTAAATTGTATTCTCAAGACAGCTGGTATGGGTATTAAAATAAAGTACAGAACAAGTTTCTAACCTTCTTAAGACATCTCCAGGTAAACAAAGAGAGTTTGCAACTGACCATTGACAATGTCAACTTAAAACTATGCTCACCCAATAAAATTAAGGATGAAATAAACAAAATAAAATGACACTTCATCAACACTAACAAATTCCTTCCAAAAACTGTTGAAAAAATTTTACACACACACACACCTAGATCAGCAACACAGTCAACAACAAACAAACAATAATAAATTTCAAGAAACAAAAAAACTACAAAATCTTACATTGCTGTATACCATATATTTTTGAAATCTGCAAAAAATTAACCAACACTTGGAAAAAACTTGTAACAAAACACAATATTCCAGTAAATGGTAAATTTATTCAAAAACCAGATACAAAACTAAAGTCCATACCATGTAAAACTACACTGATAAACACAATGCCAACATTATTTATAAAATACAATGTAACAACTGCCATAACTTCTATGTTGGAGAAACAAGTAGAAAAATGGAAACTAGATTCAAAGAACACAGAAAAACACCTTCACACATTTTTGAACAGTGCAAATCAAATAAGCACAACATAATCATAGAAAACATTAACATATTAAGTAGGTAAACAAATACAAACAAACGTAAAATCAAAGAAGCACTACTTATACAACAATTCAAACCAAAATTAAACCAATACCAAGGAACACCTTTATACCAATACTAACTAATAATCTAACATCTATGTCCCCTGCTGGTACAGTGGTAAGTCTTCAGATTTACAATGCTAAATTCAGGGGTTTGATTCCCCTCAGAGGGCTCAGCAGATAGCCCGATGTGGCTTTGCTGTAATAAAACATAAACCTAATATCTAACTACAATGCCTTCTACAATACCATACCTGTTTATACTCTTTTTTTTCCCTAAGACATGTGCACAGCAATGGTCAGTTGCAAACTCTCTTTCTCAACCTGAAGATGACCTCAGAAGGTCGAAACTTTGTTCTATACTTTATTTTAATTAAAGTTTTAATACCCATACATTGAGAATACATTTTTACTTCAAGCGGGTTTCTCATCATCATGAATTACTATCTGTAAATTGTTATCCAAACATGATGAGAGTGAGTCATTAATGGTTTCCAAACTCATTCTTTTAAGAATAGTAACAGAAAAGTCTGAATGAAGATTTGAAATCTGTTAGTGATTGTTTAAACAAAATATAGAATAAGAATGTTTGTGTTTTGTTTCTTATTCTTTTTTGTTTCCTTTATTAAACCCCGAAACTGCAATTCATAATAATTTAAATTGGAAAACCATAAAGATTTTCTTATTCCTAAGAGTACCTGTTGGAATATGGAATTTCTACTAACAGACAACAAAAACTTCACATTCCGGGATCACTTCAAGAATATACCATCCAAGATCTTAACAGTGGTCAACATTACACTATTCATATAGCTGCTTATAACAAGTTTGGATGTGGTAAATTCTCTTCTCCCTTGCTGGTAGTCATTGAAAGGAAAAAAGGTATATTGTGTTTATATTCCTTCCATCCCTTATTGAATAACAGCAAATATAGACCTCTTATGTTCTATATAAATCAAAGTAAAAGCCTCTATTTTATGATTAAACCTAGAATGTGATAGAAGTTTATTAGTTTTTCCACTTAGGATAGCAAGAGTTTATTTATTTAATTTGCAAACAAATAGACCAAAACTTGATATTTAATTTCTCCTTAAGATATAAAACTAAAGTATATATAAAAACTGTAGTTTCCAAACAATATTCTTCTGTATATTTGATAGAGTTGTATTAAACGTAATTGTCCAGTATTACTGGAAAACCCTAGACTTCTTTTACTTTTATAAGTTTTGAAACTTATATAATATCATTTACACATTTAAATTTTGCCTGCATGTGAATTAGTCTATAAATTTTTTGCCAGATAGGGTAGAGAAGCCACCTTATTATTTTTTACGGTTTAAAGAGCACCATGTTTTATTAATACTGTTTTTAGGATCTGATCTCAAAACATCAGCAACCCCTGATGCAGTGTCCTTTTACTTTGAGATGTATTTTGTTATACCAGTGGCAGCCTCAGTTACGGTGGTCATCTGTGTTGTAGTGATTGCTTGGGCTTGTCTCAAAAGAACACGATTTGTTCAAGGTATGCAAATGTGATACAGTTTGTGTTGTCTTATAAACAGAGTTCAAAGTTTCATTTGATTTCAGCTCCTGAAATGATAGAAGGAAAGAGGTTATGGCCAGCTCATGGTTAATATGTAAGAAATAATAGTTAGGATTAATTACATTACTAATAAATAAAGAATAAAGATTAAGAATTGGAATTAACTATGTAGCAAAAATGATTAACTTTAATGTATTATATATAGTAATGAAATCATGTGTGTTAATAAGTTAACTATTATATATTCCAGAAATGGGTGTAAAAACTGCAAAATATAGCAAGCACCATGTTTGACATAGGTAATTTCTTAAAGAAATAAATTCTCTATCCATAACTAACCTTCAACTGTAACAATCCTGACGTACCTGTCCAAATAAATTGAAAATGTTTATTAGCCATTTTCAGAACAGGGTTAAATAAAACACTACATCCAAAAAAACAAGAAAATGTTGAAACATATTTCTGTAAACATCTTATATAGGAGCTTATTTTGATCTATCTTGTCTGTTAATTCAAAAAGAATAATTAAGCCTAGATATTATTATTATTGTGTTTAGTTATTAATTGATTTATTCAGGTTTATATTACAAGTGAAAAAAACCTTCAATGGTGCACTGGATATAACGTAACTTTCAAATAATGCTGCTTTACCTTTTTAAGTTTATAATCACAATCTGTTTAACTACTTACAATCTTGTAGACATCTAATGGGAAAAAACAACTAACTTGTTTAATGTATTTGAATCTGTACATAATTAGTTTAAAATTGATTCACATATTGTTTAGTAGTAGTAAATAGATATTTTAGGGTTTTTTTCTTATTCATTGTTAAAGTTTGGTTATATTAATTAAAACTCCAAATTTTTTTCAGTGAAAAAATCCTCGCTTTATGTTGCTTATAAACAACGTGCATCATGTACTTCAGTATCTGGAGTTTCAGCATCATGTAACAGCAGAGTATACGATGTAGCGTGGGAAATACCCAGTGGAACAGTGGTAACTGAATGTTTGTCATTATTTATTTTAAAAAAATAATGTTTTAAGTGGGCTATCTTGAACTAGGATATTCTTCTTACTGTCAGTTGTTAAAATCTTGCTGATAACATTCTCAAAACATCAACTGTATGTTGTTCTTTTTACTTTCTTCAATATGCATTCCCAAAATTCATGAGCTTAGGCCCATCTCTCTCTCTCTTTTTTTTACATAAAAACAGTGTTATAAGAAGTGATATTCTAATTTGTACATAGGAATAGATTGAGGGGAAACTGGAATAATAAATGCATACTTAATATTATCAAATGTAATTCACACTAAGTAAATTCGTAAAGAATAATAAACACTTTTTTGTACAAATGTGTTATAATACTAGTATTTAATTAATAGCTTTTTGACCAATAGGACTAGGTCATCATCAGGTTATATGTCATTACAGTTGAACTTTAACCTGATGCTGACCTGTTGTTATTGTGGCTTTCTAAGGTGACCTGGAAATACTTTGGAACTATATCAGATAAAAGTATGCCAAAAAAGGAGATTTGATGAAATTATGTGAAACAATATTGAACTTGTATAGACTGAGTTCATGCTAAGGAATAATGAGATGGGACAAAAAGTGTAACACATGGTGAAAACAATGCTTTGTAGTCTTAAACAAAAACACAATATATGTACTTGCACTACATATGGTCACTTCTCTATTAAAACAAGGATTAGGTTCAAAGTAATGTTAATTAAACAAATAATTTCTTTATCAGGAAATAATGTACAATGAACCATCCAGACTCAACACTTGGTAGTATTAAACTTTCTGCCTGATATATGTAAGACTTCCAGATATTTCTAAAACATTGCTAAAACCAGTTTATCTCAGAATGGTTGGTATGGGTATTAACACTTTTATTGATAAGCAGAAAACAATGTTTCAGCCTAGGTTGACCTGAAGATGACCTAGGAAGGTCAAAACGTTGTGTTTTGCTTATCAGTAAAAGTGTTAATACCCATACCAGCCATTCTGAGATACATTTTTATTTCAAGTGGGTTTCTTATCATCAAGAGAAACCAATTTGGATACTCCTTTCTAAATCTTTAAATGTTAGAAGAGTGGTTTGTTTTGCCTCACTCATGGAAATCTGTGAGTACAACAAAACAGACCTTTTGTGAGGTTTAAGGTTTTGTCAATTAAATTTATTACAATTTTTCAGATATCTTGTTTCTCCAATGGGTTGTAGAACACTGAATTTGGGGAACAGAGCAACAAGGCGCATGCAGCAGTTCATTCCTGTTCTCTGTTGAACCATAAACTTCTCTGAGAATCACGTTGATGTCAGCAGTATGTCTCCTGGTTTGGGGAGGCTCACCACTCTATCCCCCCCTCATCTAGTTGGCACAGTGTTGCTAGTCCTTCCTTTAGGGGTTGTTGTGACCAGAGCTAGGGTTGTGTTCTGGCTGGCTTTAGTCTAGGAGTCTTTTATAGAACTTTCTTTCCACCAAATAGGCTTTAATTCATCAAATAACATGTCATTACATCAGTCATCTCTTAACAGGAGAACCTTATCAACTGGTGTGCATCAGAGATTAAAAATTCTTCCCGAATAATAAACCACAATGAGATTGTTGTCATAGACTGTTGCAGCAGTGACAAAAGACATACATCTAGGCAAGGATTTCTCCTTGACATGACTCCTCTTTCAGATGACTATCTCCCCTTAGTGACCGATTTCTAGATTGTATGCCCATCTTTTCATGGGAAATATCACTTTAAAACAAATAAAACGTTTCTAAACATTTACAGCCAAAATGTTTCAGCTAAAGACAGTAACTTTCCAGCAACTATAAGTAAAGCCCAAAAATTAAAATTTCTTGTTACATATCCACTCACTTCTGTACCAGGTCAAATCTAGAATCAGGCTCGGATCAGACTTTGAATAATACTAACTAAATGAATGGTTTCTACCTCCAAATAAATCTTAATTTTAACTAATACGACTGTGCTACCCTGTGACTGGTCATTCTCACTGCACATGGGCTGGGCCAAAACCATTAAATATTATCTATATAACCAATGAAGAGCATTGCCCTCAACTTTCTGAAACAAGGTCACTGTAAGCAGTGCCCTTTACAGGTGGTAATAGGTGTTATCAGTTTTGAAAATTACAAAGAAATATGAGTAATTTGAAGTAAGATCAAACTAATAATTTTTTCCCCATTTGTTATGAGAAAACATGCAAGTACACAGAGCAAACAGAAGATTAAAAAATAGCACAAAAAGAAGAAACCTATGGTATATTCATAAACCACATTATCTAACATATGTCATCATCAGGTTATACTCCATCACATTTAAAATTTAATGTGATGTGGCCTACTCCCATACCTTTACCTAAATATTAAAACACATTCTTATCGTAAAGCTACTTATTACTCTATATTAACTCCTACTCAGTCTTTACATCTTAAAGAATATATTATTTTATAGGAAGTAGTAGTAAAAACCTTTTAATTATTCAAACTGTGCGACTTACAGTTTATAACTAGAATGTAATTTCTCATGTTCAGATGGCTTTCAGTATTATAGTGAATAACTTAAAACTGTAGAGTGCTCATTTGCTAGGTTGTGCAGATTGCTGAATTGCCACACTAATATCAATGATACAAAACATTCGTACTTTATAAAGCAATATATATATTAATTTATACTTGGATGCTCACAGATAAATGTGATCATATATTTGGAAGCAGCTGATTTTAGACTACAAACCTTTGAAAGATTTACGAATGAATGAATCCTGAAATGTAGCAGTGAAGAAAGTGTTAATAGAAAATTAAATATCCATTTTGAGTCATAATTATAAGCTACTTTTTATACACAAATCTAATGCCTTATTTTTTACAATAATCAATGAAAGCTCAAATAATACAAAGAAATCATTACTAGCTGAAACAACAAATAGTAATTTGCAAAATTAACTAAAACTATTGTGAAGAGGAAAAACATTTACCTTACTTATTAATATTTTTAATGGCATGGCATTAGATGTATTGGTACAGCTATATTTTTTGGAAGACTTTTGTAGACAAAGTAAAATATTGTTAGAGAAAGAATTTGATTCTACTTTTAAGATTTCTCTTGGAAATATATTTGTTAATGATTTACTTAATATTAGGATTTATTCATATGACTAAAACTGAGGTAGAGAGAGATTTCTTGGAAAAAGGACAAGTGCAAGAATTAATAAATATATAATCAATGATTATGTTGGATTCTTTTCTCTAAATATTTCTACTCTTATAAACACTAATGTAACTACAGGTTTTGCTTTATTTAGCAGAAAATTTCAGAATTAATATTCAAAAAGCAATTCAGGACAGTTAATACATTAAGTGTAAGAACAATGTTCTCAAAATGGATTGGTAATTATAATGGACCAATAGCTTTTTTGCCCTTTTCATTTTATTATTTATTATTAACTAACAATTTCTGTAGAGAATGTTCATGATTGTGATGTAGTGTTTTAAAAATAAGCGTTATTTGATATTACCTTGAAAGAATTTAAATCCGTATTCAAATCATAATAACTTTCATGTATTTTCAGCCTCAGAATGGGCCTCACTACACAAAGCTGAAACCTCCTTATGTCCTTTCGTAACCAAGAACAGTGTTGGATCAGGATTTAGTTCAGGAAACGATAATAAAACAAATTTATAGTTCTTTACAAACACAGTCGTAATGTGAAAGTGTTTTTATATATCAAGTACAACTCTGAAGAGATTTTGCTCAGTAATTTGTGGTATTATAGAAAGCTGTTTTATCATCAGCCTCATGACTGTTTAAGAAATGTTTTTAATGTACACATATTGATCTAAAAGGAAAGCGTTTTTGTGTACTTATTTATGAACAAAATATCCTATAATAAGAAAATTTACTAACTTGTTGTCACTAAAATAGCTTTTGTTACTAGTTTGTCATATCCAAAAGTTTGTACTTTGATTGCTAAATAACAAAACAAATTGCAGGTTATAATCCTTTTGGTTCCAAGTGATGATGTTGAATTCAGTTCACCACAGGTTGGATGAAACATCCATAGTTTAAATTTCCTTGTCCAAGCAATGAGTTAGATTCAGTTTGTAGATGAGTTGGATGATAGATCTATTGTAGGAGACCCCTGTCCAAGTGTTGATGATGTTGTCAGGTAACAGATGGGTTGGTTGTGAAATCTATAGTATAAAAAAATCCACAAAAGTGGTTGAGAGATGTTTTCAGGTAATAAGTGGATTAGGTGAGAGATCCATAGTACAAAAATATCCTGTCATAGTAATGATAATATTTTCAGGTAATAGATGGATTAGCTGAGAGATCCATAGTACAAAGATATCCTGTCATAATAATGATGATATTTTCAGGTAATAGATGGATTAGCTGAGAGATCCATAATACAAAGATATCCTGTCATAATAATGATGATATTTTCAGGTAACAGATGAATTAGGTGAGAGATCCATAGTATAAAACCCCTCTGTCAAAGTGGTGATGATGGTTTCAAGTTAAAGATGGTTTGGGTGAGAGATTCATAATAAAAGAACCCCCTGTCAAAGTGGTGATTATATTCTGAGGTTACAGATGATTTGGGTTTAAATTAATAGTACAAAAACCCTATCAAAAGTGATGATGATATCTTCAAGTCACAGATAGGTTAGGTGAGAGATCCATAGTAGAAAAAGTTCTGTCAAAGTAGTGGTAATACTCTCAAGTTATAAATGGTTTGGGTGAGAGATCCATAGTTTGAAAAACACCTCTGTCAAAGTGATGATGATATTCTCAAGTTACCAATGGTTTGGGTGATAGATCCATAGTATAACCACCCTCATCAAAGTGTTGATTATATTTTCAACTTGCAGATGGTTTGGATGCAAGATCCACAGCATAAAAACCCTGTCAAAGTGGAGATAATATTCTCATTTCCCAGATTGAGTAACTGAGTACAAAACACCCTGTCATAATAGTTATGATGTTTACAGGTCACAGATGAGTGAGGTCTGTAGTATAAAACGCTTTGTGTATGTGATAATGTTTTCAAGTCATGGATCAGATGGGCAAGAGATCCATAGTATACAGTATCAAGTTTAAGTAATGAAGTTGGTTGCAGTTAATAAATGAATTTGCTGTAAGTTCCACAGTATCTTTTCTATGTCCAAGTAATTTATTTAGTAGATGGAGTGAGTGAGAGATGCATAATGCACCTGTCCAATGACACTTTTGAATTCAATCACAGATTTGATGGGTAAAAATTCACATAGTATAAAACATTTTATCCAAATGATGATTTAGCATTCAGTTTGTAGAAGGATTTGATGAGAAATCCATAGTATAAAAATCCCTGCCAAATTTATGATGTTTTTGTGTCAGAGATGGAGGTTTTATGAGATTCATTACATAAAAAGCCTCTCATTATGGTGATGTGTTCTGTTTGCAGATGAATGAATAAAAGGTAATCCCTGTCCTGTTGATAGTGCTGGATTCAGTTATTACACAAGAAAAAAACTGCTAACACAGTAATGTTAGATTTAAGTTGCAACCAGATTGATTGATCAATATCTTACATAATACAAAAGCTACTTGCCCATGTGATTTTATTATTCAGTTTGCAGATGGATTAGGTAAGTCTAAAGATACACAGTATATAGAAAAAATCTCTTCAGGTGATGAAGATATGTTCAGCTTACAGATTTGTTGAGTGATTGAAAAAGCATTAAAACTTCTTCCAAAAGTGTGACGATGATGTATTCAGTTAGTAGATGGAATAGATAAGAGATGCATAATGTTAAAACGTCTTCCAAAAATATGATGTTTTCAGTTAGTAAATGAGATAGATGAGAGATATGTAGTGTTAAAACTTCTTTCAAAAGTATGTTGATGATGTATTCAGTTAGTAGATCTAATAGATAAGAGGTGTGTAACATTAAAACGTCTTCCAAAAATATGATGTTTTCAGTTAGTAAATGAAATATATAGTGTTAAAACTTCTTCCAAAAGTATGATGGTGAGGTATTCAGTTAGTAGATGGAACAGAAGAGGGATAGGCAGTTTTAAAAACAAGCCCTGTTCATATAATGTTGAATTAATTTCATAAAAGGTTAGATGAGAAATATGTTCCATTTATAAGGTTATGAAGCTTAACTTCTAAATGACACTTCCTTTATAACTGTTTTATTGTTCATAGAATATGTAGCTATTTGTACCATTGTTTAATGTTTCATTTGCAATTTCTGATTTGTTTATGTGATTAATATGTCACTTTGTTGTCATGTAAACGTTAATGTACAGTGTATTTCTAGAAGTTAAATATTTAAGCAGCAACAATAAAAATGTCTGTACATATTTCCTGCTTGACTGCAATTTCATGGCCTCAAGATTTAAGTTTAAAGATTCTGTATAAGAATTCTGAATGACATAGTAACTAGAGCTAGTACCTTGCAAGCCAATCCAGCCATTATTTTCCTTGTTAGTCATGGGCAGTTGGTGGCCAAAGATTTTCCTAGTGGTAGATGTATAGCATATTAAGTGCCAATCTTTATAATCTCTCATAATAACCCTTTTTAGATAAAAGAACAAAGACCCAATCTTTAAATGTGACATTCTTGCTAAACACAATTCCCATCATATCTTTGAAAGTTCAAGATACCCTTGCTCTTACCCAGTAGCTTGCATAAATGCCATGGTAGAGCTACATCTCTTGCTATGGCTCATACAAACCATTAACATATCACATGAATGTAGTTTAAATATCCTAATAATTGCAAATTAATGTTCTCAATATAAACTAAACTGAATTGCGAAGCGTCTTGTTGTTGTTTTATTAGTAGAAACCTACATAATGGGCTATCAGCACTCTGTCCACTATGGGGAATCGAACCGTGAATTTTAGTGTTGTAAATCTGCAGATTTATTACCTACCCACCATGGGACATAGCAAAATATAAAAATTTCTATAATGTTGAGATACAAAAGGATTGCACCACGTTTTTTATATTTCAAAAAAACTGTACGTCAGAGTATAGTTACGTAAAGGCTTTATAATCTCAACCAATACTTTTTTTTTTTTTTTTTTTGCAAAACCGACACTATAGTCTCTTTAGTACACTACTTGAAATTTGTAAAACCAATACTGAGTAAATGGTTTATGTTATACCATATATATTTATTTTTTCGGCGTTACGGGGTTTGCTGCACTCTGTAAGTTGTTGAAACACAATGGAGCTTGGCGATCGATATTTAGTTTCTATAACGTCCGTTAGCACAACGATGACTTAGCTAATTATCACCAGCAGTTTTAAAACCATTAATACAGTATTGTGTCCAACTTTTATAACAGAACTACAGTAAGAAGATACAAGACAAATATTCTCAGTGATCAAAACTACAATATTATAAAATGTGATTTGAGTAGATCGTTGCTGCCTTTCACTGTGTGAAGCCAGTTGCGTGAAACCGACAGGCCAAATATATATAAATGTGCCGAAAATTATAACATTCAACCATTTCAGTCCTGCTAATGAACTTTAACGATTGTATGTGTTAGAACCCACAAAACTAAATTAATATTATCTTCAATCACGAATACTGACTGACCGTATAAAACCTACGCATTTAATTATTCTCGACAAAAAACTATAATAATTATAAATTACTGTAACAAAGAACATAGATGAATAGCTATTTCATAACCCTTAATTTTTACACGAAAAAGTAGTAAGTAATAACAATGAACAAAACCTTCTCTTTCCCAGTGGCATAAAGGTAAGTCTGCAGACTTATACCGCTAGAAACTAGGTTTCGATACCCGTAGTGCTTAATAACACATACAATACTGAATAAAATATTAGTATTTCCACTATTTTGATAGCAAACATTTTTTAAACTGGTATGTATGACTATCATGTTCCCTCTAACGAGTAAGCGGTAAATCTGAGGGCTTATAACACTAAAAATCTGATTTCGATACCCTAACGAACAAACAAAACATGACAAACACGATTAAGGGCCTTAAAATTCACATACAATGTAGACTGTTCTTTTTTTAAGTTTCTACAAGGAAACGGCAAAATTTCAGGTTTTGAGAAATAAACAAAAAAAAGAAATCGTACTAATATATCGTTTTGTATATAAAATTATATATCAATTAAGAAATTTTTCAGGTACAGCGAAGGGCTCGATTAGAAATTTTCATTATGTGACGTCTCCCAGTGGAACAGAGGTAAGTCTAAGAACTTAGAACGCTCAAATACAGGGTTAGATTTCTCGCGGTGAGCACAGCAGGTAGCCCGATATAACTTTGCTTTAAAGCAAACAAACATTATATAAAGATCAATACACGGCTTACCCGATCTCGATAAAATGTTCACGAATTGTCGATCTGTGTTACCTGTTAGCGGATAGAACCTGAAATCCCAATGTTTTACGTATGCGTTAGCTAGGATTTCTGTGTTTCAACACCCGCAGTGGAAACTGTTGATAGCTTATTGTGCAGCTTTGCGGAAAAAACAACAAAAAACTAGAAATTTGTCCCTAGTGACCAGATCTCGAAACTTCGCAATGTAAGCCAGTTAGTTTAAAATCAAACAAGACGAAATCATCGATAACCGTGACTGTAATTAGATCTTAAATCGATCAAAAGTCGGAGCCATGAGCTAAACGTTTGAACTTGGAAGAAAAGAAAAAAACATTCTATTATCCGGTATGTCGCGACTAAAACGTTGTGAGAATATTTATTTACACTTGTTTTAAAAGGTAATATAAATATGGATGCTACATTCCATATCAGAAGTGCTGATGACATCTACAATGAACACTTTTTCATTTATATTATGGTATTTGTATATTAATAATTTTTTACGAGTGTTCACCACACCCTGGTGGCGCTGTTTTAAAACCTGCGATGATCTATATTTAGTATTCGAAAATTTAAAAAAGTTACCACCAATATAATATCGTGGTTTGGCTTGTTTTGAATTTCGCGCAAAGCTACACGAGGGTTATCTGCGCTAGTCGTCCCTAGTTTAAAAGGCTAGAAGGAAGGTAGCTAGTCATCACCACCCACCGCCAACTCTTGGGCTACTCTTTTACCAACGAATAGTGGGATTGATCGTCACATTATAACGCCCCCACGGCTGGGAGGGCGAGCATGTTTAGCGCGACGCGAACCCGCGACCTTCGGATTACGAGTCGCACGCCTTACGCGCTAGGCCATGCCGGGCCTTTCTTGTAGCAAAGCCACATTGGGCTATCTGCTTAGCCCACCGAGGGGAATCGAACCCCTGATTGTAGCGTTATAAATCCGAAGACATACCGCTGTACTAAGCGGTGAGCAATGATTAGTGATGACGTCAAAGATAACCCTGTGATAATTAGTGATGGCGTCAAGGGTAATCCTGCAATGATTCATGGACATTCCTTTGTTTCAGGTTCTCACCAAACCTCCTGGCCGTTACGATTTCCCTCGTTACTTTTCACACTGGAATTTTATAACATACCTATTTTTCCTCTTCTCACGAAAAATTTCTATATCCACATTTCATTGAACCAAAACTGTTCACAAACATCTGGGCCTGGCATGGCCAAATGTGTTAAGGCGTTCGACTCGTAATCCGCGGGTTCGCGCCCGAGTCGCGCCCAACATGCTCGCCTTCCCAGCTGTGGGGGCGTTATAATGTTACGATCAATCCCACTTTTCGTTGGTAAAAGAGTAGCCCAAGAGTTGGCGGTGGGTAGTGATGACTAGCTGCCTTCCCTCTAGTCTTACACTGCTAAATTAGGGACGGCTAGCACAGATAGCCCTCGAGTAGCTTTGTGCGAAATTCCAAACAAAAAAAAACAAACATCTTTAACTTTCATTCAATTTAACTGGAACGAAACTTCTGGCTTTCTCCTGAGCCGTTGATGTGACTCATTCTAAACACATCTGTTAATATTTTTACAGCTTTATAAATGTTAAATATGGAAACAAAGTGTTATTGCTTTAAAATTCCTGAATGGCACAAAACAAAAAGTAACATCTTGTTTATGTTTATATTTGTCCGTGTTTATGAAACCACCCAGTGACTGACTGAATGCTTGTAGGTAAGTACTTAACTACTTAAAGTTTTATCTGTGCTCTGCCCATCAAGGATATCGAAACACGGTTTCAAATGTTGTAAGTCCGCAGACATGCCGCTGAGATACTGGGGAGGAAGATACGAGGAAAATAAAAAGAGTACTTAAATAAATCATAAATATCAAGGAAAGACTGAACAGACAAAGATAACTCGATTTTGAATTAGAAAAAAATAAAAGAAATAGGTGAAATCTGGACATATCTTTTTGTAGCTGCTCTGTGGATAACCGTCAAATATTCATTTCACTGGCGGTATATTGTGTAAGGCGTTCAAGTGCGTATGCGTACATACATCCATAAATGTAAGTGTTTGTTTGTTTTTGAATTTTGCGCAAACCTACACGAGGGTTATCTTCGCTAACCATCCACCACCCACCGCCAACTCTTAAAATACTCTTTTACCAACGAATAGTGGGATTGATTGTAACTTATAATGCCACCATGGCTGAAAGAGCGAGCATGTTCTATGTGGCAGGGATTCAAATCTGGGACTCTCGGATTGCGAGTCGAGCACACTAACCACCTGGCCATGCCAGGCCAAAAGTAACTGAAGGAAGAGGGAAACAACGAGTGTGTTTTCGGCCAATATTGTAACAAACGGCAGCTGATCAGTAGATCCAAAGCTACTGTTGATTTTAGCCAAGTCTGAGTTAAATACCCAAGTGCCCCCCGCTAGTACAGCGGTATGTCTCCGGATTTACAACGCTAAAATCAGGGGTTCGATTCCCCTCGGTGGGCTGAGCAGATAGCCCTATGTGGCTTTGCTATAAAAAAAATACACATAAAATATAAATACCCAAGTAATGCCAGAGATGCTGAGATGGAGAAATGTAGAAAAAACTGATAAACAGATGTTAGCAACTTACAGAAATATGAGATGTGGAATGTTGATTACTTGTGAGTTATGGTTAATATGATTAAACGAGGAAATACATCTATTCCGCGAGGAAAGTGTGGCCGCTAAGGCAGATAATTAAGATGTGAAAGAGTTTCGAACGCAGTATTTCTTATAAAATATATGGGCGACCTTAGTGATTCTTGTTTGAATCGTAAATAGTTCATTATTTCGTTTGACATGTTGTGTGGGTGTGTGTTGGGGAAGGAAAATGGCTATACGTAGGGCGCGGTTTTGGAGTGTTTACATCCGGTGGTGCGTGTCAATCATTATCCATGGTACATTTTACCGTTGCTCCTTAATCCGATATTACAACCGATGAATACTTTATAGTACAATAGGAAAGTATAGGAACTGCATCCTTATGCGCTGTAACATTTCTTGCGAAGATAGTTGAATCCTATACTAACTTTAGGTAGGATATTGTGGAAATGCAGTTTCCAGAAGAACTTATTATTAAAAATAATATCAAGGAACTTGATATTATCAGTTAAAGTTATTTAAGACTGATTCATCTTGAGGGGTACATTTTTAATCTTGGGGTATTTTTTTGTTGAGTTGCTTGTGAAAGATAATGAATGGCCTGCAATTTTAGCGAGTTTAGTTTGATGCACCATTTATTACACCAGGTTAATATATTATGGTGTAGCTTTTAGACTCTACAGGACGCTTAAGATGCTTCAGACGGCGATATCGTCAGCAAGTCGTGAAATATGTGTGAATAAGTTATCTGGTTCAGATAACTCGTTTACATATAGTACACATATTAGAGGGCTTAGCATAAAACACTGGGGAACTGACTCGTACAATGTAAATGTTCGAAATATTGATTTGTTTACGCGAGCACTAGCGGAGCAATTGTGAAAAATAACTTGTATAAAATTAAATAGAATATTGTAAGTTTGAATTTAAGGCCATCATGCCAGACATTATCAACTTCTCTTTGACATCAAGACACGCGGCTACAATATCATGGTTGCAACTGGATCAATGGAATGTCAATCATGTTAGTAGTTTCCAGTCTGTTTTCTATTGTATTTATATCTTGTACTTTACTGATTAGATTGTTATTCTCTAGATGCCAAATCAGCTATGATGCAATTTATTTTTTCGAATAATTTATCCAAACAGTTTAACAAACACATGGGTCCTTAGTTGCTCGAGTTGCTGGACTTGTAGCCTTTCTTGAGCATTACTGTAACGATATCCATTTTCCAGCATTGTAGAAAGAAGGAGAGTAAACATAAATCATATAGATGCGATAAGTGGAGCAGTAGTAATTGGAACGAGTTTTTTTGTAAGAATTAGATTATTTACCTGGTTGCTAACTGGTACATTGTTCTTTAGGTGAGGACTTTTTTTTTTAATTACAGTAGGTGAAATCGGTTTGGCTATGTTGTTGCATGTCGGACGGACAGCTTCGTTGAGTGAAACTAGGAATTGTATGTTAAACTTAACTTACTTAAATTTGTGTATTCGTTAACATTGTTTTGATTACTTGAGTATAATGAATGTCAGGATGGAGCGGTGAAGGTAACTAATACTAATTGGCGAGGAGTTTGTCTTATCGACATCGGTTACAGCGATTGAGTTATTATAGGTTAGGGTGTGAGTACTTTCTTTACATACGTTATTTAATTTTTCCCAGAATAACGGTGAGCTGTTTGTGTTTCTCCAGTGGGATATTTTATTGTACTTTAATAAGTTTGTTGATACTGGACTTGGAACTACTGATGGAAGTTTTCATGAATATATCACAAGTGGCTATGGTCTTAGGTTGTTTTTTTGCTTAATAATTGAGGGGCTTTAGGGAAAGAGTTTTCATGTGCTCCGATGTGGTTTGTTTAATCTGTGAGAGCCTGTTGCGGTTCTTATTATAGTTTCGTTTATGACTGTAGTATGTTTAACAATGGTGTCCGCTGATACTTATTTCCAAGAGATAACTGTAGTTTACTGTTACAGTGTCGCCAATCAGTGTTAATAAATACGTAGAATTTGTTGGGAGTAGTGTCAGCACCTTTCTGCAAGGTGAAACTGAATGAAGTGTGGTCGTGATCACTATCTGTATCACTAAACAACAAAACATTTGGAAAATCGAGTGATTTGGGGTAATTTGATGGAGCTCATTGAATCAGAATTTATGCATCACCTCTTGATTTTGAATTAATGTAACATCTCAATATTTTGTTAACACTATCTGAAACACCATACAAACAACGCAGCATAACACATTTATGCTGTGAAATTAAGTTTATTTTCCCAGTTTAATGTGTAAAAAAACAAACGGTTTTGACAGTTCAAATATTAATGGACTGTTTTGGTGTAAAATTACAAATGTATAATTAATGTGTGCTATTTGTTCTCGATACTTCTGAAGCGAATGCATCACTTTTACTTCATTCCCACCCTCATCTGTCCCAATCTGGAATCAAACCCTCGTGTGCTCAGTCTGCTATAAGATCTGAGAAGTATCTCGGTTGACCATAATAGGAGCGGAATAAAACGCTTCTCATTCACTTAATTTGTCACTTCGTCTCGCACCTCGCACCTTACCCACGATAAAATCAAATTCTACAAAACTTTGTTTTTTAAAAAAATCTTATAAGTTCTGGTTCTGTAAACATATTGTTTGTTTGTTTTTTTTTAAAGAAAATCATTTGAAATGCTAACTGCTTCCAGTTCAAGTGACGTCCAAAAGTGCAAAAATCACTTAAGCAATTTGTGGAAAATATATTACAGCTTCACCAAAAAAAACAAAAACAATTACATGCAAGGTTAAGATAGCTTATTACCGTTTTTTTGCGTGTAATTGGTGATCAAGAAAAACATTGGGCTCCACATGTGTGTTGTACACTTTTACATATCATAACTTGACTAATGTTTCCAGATACTCAGGCAAAACTAAATAATAGATGAAATATCCAGATATTGCATGTGCAAGAAACAAGTACCTCACAGGGATGGTTTTCCAGTGCAACATCACCAGCAAAATAGGAAACAGAAGAGTTATCTTACAAAGAAGACAATGAATAGTCTTCATCCTCTTCATCTAGTAATTCTATTACTGGCGCACCTCAGTATAAACACCACATTCGACCACACAAAAAGACCTAAGTGATTTAGTTCGTGGCTTGTCTCTATCTAAGCAGTATGAAAAACTTGTTGGCACCCGTTTACAACAATAAAATTTATTAGCTCCAGGAGTTTAATTTACCAAAGTCACTATCAAATCATTGCTTCTCACTACAGCGTGTAAGATACTTTGTGTTTCTGTACAAATATTGATGCATTAATAGTAGAATTAGGTACTGAACATCCTCAAAAATGAAAACTTTTATAGACTCATCTAAAGTTAGTCTGAAAGCTGTATTTTTGTACAATGGGAACACTAAACCACAATTTTATGTTTTTCGTGGCGTGAACATGAAAAATTCTTATCAAAACTGTAGATTATACACTCGTAAATGCAATTTACCATGAATAAATTTGATAAGGGAAATTTTGTTATTCTCACAATATTGAATTGAATATTTTGAATAAGTCTACTATAACTCGAAAACTAGAGATGATCACTAATTTTCAATATAATTTTTAAAATCTATAATTAATCAAATTACTTACAACATTTGCATTTTCTCTAATAGCAGGGATTTCTTTTCGTACAATGTATTTTTTCAACTTTAAGTGGCTAAGTATCAGAGTTAGCGTTACAATTACTAAATCTATGATAACTGTTGAGCCGTTGTGGTGTACGTGGGTTGGGGTATTGTCGTTAATAAATGCAAGTTTGTTGTACAAAATAAGAGGATGTAAAATTCTTCCATGAAATTTGTTTCACAGCACTTGAAATCTGAATGATTGGAAATGAATTCACCAATAATTACTAGTAGTCTGTTTCAAACAATAATTTATTGGGGAGCGTATATGGGATTCAAATGCTCCATACGTACCTAAACACAATACAAGACTTATTCCGTTTTGAACATAATAGCTAATTATTTGAAGTAAGAGGATAACTATTAAACAAACTTATTTCCTATGCAAACCATGTACTGACTTTAAAATCAATGATCATCACTTTCCCTTCTTTGTGGATATGACTACCATTCCATTTAAAATTCATTTCAACTTATTTTACCCACAGCTATAATATAATGGAAATAGACGGCTCCAATGATATCAGTTTTTCTCGCACCGACCAAAGATTTCTTCCTTCTCCAGCTCATTCAAGAACATTTGGTGAACAGCAGTCTGTTTTTCTTGTCACTGATTGGTTGAAGAACAGTAGCAGCAGTGTTTACGTCTTTGACCTAGATTGCAATTAAACCTGCTGATGGTTTCAAGATAGCCTTTCCATGGCTTATTTGCTTAAACTTCAACTTATCTACACTTTTAACGTGTTTCTGTAAGCCATTGGCCCACCATAGCTTGTGGTTTAAAAGATTGAGCTACTAAATGACAAGATGGAGCTGGTTGCTGAACAGTAGGTGCATACCAAACACAGATCCAATTTACATACCGAAGATCGCATTATTTCACAATTTTACCATTTACCAGCTTTTTTAAAGTGTCCAATTTTTATTCCTGCTAAAATGCATGTCAATGCATACACATGCTTGAAGACATAACGGAACCACACTGTGAATGGACCATTCGTGACATAATACAATAATTCTATTTCCTCTTGATCCTTAACAAGTTTGATGAAATTCTAGTATATTTTTTTTCACTCTATCTTTAGTCAAAGAGACATATCTTACTAATAATGCAATAACATGTGACTTTGCTAAGTCTTCATTCAATTTGCTGACTTATGATGTCAACACTAAGATGCATAGTTAGTCAAATGTAGTTAATATAGTTTAGCTCTCAACTACACTTCCTTCTGAGGAAATTATAGAACCACACAATAAAATGAGTCGTACAAGATACTATACAGAAGAGTTTCCTTTTTAAAACCTTTAAACGTTTAGTGAAGGCACATCGTTAATGTTTTTATCATGTATTAATGTCTATTTTGTAAAATACGGACAAACAAAATGAACTGAGAACACTTCCCCTTAAGCCTTCAACACACTCATGTTCGATCAATTTATGTTATCGACCAGTTAACTGTGTCCTCACTAAGGTAGGCTGGCTGTCACAGCTAATGTAGAGAATTCAGGTAGTATTCCAGATGGTGATGCCTCATCTAAGGTGTGGATATGACTGTTTTAGGCACGTAATAGATAATCTGACCTCAACTGAGTTTCCTTCTGTCTCTTCTCTTCATTTACTATATAAAGGTGCAGACATCTTTCATGATAATTAGTCATTTGGGATTTTACTAGAGTACTCCAAATCATAGATGGAAAGAAATTACGCAAATTCGTTTACATAAAATCGACTTTTTAATAATAGGACGTTAGAAATTTTCTAAATCGTGTATAGGAGGAAATGACACAAATTCATTTACACAAAAGGTTTTTTCTTTATTGCTTTTCAGACAGGATAAAATATAAAATTTAAGCTAAGGCGATGAACTGCACCAAAGATAACTAACTAAAAAAAAGAGCATACTGAACTGAATTATTGACAAAAATGAAAAATTAAGAACAGAAAAATAGGAATGAAAGCAATTTATATCTTTTATGACTCATCTGACACCATGATTGCCAAATCTAGTACAAAGATGATTTATGAGTCCCAACTGAATGTATAGGTAACATTAACATGGATAGACGATCCAGCCATTTAGTTTGTGACAATACTATCTTTTCATGTGAACTTTAAAGATATAAAAGTGTTGTAGAATTGCACTAGCGAGAATTTTGTAAGTATATGGTCGAACAGGATTGCTGTAGCTATAGTTTATCCAGCCATTTTATATTTACAACAGAGATTGTATTTGACCTTAGAAGCTTGTAAGCATTAGGCTTGTTGGCCTGTGTCAGCTTCGAGTACTCGTTCATTATCTAACAAATGATTCCAGGACATATATTAAGCCTAATTACTTTGGTGTTTCGGATCAGGAGGTTCTTATTTGTAGTCATAGTTTATATTTCGTTAAAGATAAGGCTGCTCTGAGTTGACCTAAGGTTTGGTTTTGGAGTCTGTTGCTGTCCTGTGTGCTCTGCTATACGATTGTTTTCGCTTCATTGGAAAACACTAAAGATTACATTTAAAATACTTTGTATGAGTCCTTAATTCCTTTAATACTCTCTCTGTGGAAATATCCATTTCGCAGAGAACTGTCACATATATTTTATTTGGTATCACATGCTTACCCATGCTTGTTTGTTTTTTGGTTTTTGGAATTTCGCACAAAGCTACTCGAGGGCTATCTGTGCTAGCCGTCCCTAATTTAGCAGTGTAAGACTAGAGGAAAGGCAGCTAGTCATCACCACCCACCGCCAACTCTTGGGCTACTCTTTTACCAACGAAAAGTGGGATTGACCGTCACATTATAACGCCCCCACGGCTGGGAGGGCGAGCATGTTTGGCGCGACTCGGGCGCGAACCCGCGACCCTCAGATTACGAAGCGCACGCCTTAACGCGTTAGGCTATGCCGGGCCCTCTTACCCATGCAATACTGTATGTTTACTAAACGTGAGCCAAACATGTCTCCTTTAGCGTCTTGCATCGCATCTGCAGCAATACGCTAATCGTTCTTGTAGTGAGTGATTAACTGTTTTTTTAAACGTAGTAATAAATGTTCAGAAAAAGAAATAAAAGCGTAACTGGAATTCTAGAGCTATATAATAGTGTTAAAGATATCTTTATTGTTTAACTTGACTATTACAACGCAACAACGTGTTAATAGTATAAATAGAATCATAGTTTTATAATATTGTTAAAGATATCTTTATTGTTTAACTTGACTATTACAACGCAACAACGTGTTAATAGTATAAATAGAATCATAGAATTTTATAATATTGTTAAAGATAACTTTATTATGTAAGTTGACTATTGTAACGCATCATTGTTAAGGATCTGTTCTGATGGAGTCACATGGGTCACTCTCACATTAGTTGTCTGGGAACGATATTCCTTCACCTGATCATCCACGGGCTTGAAGACCCAACAAGTCACTCTTATCCTGGCATGGCATGGCCGAGCGCGTTAAGGCATGCGTTCGTAATCTGAGGGTCGCGGGTTCGCATCCGAGTCGCGCTAAACATGCTCGCCCTCCCAGCCGTGGGGGGTTATAATGTGACGGTCAATCCCACCTTTCGTTGGTAAAAGAGTAGCCCAAGAGTTGGCGGTGGGTGGTGATGACTAGTTGCCTTCCCTCTAGTCTTACACTACTAAATTAGGGACGGCTAGCACAGCTAGCCCTTTGAGCGAATTTCAAAAACAAACAAACAAACAACACACTCTTATCCTGGACAAGGCAGATATATCGCGGTTGCTATGTTTGCTGTTCGTTTTTCTTTATGCTCACTCCTCAGTTATTAGAATTTGTATATTTTCCATAAGTATCTAAAAGATAATTAGATTTTGTATTATAATTGGTAAAATATAGCTAGCATCGTGTCGCTTTGTGCGAAATTCAAAACAATAACAAAGGCGTGATTAAGTGAAACGACTGTATTCGTTTGATGATCTATTTAATTATTGATTAATAAATTAATACTACAAAAAAAATGAAATAGCATTATAATGGAGAAAAATAGTTTTAATCAGTCTGAATTTATATTTTATACATTTACTGTATGTCGTTTTAAAACTATAGTTTTTTTTAAAGTTTTGAACTAAAAAGGTATAAGGCCATGATATGTTCTCTAACTTCTGTCTTTATTAACAACATAATCGCAGGACAAAAAGGGTATTCAGTGTCTGTCCTGTGAAAGTGGTTTTTCCTCGTACTTCCTTGCTATTTAATTTCGCGCGAAGCTTGTTCTTGTTCTAAAACTAAGCTAAATTAACTTTATGGATTTGTTGAATTTTCTTGAATTATTCCTGTGGATGATCTGTTAAAAATTGATTCTTCAACAGGACATCTGTTTTTGAACACTTAGTGAAACTTTTTTCCAACTCACTCTAAGGTTCATCTTCCATGATCTTCACAATTTGCTGAAAGAAAAATTATGATTGCCAAAAAACGAAAATCTAATTTTTAATAAAAATGAGATAAACCTGGTATGTATTTCAATTTTATTCAAGAAATATAAATAACACATTAATATCTTATTAGCTGGAAAAGTTCTATTCCATTCTTCTTACATGAAAACAATTCCAGTATTGTTGCACAGGCTTTAATAATAAAACATTGACTGCAAGTTAAAAACAAAATGGAGCAAATAGACCAATCGTAAATATTAATACAGGATACCTGGTTTTTTTTCTATATATTTTGGAGTAAAAACGAGATTTGTATGTAAAAAGGGGCAAAAATTTACTGTAACAATATTTTTGTTAACGATATTCTTGGTTGTAATTATTTTGTGTATATTTTGTTTCTACCTAGATTAAAACTTCTTTTATTTATATGTGTTATTTGAATATGATATATTTAACAATACTTATGGATTTGAGTTACATTTGACCCACTTGGATATTTTACTATTATTACTGTACACTCTCAAAACATAAAAAGACTTGTATAAGGTTTTCTCATATACAAAAATTGCCATAATGTGTGACCAAATACAACTGAATCCAGCATGCAACTCATCCATTCGACTGACCTGATATTGAAAGAGGAATATTTAATAAAATTCAAAACCTCTCAGATATATGTACATGAAACATAGCAAGCTTTTAATAAAACATACAAGTCTGTTATGCACAAAAATCTAGATGAGTCACAAATATATGTTTGCAAATTGATAATATCTGTATGACTATGATTAACATATCAAAGCACATGGCAATACTCATGTGGAAAACAAGGTTTTTTTTTATCATTGTATAATTTCCATATTGTATTTGTGCAGCCTTTGAAATGCATATCTAAAGTTTTTGTAAATACTACCATATACATTACACTTGTTACTTACTTTCCTCTACCATGAAATGTTTCTAAATCAGTGACAAAGGATAAAATAAATATTTAATAACTGACACCAAATACAAAATACTATATTGAATGGTACTCTCTAAAAAGTAAAAAAATACGAGTTTTGACACCTATACATACAAATAGGCCTAAAATGAAAACATTTGCAGGAATGAAGACAATATCTAAAAATACCATAATAAACTTCTAAGACATATGATGAGAACTGAATTGTGTAATAATGAGTCTTCAAATACAAAAAAACAAACCATAAAAGAAACAAGAAGTGGTTAATTGTATTCTTAATGGATGACACTTTCTTAACAAATAAGGACCTATACTTTGGGATGAACAGAAAATTCCTAACTTATTGCTAAGTGTAAAATTTTATTGACAAATGTGCTTTATTCTGTGGAGCTGTTATACTCCCACAAATCTACTCATTTAAGAACATACAACTTAACATTTTAAGAACAGTAAAAAGAAATAAACAGAATTGCAAGTTTTGAATGTTTAATGTATTCTAATTACGTATACCAAAAGTGAAGATTACATTGCTTATTTATACTTCAGTTTTTCTTACAAAGTGTGAGTCACAGTCCAGACATGATAGAAATGTTTTTTTAACAAGGTATAACAAACCAGAAGTACATAAAATGAAAATCTTCAGTAAAATTGCAACAGCAATGTAATACTGTATAACAATACAGAACATATATAACCCTCAAGGTCTTATCTAGTCAATATAATTTTTTGTCACATTTCATGTAAATGTGATTTTACTGATACAGCTTGTTGTTGAGGCGAACAAGATTCAACATGAAGATGCCACAGAAAAGAAGCTGCATAAATCTGGATATCTTGTATGGAAACTGAAAAATGTCAGGATGTTTGAGACAAATGTAATAAGTTAAAGGTGGTGAAGTCTGAGGGTACAGGGTCATTCCATGTAAAATCATCTACAATTTGGAAATTTTCCAGGTGACCCATTCAGAATGCCTTGAAAACCTTCACATATGCTCATCTACCCATATAATGAAATATTGCCAAATATTAGATCAATATTTTTAATAGTTTCTGATTTACAGCACTGTAAAATTTAGTTAATTTGTTTTTATTTGTGGCAAATTTGTTTTCGGTCAAACTTAGCCACTTAAAGCTGCAACAGTAATGGTGGTAGAAAGCTGAAATGTGCTACACTGACTGAATTAATCTCACAGAATTCAAAAAATGGTCTCAAACCAAGTTTATCTCTCTGAGGATTTGCATAGTGAAGCTGTAAACTCACCTAAAAACCAAAAATCATAAAAAACATTGGTTTATTTAAGAAGTCATAGCTCTTAAGACATAATATGATACAAAGCTGAATTTTGTTTTCAAATTTCCTATGACATATCAGTTGATAAATCAGCAATTTTTGTAGTTAAAAGTCTATTAGATCTCCTGTAAAAAAATGTAGTTGCATGCAACTTTGTATGATTTAGCTAAAAATAGCCCTACTTCTGGCCTCAGTTTGACCATGTCACCAGTTATTCAGCCTTTTGTAATTTTTACCATATATTCTTACATCTCTGAATATGATTAACAAAAAAAAATCAGGATGGTGTTCAACCTACTTTTGAGTTATAATTTTTTAAAGTATCCTGTGACCATACGTTGTTTACTTGAAAAAAACAACTTCAATTCAGGTGTGTTACTGTGTGCAAATATATCCATACAATTTTGAAATAATTTATGAATACCATTCTTATCAGCCTTTACCATATATTCTTACACCTCTGAACATGATCTTCAAAAAGTTCAAGGTTGTGTAAAATAATAAATTATCAAATTTTAAGTGTCTCTGATATGTACCATTGGGCAAAGGACCACATTCATGGCATTCAGTTCTTTATGGTCAATCAGGAATCAGTCCTGCAGAATTGTGTAAAGTTTGATCTACTTGAGTGCTATGAAAAAATGCAAAACTGTGGCAGCTATTAGGTCACATCATAGCTTTATTCCTGACTCTACCAACAAATTGTATATGAGAAGGTGATGATGTGTACACAGTTGTAACTGTTGGTAGTAGCAGTGAAAGTGATGCTACAGCAGCTCAAATAGAGTCTAATGATAACAATGACAATTATCAGCCAGGAAAATATGTGGCATGCTTATACGATCATGAATGGTATATGGGAAGCATAAAAGATAGATTAGATGAACATTCCGTTGTGTTGGTGTCATTTATGAAGAAATCAAGAAACGAACTGTTCTCATGGCCTGCAAGGTCACATAAAGATGAAACTGGATTCCTTTCCAACATATTCTTTGTCTGATCAGTGCACCTACCTTGCATGGCAGTAGTGCTCGCCACTATGTTCTAAGTCAAAGTGATCTCAACATAACCAAACTCGAATTTTAGAAATTTATTCAAGCTGTGTGAACAAATCAATGTTTATTTGATGTTGTTAAGGCTAATTTATCACCAAAGCAGTTTTTGAAACATTTCATTGTCATGATTATTGCAGTTTGGTGTGACTATAATCTTTCTCAGTTATCCCCTGTTGTAGCACTGTCCTTTTTGTGTCTGATTTACCTTTGTATTTATTATATTATGAATCTTAAATTCAGCCATATCTGCATAACTGTAATGCATACACAATATATTTGCATTGTCATGTGATCTAACTAGTTATGCCAGTAAACTTGTTCAGAAATGAATTAAATCTTTCTTGTTTCATACAACTTCATTATTTAACATTGTGAAAGGCTGGTTACAATATTTCAGTGGGATTCATAATATTCTGACAGGTATTTTTCAAAATTGTATGGCTATATTTGCACACAGTAACACACCTGAACTGAATTGTTTTTCAATAAAAAATGTATGGTCAGAGGATTTTTAAAAAATTATAACTCAAAAGTAGGTTAAACACCATCCTGATTTTTTTTGTAGATCATATTCAGAGATGTAAGAATATATGGTAAAAATCTGAAAAGGCTGAATAACTGATGACATGGTCAAACTGTGACCAGAAATA
The DNA here is from genome assembly GCF_004210375.1 of Tachypleus tridentatus. Lineage (NCBI taxonomy): Eukaryota > Metazoa > Arthropoda > Merostomata > Xiphosura > Limulidae > Tachypleus > Tachypleus tridentatus. The sequence goes on along the minus strand of NC_134837.1, from coordinate 74,362,389 downwards.
GGGCTATTTTTAGCTACATCATAAAAAGTTGCATGCAACTACATTTTTTTACAGGAGATCTAACAGACTTTTATCTACAAGAATTATTGATTTATCAACTGATATGTCATAGGAAATTTGAAAACAAAATTCAGCTTTGTATCGTATTAAGTCTTAGAGCTATGGCTTCTTAAATAAACCAATTTTTTTTATAATTTTGGGTTTTCAGTTGATGGTACAGCCTCACTATACAAATCCTCAGAGAGATAAACTTGGTTTGAGACCATTTTTTAATTCTGTGAGATGAATTCAGTCAGTGTAGCAAATTTCAGCTTTCTACCACCATTACTCTTGCAGCTTTAAGCAGCCAAAGTTGCCCGAAAATGAATTCACCAAAAATAAAAAATAAATAATTAAATTTTACAGTGTTGTAAATCAGAAACTATTAGAGATACTGATCTAATCTTTAGCAATATTTCATTATATGGGTAAATGAGCACATGTGAAATTTTTCAAGGAATTCTGTGGGGGTCACCTGCAGCCCCCTGGATGATTTGACATGAAATTACCCTACAGTTATCTGATCCTCATCTGAATAACAAGAAGTAAAAGCAAGCTGTTGGAAATGCTGAACAAAATCTTCCAAAGACACAACAAGTTGAGAAAATAAGTTAGCAAAGCAAGAGGTCATACGTCCAGGCTCTAAGGTAGAAAATGTAGAACAAAACCAGCCACTTCCTGCACAATAACAGTAATGCTGCATATAATAAAATAACTTAAACAGGAAACTAATTTTGCATTATATTATTTACAAGCCCAATACCAAATCGACTGCATTAACTTCATTTACCCCCCATCCTTCTATTAACAAACATTAAAAATGTTAAAATTACTTCAGTAAAGACAAAGTTAATACTCATTTGAGATTTAATATGAAATATTAAGGCATATCATAACACAAACAAGAAACTAATTTTCTAGTATATGATTTGCAACAGCAATATAAGAAGAACTGACAGCTATGATCAGAAAACTTTGAAATTAAAACAAATTTTTAAAAAAATTTACATTATAAAAATATTCAGCCTAGATCTTATTTATATACATACATATATTTTTGTTCTTTTAACTGTGAAAGAGATCTTAAGACAGACTTTACAGTAGTTTAAGCACTCAATTTTTGTTAATTTTATGGGGCTATGAGTATATGTCAGATATTTTAATGAGTGTCTTTCATAATAATTTTGAAATATTAATACCTGATTCAAAACATCAACAAAATCAACAACTAATAAAACTACTGTAATAGCAGCTAATATAACACAATTTAACAACCATGTATACACATAAAACAAAAGAGAAAAATCTTAACCTTGCTGGGTAATAAACTTTTAATACTTAAAATAAATATGAACCAAGGTATCATTCAATTTACTACTTGTCATTAAATTATAACAGTTTCATGGAATTTTGTCTTTCACTTGTAACGCTGGTCAAGGATAAATACTAAAGGAACAAAGCTAAATATTTTTATCCTTAAATATACATCATACATATGACATGTTTAGTTGTGTTTTATTCAACCATAGCAAACATGGATTTGTATAAAATTTAAGAAGAATAAGTTTTATCAGAATGATTATATTTTTATTTCAAAATATAGCTTAGGGTTTATATTTAATTATAAGGTCTATGTTGGTAGACCTTATAACAATATTGGTAGTTTAGCATTAAAACACAGTTGTCAGTGCTAATAAAACCAAGGCTAGCAAACTCTCTATTACTGTAAAAAACAAGGTTATTTTGAGTATCAAACATTTTATTTTTTATACTAAGATAAATATAACTGCAATAATGTCAGTGCAAAACAAGTAATAATGAAAATGTTTAATATTTGCTTAAATGTTGTTGTTTCTTTACATTAAGCTACAGAAACAACCACAACAAATACTGCAAAATAGTTTTTACAAATAACATTATAACTAAGTGTAAGCTTGTTATATATATACCTATGAGTGTTATAAATAAACTGATTTGAACTCTGTTATAGACAAGTATAATGTATTAATATCAGATTATGTAAATAAGGCCTTTTGACTTTCAAGAATGAAATTAATGCAACACCATAATTAGATAACTATCATAAGTGTATTTGTATACATCATCTTGCATATTTAAATTTGTACTAATTTTGACTAAATATGTTTTACTTGGGGGGTTGTTTGCATCAATGGTCATCAGATTTATTGAGTAACAACAGGCAATCTCTGATATTTTGACAAAAACTGCTATAAACTTGCATTTGATGTCAGATGGTAGATCTATTATAGTTTTATATTTATCATATCATGATACATAAGCTGTAGGAGGTTAAATACATTGCAACACACAAAATCTGTACTACACCTCTAATTAAATGAGGTAAAACAAATATTTTTCAAACAACATACACAACCATTTTAACAAAAGAACATTTGTGATAAATAATAAGTCATTTACTTGAATTTAACACAGTTCAACCATTCCATCCAAAAAAAAAAAAGACTTTGAAAATGTTAAATTTACAACACTAAAGATGAAACTAACAATTCCTTTTACAGGTTTTCTCCACACTTTCTGCAAGTTGACCTTCTCATAATGTCAGCATATGTGCAAAGACACATTGATTCCACTCCACTCCTATGTCACTGACATGTATTTTCATCAGCTAAAACAAATTTTTATTTTTGTGAAGGTTTGCTCAACTATTTTCTACACTGCCAAACCCCCCAAAATATTTCCACAATACTAAACTAAAGAGCATCAAATGCCTTCAAATTTGAGGTACTGGAATTTCATTTTTTTTTTTTAACGTAAGCATTTTCCAATTTGCTTACACAAACTGAAATTATATTGGTGACAAATATGTGACACATAATTTTCTCATTCAAAGGAATATTTTGACTGTAAGTGTTCTGATAAGGTACGCTTAAGCAGCTTAAACTATCCTTGTTCTTTGTTTACATTCAGAAGGGGACATAAATCAGGTATGTCTTTATACAAATGTTTTCACTTCTCACTAGCTTCAAGACTTTCACCTAAGCACATATTTATGCATGACATTGCTGCATACTAATAAGTACATGAAAATCCTCCACTATATAAAGTGTGACTCATTGATAGCACAGCTCACTCCCTCTGTCTTCAACCATCATTATAAGAGCAAGAAATGATGGACTAAAGGAAGTGTGAATCCAATGTTGAAACAGTGAAGGGATCACAAAAGCAAAATTTTCTTATATAAATAAATCTCCTTGAGGAAGCACTCAAAATGAACCAATAGTATGAGACATTGTATACAATGGAATAGTACACAGACATACTTGTGGAAGACCACACCTTGTTGGTATCAAGATACACTCTCTGTTTATAAAGAGTTGCTAGAAAGAGTGGAAATAAGCACAGTCCAGAATCTGAACTGGCTCACAGAAGTGCTACATGTATAGTGTGGCTAGGAATGTCACACTGTACATGGTTGATAAACTCCACTAAAAAACACAGCATTGGGAATGTGTTATACAGGCCACAGTAAAAGGGTCCTCATGGTCTTTACTTGAAAATCAATGAGGCAGAATGAAAATCCATCAAAGTGCAAATTAATGTTACACTTTACACTAGATATACCCATTGCCTATTGGGATATACCCTGTGCAATCTAAGTGCAACTATCATATTTTGGAACAAAACCTTTTATTTTATGACATATAGGTAAACAGCTATTGGAGATTAAAATTTAAAATATATTTTACAACATTCATAACTGTATTATGTATCACTTTATAAAATGTTACATCACATTTATATACATTATTATATGCCTAATAAGAGAGTGTACCAATTCTCAGTTGATAACACTTAACCATACCTGCTTTATGTCCTTTCTGTCGCATTTACTTTAGGATATTCAGAAGTGAATGTAAATAAAGATTAAGAATTGTTTAAACTGCTTAAGTATACCATATCAGAAGACTTACAGTCTCAATATTCTTTTGAAGTAATTAAAAAGGTTTGGATGTGAACATATATATAGATCTTCATTTTAGACAGAACTATTTCCAAAATAACATCACTCTTGCAGGATAGGATGGATATTGCCACACTGTCTTTAACTGACTCTGATCTCCAGGCCCTGTGAAGGAAAAGATGTTTCTCTCTTTAGATTCTGGAAAAATGAAGATTCAGTGAAAGCATCATCCACACATTGTTTCTTTACAGACAAAGGAAAACCATGAAGAAGAATGAAAACTCGTAACATAGTCTTAATCCATTAAGACAACACAGTAGCAACAAAGTTTAATAAAAATGAAATGATGTTCACAAAATAATTAGTTGTGAACAAAGATGAGAACAGTTATGTCTAATCAATCCCTAGTAAACTCAAACTTTTGAAAGTGTCTTCCAATTTTCAACTTAAATTAAAATTTAAAAGAATTACTCAAAATTCCTAATGAATTTTTTTTCTGTAAATTTATGGACATCATTTACAAACATCTCCTTTGAAAAACTAATTTTTCCAAATTTATTTCCAATACCAGTGCTTCAAAATCATATACTTTTTCTCTTATACTCCTAGCATTACAACAGTAACAATCAAGTCTATCCTTTTCTACTACTTCTGTACTAACTTTAGTGCTAAATTTTTATTCTTTTTGTGTTAAGTTTCTTCTGACCCTCACCACTGTTTAGTTTAGTTTAAAACCTCCCTTATAGCTGAGTTAATAGTCTTAGAAAACAAGCCAGCTGCTACAGTATTTAAATGTAAACCACCCATTCCTAAAGCTCCCTTCTTCCGATAAACTTGATCGATACAAGTCCAGTCAGTCTGCTCATCCTTACAGTTTACTTACTGAAACCTAAACCTAACATTTAACCCTAGTGACCTACTTATAACTTCATTTACACAGTTAATTCTTGGTTATATTCTCCACCTGTTCTCCCACATAGCATAATCTAATTATTTTGTCCTCATTTACCAACAGATTATTCTAACCATATATCTTGTCGATCAAGCACCTACGACTTCCATATCCTTCTCTGATCCTTTTGTTTTCATTTTCTCCAACAGTTCATATGCAGAATCCAAATTCTGAAATTTGTTTGTCAACATAATAGGTTCATAACAAGTAAATTCATTATTTTTTACTCTAATACTAATAGCACTCTTTCTATCATCCTGAAAGTCACTGTCATCTGATATATCCCTTTCATATTAATAAATTATTTACCCTCTGACTACTGCTTCCATTTCCCATAATCTACAATTCTTTTCATTGCCTCTAACTTCTCCAATTATATAAGTTCTACATAAAATCGTATACCTTCGCCACTAATTTTCTTTAGTACGTAGCGACCTGGCATATATGTGTCTTGGTACTTAAAGTACTTGGCTCGTACTCTTCAGCGGCTAAAATGGGATTTACCGACTTTATAACGTCCTTTTGAATGAAAGAATACACACTAGTAAGGATAAAAGAGCGAGCAGGTTATGTGACGGGTAAATTCGAACTCCCAATTCTTTGTTAATATTTATCCATTTTTTTTCTTTTAATGTCTTGTGGGAAAACACTCATTAAAAAAATAACATATATGTATTGTCACCTGCATATTTTCTACGACTGTGATTGGACATCTACTTAGTAGAATTCAACAATGACTTTCAAGTAATGACATCAATACTGATTATACTATAGAGTATCTTAGCAACGTTAAACGTAGAGAAAAGAATTTCGGAAAGTTAGTGAAGAACAAGAAGCCTAAAAAATATTGATATTTCGTCTTATAAAGAGAGAAGTAAGATATTATAATGGAATTAACATTAAAAATTATTATTTTTGCTTAATTATATTTGCTGTCAAAACCCAACCCAAATGTATGAAAAATTTATTTTATCTCTTACAAATGTGAAAAACATGTACTATTATATCCAGAAACGAAATAATACAGCAGTTCCTTTACACAACTTGTTTCCAACCGAAAACCCCTCAGTCACTGCTTCTGTTAATTACGATTGCAGAAGCTAAAGCGGAACGATTGTATCTGTAGGAACTAAAATCATAATATAAAACTAATACAGATGTCCTTTTAATTTGGGTTGTACGAGTTCTTGATAGGGGCCATTTCCAATGTAATACTGTATACTAGAAAGAAAATTTATGGAAATGAAACCAGCAAGAAATCGTTGTACTGATTCATGATGAGGAAAAACCCACTTGAGAAAAATGTATTCTAAAGTGGGCTGGTATTAACACTTTAACTGAAATGAAGCACAGTTTGAGTTCCTCTTCCCCCCAAAGTATGTTATGGGTTACTGAATTATGTGAGCATGAATAAAAGTGTTGTATCTTTTCGCTTCAAGACAAACAAACACAGCTATTTTATAACAGAAGTTCAAAGTTACTTCTGTTGACATGTTTTTCATAATTTTTTAGACATGGTTTCTAGTCTTTTGTGTTAATTTGGATGAATATATTCAAAGTAATCAAAGATGTTGGCCGTGAGTATAAAGCAGATATAAGTTTGTTTTCGTCTTTGAATTTCGCGCAAAGCTACTCGAGGGCTATCTGCGCTAGCCGTCCCTAATTTAGCAGTGTAATACTAGAGGGAAAGCAGCTAGTCATCACCACCCACCGCCAACTCTTGGGCTACTCCTTTACCAACGAATAGTTGGATTGACCGCAACCTTATAACGCCCTCATGGCTGGGAGAGCGAGCATGTTTGGTGCGACCGAGATTCGAACCCGCGACCCTCGAATTACAAGTCGAACGCCTTAACACACTTGGCCATGCCGGGCCAAGTTACTCTATTGGAATGTTTTTCATAATTTTTAGACATAGTATCTAGTCTTTTGTATTAATTTGGATGAAAATCAAATTAATCAAAGATGTTGACCGTAGATATAAAGAAGACATGAGACTGATAAATGTTATTCAGTGGTGATGTGATTTAAACATTCCAACTCAATACATTTAACTAATTGATCATTTAGATTTGTAAACATTACTTGTAATTTAAAAATAAATTTATACTTAAACAGAAAAAAGGGAGAATTTTACCTATCGTCATAAAAACTTCCTGTGCAAATACAAATAAAACACCTTCTTAAATATTTTTATGAAGATGGTTATGCTGATACTTTTTACAATTTTATTTAATTTGTTATTTAGTTTATTTGGCACCACAAAACAACATCAACTTCCCTTGTGGATACATGTTAAGAGAAATCATGGCTGTAAGTTGTGAATATGGATATACTTTGTTTGTATTCATTTCATCTTTTCATATAAAAATTTGAGGGACATAATCTGTTTGGTAGAAATATGTCTTTATAATAATTTAATGATAAAACTCTAGATAAACTAAAAATACATTTGGTATCTTCCCAACTTTAAAGCTCTGACTGAAACGAAGTGTTTTTGCTGGTTTATTTTTTAGTATATTTTACACGAGACAGGAATTAAAGCCCGACTACGAATATGAATTTCCTTACCCAGAGACACAAAGCAACTTGGAATAGATCTAAAGAATATGTTTTATTATAACATGCGAAGTAAGCAGTATATGCAATGAGATTTTTGTGAATTTCAGTAAGAAGAAAATATTACAACAAGAAAACACCTATACTAATTACATCATGACATAAAAGACCACAAGTTACGTAAAATTTTTTCGGGTCTTACAAATTACTATACATGGTAGAAATGCTAGGTGTTGTTTAATGTCTTGTGTTGGTGTTCACTAATTGATGGCCCCATATTCGAGCACAATGTATCGCTGAATACCTTTCATACTTTTAACTGAAGGGTGTTTTAACTACCTTAATCAGTATCGTTATTCAGTTAAAAATACATACATAAGAGTGGTAACTATTGCTAATAGTTATCTGCATCTATTTGACAGTTGTAAATAAAGAACGGCTCTGTCTGAAACTTAGGAAGGATTTGAACTGGATTTTTATACCTTCTGTCATATAATGTGATATTTCTTCAGCTTTTGTTTTGGAGACATTAATTTGGATGTTTTAATAGCTCTCTGTTAAGAAAAGTTATTATTATTATTATTCTCACAACCATCGCCAGTATCTGGAGGACACCATTTCGAACACTTCCATGCCTGTTCTCTCTTCACTTATTATAGAAGTTAAGGCTGTTTGTGCTATTATATTTTGTCACCATGTTTTTTCAGCCTCCTTTTGCTCTTGTATTCAGCGTTTCGTTGCATCGAGTTTCAGAATAAATTTATGTATTTTATGCCATAAACGCAAACGAAACATTAATATAAACATTAATAAGTGCATTATGGGAAATACCACATGCCAAACTCTTGTTTACTATTTTACCAATGTATAGAGGGTCGAACGCCCTCATCACGTGGCCGTTTCTACATTACAAGTTTTGTTGAACCAAGTTGCTAACGCATTTTCTTTCCGATTATCACAAAATAAAATCAGATGTAAATTTTAATTGAACGTGAATTATATTAATAAATTTCATTTTCGCTAAAAATAGTATTAACATTTTAATAACTATGGTTCTGTTTTTTATACTTACCGAAGCAACCTTAAACTTTAAAAATGTGTTTTCCTCACAACAAAACCACATTGGGTTATCTGTTGAGTCCACCGGGGAGATTTGAGAACCCCAGTTTTCGTCTTGTAAGCCTGAATGCTTCCCGCTGTACCAGCGGCAGACTGTAGATATGGCACATCATTATTGATTTAAAAGAAAGACAGATTAATATTTATCTTAAATGTTGCTATGAAAAACTATTAATAACTCTTTGAATACTATTTCACTAACGAATAGTGGGATTGGATTCATCGTCCCATTATAACGCCTCCACGTCTTAAAAGACGAGAATATTTGGTGTAACGCAGATTCGAACCTGCGATCTTCAGATTACAAGGCGGGTGCCTTAACCACGTGGCCAAAACGGGCCGTTTTACCACGAATCTGCGATAAGAACAAAACATGCAAAAGCCGTTTTCTGAATTAAACATAAACAATCTGAAATAAATACATACGCTGGCCATATGTACACACATCATAAAGTCCATATAAAAAACTATTTATTAAAAGATAACTACTTAGTATATTTTCCTTTTAAAATTAATATGTTATTCTAATTGTACTTTTGTTGTTATAATAAAAATACAATTTGTTTGTGATATAATTTCAAACTTTAACTTACTTTTTCATATCTATAAGTCTCAGTAACTTTTCACGGTTCCTGGTGACTGTACTCAACCAGTTTCTTCTGCTCCCTCACTACTAGCTATTTAAAAAGGAGACAAACGTTAATTAAATGATTGATATTTTGAAATTAAGAACAAATTTACACAACTGGTTATCTTTGCTTTGCTCACAACGGATATCGAAGATTCTCAGTGTAACTATTTCTTGAACGGCGAAACTTATGAAACTGGTAAAACAAGGAAATAAAAGTCATATATTCCAGTATTTTGGTATTCATATCCACAAGAAAATCATTTCGATATTTTGGATATTACAAGCGGTAAATACACGGACTTACAACGTTAGAAATCTGGTTTCGATACCTGTCATAGACAGAACGCAGAGAGCTATTTATGTAGTTTTATCTTAACTTTATGGAGAGACAGAAATTTGGTTAAATATATATATTTGTTTCACTAGGATAAGAAAAAAAGAATGGCCAGGATCAAGCCTAAAAGCTTGAATAATACTCAGAAAAGCTCCAAAGAAAAAGGTAAAATATCTCTATTTTTTGGTTGTCTAATATTAAAAGTACCAGCAAAATCTTTCAAAATTTGTGAAACGTTTTTCTAAAATATTTATTTTATCATTTAGTAGACCCAAGAACAAAACCGCCTCTACCTCCCACTTATCAAATTTACACCAATTGCAAAACTGCAAAACAAGCATCGAAAGTATGGAATTAAAAAAAGCCAACCTAAGTTCAGTTACTTCTCTTCGCCAGAACAACCACAAAAAGATTTCTCAAGCAATTTCAATTCAAAATCGGAGAAAAGAAATCTGCAAAGAAAATATTTCATATCAATATATTTATTTCAACACATGAATTTCCACTTTCTAAAACTGAACTTCTTGTTCCTTTTCAAGCACTAAACAAAGTCAGATGTCTTAGTAAAAAACTAAACAGTTGTTTTATCTTTACGAAATCAAACTGAATCTGAGTTTCGTTTCAAACTTTTAAATAATCAACCTACATGCCGCAATAGTGGCAATAATTATATATTTTGTACAAATTGTATATAATTTCCAGTATCATATCCACCAGGATGTAACAATTCAAATAGTAGTCTCAAGCGATTTAACGGAGAACAATCGTTACAGTAACATTTCCCTTTGGGCTGTTACGTCTAAAATATTTAAAGATCCGGTGTAATAGTTTTAGAAGCAGAGCAGCATTATCATCAGTTAACAATAATTTCCAAACTTAATTATTGAAGTAGAAGAAAAAAAGTCACATTTAATTTAATTGAAAACTCAATATACACACGGCATATTCATCTGATAAAATCGACTAATCATGTACAAGTAGTAAATAAACATCTTCAACTCTTTTCTTGTCAGAGCAAATAAAGATTACATGAGCCTAATATTTGAAGCCGTAGTTATAGAGAACCACGAGAAAAATCCTGGACATTAGAAAACTAACACATATCTTATATTCTATATACCTAACCATGTTCTTACCAAACGAAAGTTAGTTAAAAAGGATCAAAATGTAGAAAGGAAACCATATTTATTACAAGCCAAACACATTGAAGACAAAGGAAAATCTTGTTCATCATCTCGTCGCGATCCAACAGCTAGGTTTCTTTAGTAAGCTTGGAAACAAATCAACATATTTTGGACTGTGTTTTAAATGATAATGAGCTATTGTCACCTCATGATAGAATATAAAATAATCTGACAACTGGAATAGATTACACACAGACAAAATAGGACAAAAATCGAATCTCACATCACAGCCAATCAATTCTGCAAACTTAGTGGAATTGCTAATTTACAACCAACATCACAATTGGGTAGTGAAGGATTAGAAAAGTGAAATCATTCATATTAGTCTTATCCTATAGATGTACGTTTCAACGAATATTTGAATTAAACATCACCCTCACGTGCTGTTATTGATCATACTAGGCTAAACACAAAAGTTGGAAGTGTGAACACCTTTTGAGTTCTTACACTTTTAACATTTAGAAACATTCCCTACCATGTCTAACAAGCGTATTTCAGATTTTAAAAAAAAAAATTATTACAAGTCTCGACATATTCTTACAAAGAAATGTGTCTCTATTTCATGATTCATTAAATCTGTTCACTCTTTTGCTATTTCCAATTGTTCCCGAATATCATTGACTCTAGTACTTTATGCTTAACATAATATTTTATGCTGAATTTTGTTCTTGTACATTCTCTGCTGTGACCAAAATTTCAATATTCTTATATCTTCTACATGCTAATGTATACAATATTTTAGATCACGTTTTGTTTCTCCATTACAGTTTCTTCCACGTAGAAAGTCATATTTATAAATTTAAATATTTTATATTTACCGAATATTACTTTTTGTATAACCTAAAATCTGATTTATCTTTGTTATCGATTAAAATATAGGATAAGATATTTGGTGATTTTCAACACGTTAAACAAAATAATAATTAAACCTGCAACATAAGACACAAGGAACATTCCTTTTAATGCTTCAGTAAAGAAGTACTTTAGGCTCAGTAAAGCAATGAGTTGGTAAACAACAATCTATATTTTTAATGAAGTGATTTAGTTTGGGGAGAACGTGCAACGCTTTTCGAAAGAGTGTTGGTCTGTCTTCTTCAGATATGGTATTTAGCAAAGCAGTACATGGTATATATACAAGAGGTACAATAATTTAGAGTAAAAGAAGTGTTTCCATCATATAAAAAGATTATATATAAATGTCAAGGTTGGTAAAGTCTATGGTTGGTGAATGAACAAAGCGAAATATGGTTGATATTGCTAGAGACATTATCACGGTTAGGAGAAATGCCGTTTGGTTTGTTGATCTCTGTAGTTTCTAAAGAGTATATTTTCGTTTTCAGTTGCAGGATAGCGTACGAGTAAAGTGTACAGTTACAAGGTATTTTGTGACCAGACTCAAATGGCTGGCATGTTAAAAACGATATTTGGAATTCATCACTCCTCATATGACCTTTATATTCTTTTTATGATTTAGTTACAAGAAATGTGATATTTGTCTATTATATTTCACAATACATTCCTATGGGATTCTACGTATATGATATATTTTGTTCCTTCATTAGTAGTTATTTAGGGTTAAAGAATAAGACGTTTATATTATTTCAAGCTTTAATATCATTTTCCATTTATTAAAGAGGCTGGTAATTTCATAAGAAATTTCTGGTATGAAATGGTTTGTTTGTTTCTGTTTTTAATTTCGCGCAAAGCTACACAGGAGCTATATGCGCTGCCATCCCTAATTTAGTAGTGTAAGGCCAGAAGAGAGCATGAAATGGTATGCCGGTAGAATGGATTTGGTTGTTATAATATATTGTGTTGTTTTGAACGTTAATACAAGCCCTATTATATAACTTTGGCCTAAACCTTTAGGTAGTACTACATTTTCTAAGTAGTGCAATTCAGTTCTAAATCTTCTTTGTGAGTTCAGTGATTGCAGGATTCTCTTCCTAAAACTAAAAAATAATAGTTCTATTCATAACTTACAAACATGTATTTAAATATCTGTGTGCGTATAACATGGAATAATTCGTAAAGATACTAGTTAAAAATTTCTTAGAAGTCAAATTGTTAATGAAAACAGCTTTATATTATTTTCTCTTCAGGTTTAAAATCAGACAAAACCAATCACAATGTTACTGAAAAAAAATTGCCTTTGTCAGGATACCACATTTTTTCCTAGAGCAATCAGTGATACCCTCTGTGAGCTCCAAGAAAAATCAGTTCCTCCAAAGGTTGTGACAAAAGGGACGCTTAACACTGCATTTTGTATTGCCGTGATAATAGTAAAACGTGTACATGCCATGAATCACGAGAATAATTATACAATATGCAGGCTACAAAACAGAATGAGATACCAACTTGAAAACAAGAAATAAAAGCATTTTTTTACCTTCATTTTATTCTTATATGCTCTTGAAACAAAACACGTTAGAAGACTCTTCACCAAACGTCTCATTTATTAATATATTTCGTGAGTGCAAATCTAACTAAATATGAAGGAATGATATGTTCAGTTGATTAATTTCAGTTTGATTCATTAAAGAGAAAACAAAATTATTGAGACAAATATAATGAGATGATCCTTCAGAAAATAATGTAACCGTTAAATTAAAATTACAATAACAAACAGTTTGAACTGATAAAGATGACACATCGAAGAACGAGATTCGCCATGGCCAGGTGGGTTAAGGCATTCGACTCGTAATCTGTGGGTTACGGGTTCGAATCCCTGTCGCACCAAACATGCTCGCCCTTTCAGCTGTGGGGACGCTATAAAGTGAGGTTCAATCCCATTATTCGTTGATAAAAGAGTAGCCCAAAAGTTGGCGGTGGGTGGTGATGACTAGCTGCCTTCCCTCTAGTCTTACACTGCTAAATTAGGGACGGCTAGCAAAGACAGTCCTTGTGTATCATTGCGCGAACGTAAAAAAACAAAAGGACAATACGATGTAGTTATTAAAGTCATAGTTTACCTCGTGTAAAAGCTGCTGTTATTGTGTTTTGAATTTAATTATTTAATCTAGCAGATTCCTTACTAGATATCAAAGCAAAACTAGCTTAAATGTTATTTAATTTTGTAGAAATCAGTATTTTTTATCTTAACTTAGGTGAATCTTGGCCAATCAATGATACAATCTGGAATGAAGAAGAATAATCATTTCCTTCCGGGATTTTCAAACCCAAAAGGTATGTATTCTCAAATAAATCCTGACTTTCAGCTAAGTGGTTGCCAGGACGCTCTGCTCACAATACCCGGAAAGCTGTTTTGAGCTCCTGTCACACCAAACACATTCAACCTATTTAATCGTAAGGGAAAATTAAAATATGACAGTGAATTTCATTATTCGTTGATCTAAGAGTAACCCAATAGTTGACAGTGTTTGGAGTTGACTTGGTGTCTTTCCTTTAGACTACAATTGCTGAAAATATGGTTGGTGTATACAGCCTACGTGTTGTTTCGCGCAAAATTTAAAAGAAACCAAATCAAATAGACTAAGTATCGAAAAATATTTAAAATTATAAAAATATTTTAAAATAGTTTCTCAGCAAATATGTAACAGTTCATGTATATTATATATTGTTGTTCTTAGTTGTTTTTATCTCACCATAAAACTTATGTTTTGATAACAATGTGTACTATTGATGATTATAATCTGTTATCAAGCAGAAAAACTGTTAACTTAAAGATTTGTATGTAATCCAATGATATAATTAGGTTTCATAGTTACTTACATAATCTATGTATTTCTTCAAGTACATTGCACCTTTGCTGCTTAGCTAAACCTAGTTAAGCGCCACCTGTCATAACATCTTTGCCGTCAACATCTCGTGGAGTCGTTTTCACTTATAATTTGTTTTGGGACCTTAATTCTTGTATTTTTGATTCAAGCAGACAAATTTGGTAACATATGTTTTATGTGACCCTGAAATAACCATAATTCGTTATCTATTTCACCATATAAATATTCAAGTACGTTTAATAATCATTTGACAAACCTCAACTACTGTTTTTCTCTATACACAATTGCAACCATTTTTCATTATTAGTAACTTTAGTGTGGGTATTATAGTAACTTGTGAATGAGAATAGAGAAAAATATGTTAACTCCCTTAAATCTGCAATATCCACTATTATTGAGCACCTCTGTATAATACCAGGACTCCACAGTTTGACTGATACACGACAGATCTAGTAGTTATTGAAATACTGTTCATACTGTTATACTGTCTGAACAATAATTGTTTTAGTGTGGATCGTAGAAGTTGTTATTGCATTTTGAATTTAATTATTTAGTCTAGCAGGTTTTGTATCGTAACTGAAACAATTTTATCTTAACGTTTTAAAATTTCACTTCAATAGTTTTGAGCCCGACTTGGCCCGGTGGTTAATACATTGAAATCATAATCCGAGGGTTGCGAGTTCGAATCCCTGTCACACGAAACATACTCGCCCTTTCAGCCGTGGGTCTGTTATAACTGATGGTCAATCCCACTATTCGTTGGTAAAAGAGTAGCTCAAGAGTTGGCTATGGGCGGTGATGACTAGCTGCCTTCCTTGTTGTATTACATTTTAAATTAGGAACGCCTAGCATAGATAGCTCTCGTGAAGCTTTGTGCGAATTTCAAAAACAAACAAACTTTATTGGTTTTACACTTTGCGCTTAATATGGTTTTAAAATAAAGTTTTTAAAACAGTTAGGGTGAGCATAGTGCAGATAGACCTTTGTTAAGATTAAACGCGCGCACACACAGATTCACTCCGAATTGTCGTAACAGATTGATTGTTGTATGGCTTAGCATATTCTTCACTCAAAGCCACCTATGGAATAACTGCGCATAGCAGTTCCAGGTTTTAAACTTATAAATAAGATAGAAGTTAATTACTCAATAAAACCGTTGTCCTTTTCAGCCTGCTCCAGAGCAACATCCTGCCCATTTAACAGTTTCAATAGGTAAAAACAATTGTTCGATATGACCTAATATGTTGTCTTTCCTCCTAAAGTTAACAGCCAAGAACAAGTCTATAATTTGAGGGATAAGTAATGTAATAAATATACGAATTGAGCACAGTCAATGAGGACCAATTTGCTCAGAGCACGTTGTATTACCAACAGTTATATAACAGAGTCTAGAAAAAATTGCGTTATCATGCCTACATAGTTGTAAGTCGCTATTTCATGTGTCTTTCATTGATTTGTTGTTACTTTAAGGAATGTTTTTGTTGTGAAAAGAGAAGAGGAAGGATTTTAACTGGTTAACGCGATCTAAATATTCAAACATTTTCTTTTCTTATACGGACAATATGTTTTCAAGCTATTTTGTATTCGTGTCTTACCTCATTAACATTGTTAAACAAAGCAAGTTAGCAATTCATAGACGAATTTTAGTAAAGAAGATTGACGCACTAAATAGCAAAAATTACTACAAAGTGTACATATATGTATATATTTATTGTTTTAATAGTTTCAGAAGTTTTCGTTACTCGTATGAGAAATTACGAAACATTTATTTCACTCACTGGAATCCTTGATCCCGGTGACGAAATTCTAGAAGTAGATGGCGTTAGTGTTAGCCAAAAAAGCATCAAAGAAATCAGAAATATGATAATAAATACCAAGAAAATACGCTTCACAACCCGGTCATTTTGAATTTGGAAGGAGAAATGAATACATGCAAAGAAGATAAAATGGATTTCTCATTGTAAATAATAATTTGTGTATTTATATATGTTATGTTTCTTGTTTAAAATTGTAAAATAATAAATTAAGAAAAGTTTAAATTGTATTGTTTATTTTATTAAATGTATTGCAAAATGTTGTATTGGATTTTATTGTTCAAATGATGAAATAACACCAACAGAATTCAAGACAGACAATACAAAATTTTCTACTGGATTTTATTGTTCAAATGATGAAACAACACAAACAGAATTCAAGACAGAGTTGCTACAGAGGAATCAATCCAGGAAGAGATATAATTTTATGAACAAAGCTTCACTGAATATAATCAATATATAATTAATACAATCAGTTTATATCAGTAAGTTACCAGTTAATTAACTTTCCTTACCATTCAATTAAATCATCCTGAAAAAGGATGATACTGTAGAATAATTGAAACGAACTCTTAAATATTAAATTAACTCAATAATGATTTTCGGTAACATGATTACAATAAAATAATCTGGACATATTTCTTTTTAACAATTTATTAATTTTCTCACAACGTAGATTGTGCAGTATGACCGACACACAATGACACTCTATTCACATAGTATTTTCGAAAAACATTAGTCAATCTCGGTTGTGTCATCTTCTAAACCAAATTAGAATAATTTAAAAATAATTAAAGCCAGTCGTTATCATTCATGCACTTTTCAAGCTTTTTATTTAAACTCTTATGTACTGCTTCTTCAACGTCTGAAGATAACCCATTCCTATGGCCAACCAAACACTTAAATAATTAAAACTGCCTTAGCTGAAGATGATTCCTACCAGTCCATAAGTTATACCTGTGTCCCCCAGTTCTACTATTTTCGTTGGCAAATATGGAAAAAAAACAAACGATTATGCATCAGCATCTCCACGTATGATAAAACAATATTTTCTTTTCTTTTAGTGTGCTTTAAAAAAGTCTGTACTCTTAATTTTTTAATTTACAGTCAATCTTTTCTCATATTTTCATTTCTTGTTTCAACAACTTTTTGATCTTATGAATCTCGTGTCATACCAGTCAATTCAAATTTCTTAAATTTATGATGATTTTAATAAATCTTATATCTTAAACTGTGTGTAAGTCAACCTGTTTATTCTTTCCTTGTAGCTACCATTTTCATTCTATAAGGAATATGTTTATCTTGAATATTGAAGAAATTACCTTTAAAAAGTTTATACATGTGATCAGTGTCGCTAAATAACTCAGGTGACCAATTCAGATTATTCTTGTTGCATCCTTTCAATTTTTATTTTAAATTATGACCCAAATATCGTTGTTATTTATCTCTATTTGCAACAGAACATTTCACCTGACAGAGCACTTATCATACGCATCCATACGTTCTCCAATTTCCATAATCATTTCTGTATTTGAAGTTAACAATAAATTTAACATAGCATTGTTTCAATAGGTTCCTTGACTAGTTCCTTATGAAGCTCAACAGTTTTTAAAAGCATTTCTCTCTCATGGTTTGACTTTAATATTACCCAATACATATGTTCCATCATAGTTTGACTTTAATATTACCCAATACATATGTTCTATCATAGTTTAACTTTAATATTACCCAATACATGTGTTACATCATGGTTTGACTTTAATATTACCCAATATATATGTTACATCATGGTTTGACTTTAATATTACCCAATACATATGTTCCATCATGGTTTGACTTTAATATTACCCAGTATATATGTTCCCTCATGATTTGACTTTAATATTACCCAATACATATGTTCCATCATGGTTTGACTTTAATATTACCCAATATATATATTCCATCATGGTTTGACTTTAATATTACCCAATATATATGTTCCATCATGGTTTCATTAAGAGCTGAATCTTAATCTGATTGTGAAGATTCTCACTTACTTCATCAGTACTATTGTGGTTTTTAAGAAATTCCCACTAAAAGGCCTTTCTTTTATATCCACTAATAACAACCAAAATCAATTTTATCTTCACACTAATATCCTTAATTTTACCATATATTACCATTAGGCATATCTTTTAAAAAATGCACTTTATTGATGAATGAAAAGCGTCGTATGCAACAGACATGTCGAAATTGAAGTGGTTTGAATATTATTGCTATACATTATTCTAATTGTTGAAAGTTTTCATGGGACTAGATATAGTATTATAAATATAATATGTTTAACATTTATTTCACACGATAAGTACATTAATATAATCTCTCATTCCCAGCTTGATGTATAAGTTTGAGTCTTCTTGCTGAACGTGATGTTGATATTTGTTGCGGTTGATACGTCTGCAGTCTTAAGGAGCGTGGGTTGAGTTTGGCAGGATGCTGTCTTCTTTGGCTTGAGTCGCTGCTGAAAGGTAACGTCTACGTAGGTCGGAGTATCATTGTCTTTCTTCTTAGCATTAATTAAAGTATTCCTGCTTGCATCAGAGATAATTGGCAAACATGAAGATGAGAAGCTTACTGGAATAGAAGTACTCTGATTGACAGACTTGACATTTTGAAGATTAGTTGATCGATGTTGGGGGCGTTCGGCACTAAAATGAAAATACTGTAGGGTACATCCGTGTTTAAGTATAAAATCAGCTACCTGTTTGTCTTCGGTCACAACTTTAACAAAGTTAGTTGGCAATGTTGTGGTCTTGGAATGAATTCTGTGAGCAGCATGGAGTTACGTGAAAGTTGTTGTTTCCAGAGAATGTCGAATTCCAGCAGGAGTTAAGACAAATGAACGTTCTTAATAAATATCGAATACAGGCAACGTGAACTTTAGGCAGGAGAGCATTGAACGTTAATATCTACTTTCCATGGTTTACATACATATGCATGGTCCTGGAGTGTTGAAAGCTGCAGTAACACGCCTCCTCGCTGAAGAATTTTGGTTTTTCTAGGGTCAACTGAGACGCTAGGATTGAACTGATCGATGAAGACAACATGGCAGCGATGACTTCTCACATCTAAACACTTCAGCTACTAGTCGAGGAATGAAACGAGGTTATTGATGTCAATTCGTCTCTACATTTATACGCTTCTAACGGTAAACTAACAGGTTATGTGATTAGTCTTATTCTTGATAGGTACAAAACTACAGAATGGAATACACAGGAATACATCGTACAGGGCGGTTAATGCGTGGGAAACACAACCGCATTGATTGAATCAGCATTGAACGGGGAATAGTTTCAATAGGAAAAATAACGATACGTGGGTATCATAAGGGATTTTTTCATAGTAGAAATAATTAAGCCTGATTAGTTAGAAAAATAGAAATAGTTATGAGGTAAAATAAAAGCGATATTAATTTGTAAACTTTTGAATTTTTTGTAATTTTGAAAAATTAAAAGAATATTTTATTTTGAAAAAATAAAAAAATTAAAATGTTACTGATTAAAGAAAATCTATCTCTTCTTGGTTGCATCATTTTCTTTTTCTTTATTTCAATTCTCGGTAACATCGAATGACATTTTATAACCGCACTCCAGGTCTGAATCATGATTCATAATTAAATATGTAGCAGTTTCCACTGCCCTAAACATTGTTTCAAGTTTCCGTAGGATAAATCATACTTCCTGCTCTTCACTAGCACCTTCGTTACACTCTGGACTTTCTTCTTCTTCCTGATATGCCCAATCTTAGTCTAAATTAAAGAGCGTATCATTGTCGAGAGTTTGAGAATGTGCGTAAATGCACTCTCAAACATTAGCCACGACCAAAGACTCGAAATAAATAGTGTGTCCAATTTTGATGACGTCTTCGGAAACATCCCTAATTTCGGACTCAAAGCCGCAGGAATGACTTGCGCCATCAGGCAAAACGTGCTTCCACGTCGCTCTCGTGTTACTCTTGCTAACTTGGAACCATGCTTTGTTGATGTTTTCGACAGCACTTCCGATGTTGTAATTTTTCCAGAATTCAGTCATAGATAGTGCAGCTTCTCTAGTTGTAGCCTTTCTTGCTTGAGAAAATGTTCGCTTAAAATAATAAGCTTTAAACGTTGCAATGACACCTTGATCCGTTGGTTGCAGTGGACATGTTCTATTGAATGGAAAAAAGTGAATTTTGAGATTTTCGTAAAAGTCACAATGTCCCGTTAGACGGCTTGGTGCATTACCTAATAAAAAACAAAGCTTTAAAGTCCAAGTTGTTTGTTTTCTTTGCAGTAATGTTCAGCTGTTGGACAAAATTAGCTTTTTCACCAGTCATCAAATAAAGTTTTCGTAATTCATAGTTGTATCACAGTCCACACTTGCCACTCATACAGCCTACGTTTGGCTTTAGACATGCTTTTTGTTCCCCCACCTTCAATCATGTATCCCATAAGTGTCCAAGGAGCTCCACAAAATCCCAGAAGGGGAATTCTACCCTCAAGCCAATGCCTGGTTAAGGTAATAGCATCAAAAACATAGCCAAGTTCTTTCTTCATATTTGGAGTTTCTTGTAATAGAGACAAGTCATCTGGTTTCTCTCATGGTTTGGGGAAATGTGGGCCTACACCAGGAAGCATATCGACTGCCATGCCTAGTGCTTGTGGTATGACTAAAATATCAGAGAATATTATGGCTGCATCGAGATTAAAACGATTTATTGGTTGTAATGTGACCTGGCAAGCAAGTTCAGGGGGTCATGCAAAGTTAAAAAAAACTGAAATCTTTTCTTATTTCACGAAATTCTGGCAAGTACAGTCCTGCTTGTCTCATTACCCAAACTGGAGTGAACTCCGTCCTCTGACCATGAGCTACCCGCAATATGGCATCATTCAGGAGAGAAGAGAAGTTCTGGGCCATCTATAAAAAAATATCATGCAATGTTTAAAATTTCATGATTATATGTGAAGAAAAACAAAACAATAAATACTTGTAATGAATGTATAGCATTGAAGGAAATGACCATAATGTGTGTGTTTCATATAGCAAAGCCACAAAGGGCTATCTGCTGAGTCCACAGATCTGTAATGTGTAAAGATACTACTACAGAACAGGTAATAAGTACATTACAACTGTGAATAAAGTTTAACTTACAAAAATCTCAGCTTTAAACTGACTATTTCTATTGGTTTCATATAGTTATAGGAACTTGATCAAGTCCTTCACAATGTAGTCTGGACTTTACACTTTCTTTTATGCTATTAATATATAGAAGAGCAAATTTCTCAGAGTTGTGGACCAAGGAAGTCAGCATTAGATTCAAACACCTACAACGTCTGGGCACCAGCTTCAACCTGACTAACGAGGTAGTCAACAGACACAATGTAGTCTGGATTTTACACTCTCTCTTATACTATTAATATATAGAAGAGCAAATATCTCAAAGAGTTGTGGACCAAGGAAGTCAGCACTAGATTCAAACACCTACAACAGGTTAAGGTAATAGCATCAAAAACATAACCAAGTTCTTTCTTCATATTTGGAGTCTCTTTTTATAGAGACAAGTCATCTGGTTTCTCTAATGGTTTGGGGAAATGTGATTCTCCACAGGACATCAAACTATTTATTTAGAACACTGGGTGGCAGTCAGTTACAGTGTGCACTTACTGTTACTCTGAGGGTGACAAAATTAGTATACATGTACTGTTAGTATGAAAAGTAATAATAACTCTGCTTTCTCCCAATGTTCTACCCAATAAGCCAACATATTCTACACAGCTACAGATATTACTTGTTTAACAAAGTTTTTATGCACTACCTAATTAAATGCTTTCTATAAATCAAGATACACCACATTCATATCTATACCCTTCCCTACACGTTGTACCCTCTTCAAAGAATGTCAAATCTCAGTAAGGTAAGATTTTGCGCAAGTGAAACCATCTTGACTATTCTTAAAAGTCTAAAGTTTAAGTGACTTTACAAAAATTATTTCAATAGACTTCCAAAACTTTCCCACAACTGATGTAAGACTAATGGGTCTATAATTAGTAAGGCAGTTTTTATCACTTCCTATTAAAAAGAAAAGTAACATTAGCTGACAACAAGAACAAAGTTATGAATGGTTCACATATCCAATCCTCAACTTACTTTCAAAGCCCTGGAGTAGGTAACATCGAGACAAGCTTTTTACTTATTCAAAGCTCTTTGTTTTTTATCTTAAATAGCTCAGAATTAATGTAATGTTGTTCTATCTAGCTTCTATCTAGCAACTGTTCAGGTTGAGGAATATTGTTTAAATTTGATTAGTAAAATTGAAGAAGTAGAATTTAATAAGATAGCTATCCAATAACACTGGCTGTGAACCTTAGCTTCATAATAGTTGCATTGGTTTTAATAACAGGTTTTACATAATTCTACTATCCACGGACAATAAACAAAATTCATGTTTTGCTATCATATGAAGACTTTTTACAACTCGGAAACAAAAGTTAAAGTCTTACTTTGATCAAACTTACAATAAGTTTACCAAACAGATATATGTCTGGGTCATTTTACACAACCTTTTGCTGCCATATAATCAAACAAGTATTGAAAAGAACAATATCAAGTGTTCACACAAATATTATCCACTAATGACACATCATGTTGTCTGTTAACTTGTATACAAGTGGTGTGTTTGTAATGGGTTCTAGAATAAGATCTCATGTTGTGTTTGATTTAGAGAAATCTATAGTCATCAACATTTTAAGCATAAAAAAATGTGACCCAATTTTAATTAAATGGTTCACTTATGTAAGAGCACGTACAACATTTTGTGACAACTCTGTAAAGATGGACATCAAGTGTACACATATCACTGTAGAACATTTTAAGACAATAAAACTATTGCAGTTGTAACACCTTTCAAAAGCCATACTTCAATACTAATGTTTTGCTAGCCCTTAATATATTTGAATAAATTCTCACAATTTACTTTAATGTTTCCAGTCAACATTGTTTCATACCTTTCCATAATCTCTCATCCAACCAACTACACTGACCTTCTATAAACCTCCAAGTTTCTCCAAGACTCAAGTGAATTTAAGTTTTTTATATTTATAATGGTGTGTTTTTTTTTCTGGTAGCCACTTGTTTTGTCTATAGGAAACATGCCTATCTTGAACATTCAACTAACCACTATCTTGAACATTCAACTAACCACTATCTTCAACTCAACTGCCCAATTCAAAGCACACAATTCTTGCATCATCTCTTCAAAAATTTGTTTTTTTTTTCATTTGTAATCAAAATATTATTATTTCTTATCTTCATATGTTACAAAATGTTGAACCTAATAGAGCAACAACCACTTGCATCCAGATGTTCTCCAACCTCTACTGGATCAATCACTCACTTAT
This sequence comes from Tachypleus tridentatus, assembly GCF_004210375.1. Lineage (NCBI taxonomy): Eukaryota > Metazoa > Arthropoda > Merostomata > Xiphosura > Limulidae > Tachypleus > Tachypleus tridentatus. The sequence continues at coordinate 74,338,657 of NC_134837.1, read as the reverse complement.
TAGAAGGAATAATAAATCTAAAGTAGCATTGTTCTTAGTAGGGTCCATAATCAATTGTTAAATAAATCACAATGAATCAGAAAACTAGTGAACCAATCAGTTGTTTCTGAGGAGAGAACTGTCAAGTTTCAAAATAAAAAAAGCTTTAGAAAAAATGTCGGAAGAGAGAAGAATAAGAGTTTACACAAGATTATGGAAACAACTGTACAAAAAACAGAGAACCACAAATCTCTATAGTTATCTGAATGTAGAACTAGGGAAACAAGTAATGAAACAATATGTTCTAAAAGAACATTTTAATAAATGAAGGGTAAACTGCAATAAATAATCATCTTCCTTATGCATTGAAATTTAAGCTCATTATAAAATATGAGCTGTACAATACAGAAATCAGTAGAAAAGTTATTCATATACCAGAGTTACTTGCATTTAAATACCTTCTTTCAAAGAAAGTTGGCATATTTTTATTTTCATGATTGTTGCTTGTTTTGAAAGGATTTATATTTAAAGAAATAATCTGTTCAATTTCTCCAGTGGAATGAGACAGAATTTACAATAAAAAAAAGGTAAAACAAATCAACTTTGTTTACCATTTTTATTCAGAAGTATTTGTTTCTTTGAATGAAAAAAACAAAAAACAAAGGTAAAAACATGAAATAAAGGCTGCTTAAAAAGATGAAGGCAGGGATGTTAAACATGTATTTTTTTAAAAACTGGCCTAACATAGCAGGTGAATAAAGATCAGAGTTATCAAACGTCCCGAGGTTGCTATCAAAATAACTAACCCACACATCAAGTACAAACTCAATATAAACATTCATATCAGAAGGGACGTGTCCTTCAAAATAAGATAAAACAAACAGCACATAACATAATCACATAATTATTTTAGAATATGCATATTTTTTTCCTAATAAAGTAGATTATAATTTAGAATTACAACTTGTGATTAATTTTTTCCAATTAAAAAAGGCGAAAATGAGCAAACCATAGGAAAGTTTAGGTTCCTTTGTAACTTTACAGATTCGTTCGTTTAGAATTAAGTACAAAGCTACATAATGGGTTAACTGTGGTTTGTCTGCCCACAACGGGTACAAATTCATTTAGCCTGATGAAAGTAAGTAAAAAGTTATTTAATACATTTAACTTGACAATAACTTAAAAGTTATAAGAGCATCAGCGCAAATGGATGACAGTCATTTTGAAAATCAAATAAAAAAATTACACTTTCTGCAAAAAAAAATCAATCATACCAATACGCAAACAAAATATTTTGAACAACACATAATACATTATGTGACTTACAATGCTAAATCAGGGATTCGATTCCCCTCGGTGGGCTCAGCTATTAAAAACATAGCTTAACTCTTATCATCTTAAAAACATGGCTTAACTCTTATCATCTTAAAAACATAGCTTAACTCTTATCATCTTAAAAACATAGCTTAACTCTTATCATCTTAAAAACATAGCTTAACTCTTATCATCTTAAAAACATGGCTTAACTCTTATCATCTTAAAAACATCGCTTAACTCTTATCATCTTAAAAACATAGCTTAACTCTTATCATCTTAAAAACATGGCTTAACTCTTATCATCTTAAAAACATAGCTTAACTCTTATCATCTTAAAAACATAGCTTAACTCTTATCATCTTAAAAACATAGCTTAACTCTTATCATATTAAAAACATAGCTTAACTCTTATCATCTTATCTTCTTAAAAACATAGCTTAACTCTTATCATCTTATCATATTAAAACATAGCTTAACTCTTATCATCTTAAAGACATAGTTCAACTCTTATCATCTTAAAAACATAGCTTAACTCTTATCATCTTAAAAACATAGCTGAACTCTTATCATCGATTTGCTTATCAAGCTTTTTCTTAAACTAGTTTAAATGTACTGCATCTGAAACCAACCCATTCAAAATATAAACCACCCTATTACAAAAATAAAACTGTTTTAGCTGAAGATGAATCCAACCTTGTCCAGATTTTATATAAATGTATACTGTTCTCACTGTTAAGTATGAAGTAAGATGATACATCAACATTATCAATTCCCTTTACAATATTAAACACCTCAATCAAATCTTCCAATTGATTCTTCTTTTTTTAGGAGAAAACAATTTAAGATATTTTAGCCTCTCCTCGTATGACAAACCACTCCATTCCAGGCGCCATTGTCTGAACCATTTCTAATAATTTGATGTCTTTTCTGGGGTAAGAGGCCCAAGACTAAACACAATATTCCGAATGTACAATGAAACTATAACCACTTTTTTCTTATATTCAATATTTCTATAGCTACAATCTTATTTGCCTTACCACTATCAACAGCATACTACTTAAATGGCTTTAGAGACTAAGATCCCATTCTTTCATGCACTGTTAAGATTATTCCCATCCAAATTATACTTATACTTCAGGTTACGATAACCCACATACACTACGCTACATTTATTATAATTAAAACCCATCTGCTATTTATATATGCAAAAACGCATATATATTTCTCTACAAGTGGGTTTTCTCGACATCACTGACCATCTGCTATTTATTTACTCAACTCACTAAATGAGCTAAATTAGCAGTATTCTCTTCAAGCCTATCAAAAACTTTAATATATTTTGTAAATTTAAATATTTTATTCACTATTCGTTAATCTTTGTCATTGAAAAAATTAAAAAGAACAAGGGTCCTGAAACTGAGCCAGGAGGTGACTCCCTCTTGTGACATTAATTCGGTTTGATTGAACTCCTTTTGTAACAACCCTCTGCTTTCTTCCATTTACCCATTCTTCTATCCAATTAGCTAACTTATTCAATGCATCTATGCAAATAATTATTTTAGAAGCATTTTACATGGCAGACTGTCAAATGTTTTCTGAAAATCCAGACACACCAAATTCAAATCCTTACTCTCAATTATATAGAGAGTAACCTAGCCAGATTCTTAGTTCCTTATATGGTTCGTCGTTTTCTAGTGTTAAAAAAGGTTATTCAAGTATGACATCAGATGCTAAATTGTATACATGAGTTAACTTGCTGTTTTTCTAAGGTTGATGCTATTAGTTTCATAAATGTTATTAGTGTACGAAATAGGTTGTTCAAAACGAATCCCAATTCGTGTTCACGTTACCACTGACTGTAATATAATAAGATAAACTGTTTCTCACTAGATAATTGTTGTATGAATCTGGCTCTTTCTTTTGGAAAACAATAACAAAGACATGTCAGTTATTCTTTTTCTGAGATATCTGATGGTCATTATCATAATATTTCCGCCGTTTTCAATAATCCCAGGTTTAATTTCTTGAGAAACAGGATAATTCAATATAAAGTGACTGTCACAACCTTTCATATTATGTGCTATAGCTTATGTTCATATAGTTCTTAGGTTCATACTGTGTGCCATAGCTGTATGGTTCATATGTTTTTTTCGAAAATAATAATTCACAGAATTTTTCACATGAATTATATCCTTTGCAAACAGTTTCCATACCGTTAAAACCATGGATGTTTGCTGATATGTGTCAGTTATATTTGATTTTATACAACAATTTCAACGTTAATAAAACGTTTATTATACAATAAAAATTTTACTAATTTTATTTGATACAATTTATACGTCAATAAAACATTTGTTATACATTAAAAGTCAAACTGATTTGATTTTATACAATACTTTCATCGTGAATAAAACGTCTACTATGCACTAAAAGTTTTACTAATTTTATTTTATACAACAGTTTCATCTTTAATAAAACGTTTATTATAGACTTAAATTTTCATTTGTTTCACTTTATAAAACAATTTCAACGTCAATAAAAATATTATTGTACAATAAATGTCTTACTAATTTGATTTTATACAACAATTTCATCGTGAATAAAATGATTTTCATAAACTAAAGGTCGTATTGATTTGATTTTATACAACAATTTCACCGTAAATAAAACGTTTATTATGCACTTATTTGGTTTTATACAAAAGTTCCAACGTCAATAGAAATTGTTATTATGAACTAAAAGTTTTACTAATTTGATTTTATACAACAGTTTCATGGTTAGTAAAATATTTATTATGGGCAAAAAATCTTATTATTTCATGTTATACAACAATTTAAACGTCAATAAAACGTTTATTATACACTGAAACTTTCACTAATTTGATTTTATACAACAATTTCATCGTCAGTTAAATGATTTTTATAGACTGAGAGTCTTATTAATTTGATTTTATTCAGCAATTTCAACGTCAATAAAACGTCTATTATCCACTAATTTTCAAAAATATTTTTCAACGTTAAGAAAACGTTTATTATGCACTAATTTGATTTTATACAACAATTTGACGTCAATAAACTGTTTCTTATGCAATTACTTTATTTTGTACAACAATTGTAACGTCGATAAAACGTTCTTTATGTACTAATTTTGTTTTATACAACAATTTCAACGTCAACGAAACGTTTCTTACAAATTCAATGGTTTACTAATTTGATTTTTACAACAATTTTATCGTCAAGAAAATATTTATTATAGAATAAAAGCCTTATTAATTTGATCTTTTACAACGAATTGAATGTGAATAAAAGGTGTATTATGCACTAATTTTTAAACAACAATTTGAACGTCAACACAACGATTATTATACACAAAACGTCTTACTAATGTTATTTTATACAACAATTTGAACACCAATAAAACTTCTTATTATGAATGAATTTCATTTTATACCAGTATTTCAACATCAATAAAACGTTTTTATGTATTAATTTGATTTTATGCAACAATTGCATCGATAGTAAAACTTTTATTGTACACTAAATTAGTTTTATACAACAATTTCAACGTCAATAACACGTTTATTACTGGCTAAAAGTTTTCCTAATTTGAGTTTATGCAACAATTTTAACGTTAATACAACGTTTATTATACGCTAAAACTTTAACTAAGTTGATTTTATACAACAATTTCATCGTCAATAAAATAGTTTTTATAGATTGAGAGTCTTATTAATTTTATTTTACTCAGTAAGTTCAACGTCAATAAAACGTCTATTATCCACTAATTTTGTATAACAATTTCAATGTTAATAAATCGTTTATTATGCACTAAAGGTCATACTAATTTGATTTTCTACGAAATTTTTGAGCGTTAATAAAACGTTTGTTATGCCCTAATTTTATTTTATACAACAATTTGAACGTCAATAAAATGATTATTATGCACTAAAACTTTAACTAACTTGATTTTATACAGCAATTTCAACGTCAACAAACGTTTATTATACATTAGAAGTCATACTAGTATGATTTTACACAACAAATTGAACGTCAATAAAACGTTTATTGACGTTAAAATTGTTGTATAAATCAAATTAGTGAATAATAAATGTTTTATTGACGTTGTAGTTGTTGTATAAAATCAAATTAGTAAACCTTTTTGTGCATAGTAAAGGTTTTACTGACGTTCAATTTGTTGTACAAAATAAAATTAGTGTATAATAAACGTCTTATTGACGTTACATTTGTTATACAGATTCAAATTGGTGCATATTAAACGTTTATTGACGTTCTTATTGTTGTATAATATCAAATTAGTGTATAATAAACGTCTTATTGACCTTCATATTGTTGTATAAAATTAGATTCGCGAAAGTTTTCGTTCATAATAAACGTTTGATTAACGTTAATATTATTTTATAAAACATAATTTACAAGACTTTTAGTGTGTAATAAACGTTATATTGGTGTTGAATTTCTTTTATAAAATGACATTAGTAAGACTTTTAGTGCATAATAAACATTTATTGACGAAGAAATTTTGGATAAAATCAAATTAGTTAGTCTTTAGATGATAAAAAGTTTTACTAACATTGAAATTGTTGTTAAAATTCAGTTTAGTAAAACATTTAGTCTATAAGAAACGTTTTATTGATGCTGAAATTGTTGTATAAAATAAAATTAGTGCATAATAATCTTTTTATTGACGGTCAAATTGTTGTATAAAATCAAACTAATAAGGCTTGTAGATAATAGTAAACGTTTAATTAACGTTGGAATTATTGTATAAAATCAAATTAGTATGGCTTTTAGTGTATAATAAACGTTTTATTCACGTTGAAATTGGTGTAAAAACTCAAATTAGTAAGACTTTTAGTACATAATTGGTGTTTAAATTGTTATATAAAATCAAATTAGTAAGACTTTATTGCATAATAAACGTTTTCTGACGTCGAAATTGTTGTATAAAATCAAATTAGTAAGGTTTTTGTTGCATAATAAATTGGCCCGGCATGGCCAAGCGTGTTAAGGCGTTCGACTCTTCAGCCAAGCGTCGCGGGTTTGAATTCCGATCGCACCAAATATGCTCGCCCTTTCAGCTGTGGGGGCATTATAATGTGACAGTCAATCCATCTATTCGTTTGTAAAATAGTAGCCGAAGAGTTGGCGGTGGATAGGGATGACTCGCTGCCTTCCATCTTGTCTTATACTGCTGAATTAAGGACTCTAATGCAGATAACGCTCAAGTAACTTTGCGCGAAATTCAAAACAAACAAGCTTGATAAACATTTTTTGACGTTGAAATTGTTGTATACGTCCAATTAATATGACTTTCAGTTTTCAATAAACATTTTATTGACATTAAAATTTTTGTATAAAATCAAATTAGTTCATAATATGTTTTATTGACGTTGAAATTACTGTATAAAATCAAATTATTTCGACTTTCATGGTATACTACACGTTTTATTGATGTTCAAATT